>NC_056743.1:1836125870-1836310870 GCF_019279795.1 Protopterus annectens | reverse complement strand
TAGCCATAAATATTCCCTGGCTATTTCTTCCCACAATATTTACTTCCCTGGACCCCTGTCTAGCAGGGCGACTGACACAGTCTTATGGCAAGATAACCACCTGTGTGTTTAAAAGGTTGACACCCCTGCTCTGTCAGAGCAGTGCTCAAATATTTACACATCCAATAAGTTTTTTTTTTACAGTAAACTAATATAAAAAGGTAACTCTGTCTATACCATAAACTCCAGAGAAAATTTCTTAGTTCTTAGGTCAGACAAAACTTGCTCCCAAGTTTTGTTAATGGTCTCAACTCTTTCAACTGATATGAAATGCCTGCTATCACTCTTCCATAGTAATTCTGTACAAGACAATGACTGCAACCCCCCCCCCCCCCCATTCAGCTACCCAAACACCACTAAACACCTGGATTGCAAATATTAACTAAATAATTTCACACCATCATAAACATTAAAATTACAGTAGCATTCTGTATTGCCTCCAGCAGTGCTGCTAAAGCTGCAGCGTCTAACCTACACTTTCAAATTCCCATGTTTCCATGCTAAAACTGCAAGTCTGGGTAAACTGTGCACCACTGTATTTGTAATAGTCATTTGCTACGTTGTGTTTAAAAAAATAATCTTTACATCTAAAAACACCAACAAAACCATTACAATGACTTCCTGTTACTCCAAAGTAGCTCCCAAAGTTTCAACACTTTCCAAAACCATTACAATGACTTCCCAGTATTCTAAAGTAGCTCCCAAAGTTCCAATGCTATCCAAATTATACATCGTCTTTTGCTGAAATAGGAATCTAAAACATGCCATTACATTTAACATTAAGAGAAAAACATACACACTTGCTATTTCTTGATACAGGGTTTTGTCATGTATTAACCTATCTTTAGAAATACTATGGTGCATTAGTACTGCCTAAAATGCAGAACATCTCTTGAATGAGATGTAATCCTTAAAAATTTGTGCATAGGAAATAAAATGTGAGGGATAATTGACAGATATCTACAGTTCTCAGTCTGGTATTTTAAAACATAAAAGTTGCACTCCAGTTAACACCACAGCTAAACTGCAGTGGAAACATTCAATATAATCTAAAAATAAACATAAAAAAAAAAAACGTAAAACAACTTTAAAGGGAGCACATGGCATATATTCAGTAGTACTTTGAAACAGCATTACTTTTGGTTAAATAATTTCTCAAAGTGCTGCATTCTAACAACATGCCCCATTTTTTTAAACAACACTGCTACTGCTTAAAGCAGTCTTTTGCAAACTAAAGGATACGTAGTACACTGCTAAGGAAATCAAAACTGACATGTATCACAAAGCTGTAATTTTGAAAAGCTGGAGAAAAGTTGGTTGTGCACAGAAACAGAGATTTATAATGAATAATTTAATAGTGAACTTTAGCATTTATACTGTACTTGTTAATATAAAAGAAATACCACCAGCATACATTAAATTAAAGCAATTACAAACAAAAATATAATTAATGAAACGGCAACTTAAACAACTTATTGGAAGACAAAACAATTTTGATCAGTAAAATATGTTGCATCATATGCATTACACTTACAGTAATTTATTATGAAACTACTCAATCACCTAGATTCTAAGTTACTTTTTATTTATCTCTTACCATCAGTATTATCAACATTTGACTATTAGAACCACACCAAAATTAATAATTTATTGTCTTACTGACAATAAATTGTAATTCAAGTACCTCAACAGTTTTGTGAACATATCATATGAGGTTTAATGTACTATGTAGCTATGTTAGTATCTATCACACTAATCTAGCTTCCAAATCTATATTTTAAACATTTGTGTAATCAAGTCTTGAACTTAAAGTAAATGTGAATTTCAGGATATTTTTTATGCATTGTGTTGTATTGTGTTGTGTGGAAGAAGCACTGACAGTATAATCCCTATTCTACATTTGTAGCACACAAGACAGCACCTGTTTTACTGCTTTAGATGGCAATTATAGGATAGTAAGATCACAGGATCATAGGAGAGGCTTTGACCTGGAGGTCATTTTAAGCCTAGCAATTTCATCCCAATTTAATACCAAAGAACTGCTAGTCAATATCCAAGAATGCATTTAGTGATGACTGCTCATGTCCAGGAGGGCTGTGGGCACTATCCCCGGTAAAAATATACAGTGTCCCATCCACTCATCCAGGTTCCTTTTGAACAGTGTCATAGAGGTGCTGTGTTTCACATGAACTGGCAGCCTGTTCCAAAGATGCAGCAGTCTTTGGGAGATAAAGCTGTCCCTCCAGCATATCTTATTTAAGTCACAAGGCCATATTTAGGTCCCTGGAAGTGGTAGTCCTAGTGCTGTTTGATTTACAGATATGCAGCAAGTTCATTAGGTCTGGATCTTGGATTGCTCTGTAGGCCAAGCATAAGTCTCTCCTAAGAAGTTTGTATGATATGGAGTATTGTGACAGGGACTTTAGGTGGTCTGTGTAAGGCACATGCTGGAGCCCCCTGATCTTATTTGTTAAAAACCTCTGAGGTCTCTCTAATTGCTGCAGGTGATTAGTATGGTACATGTGGAATGGGGCATTTTACTCAATTATGGGCTGGATAAGTACCAAGTATAGGGGGTTATAACTTCTTTTGCTCTCGAGGCAATGCCTTTACTAATGAAGTGAGCTATGTAGAAAGCTTTCCTTACTACAGTGCATACATGGTGGTCAAAGTTAAGCTTACAGTCAACTTGTGATCCCAGGTTCCTTACCATTTATTGGGTACTTAGGGTATTGTTGTTGATTTGATAGTGTGAAGGGACATTGTTTGTGCCAAAGGTAATGATGATGCAGTTCTTTGCATGCAGTTTGAAACTGTGGCTAATACACCAGTCGTTGGTCTGTGTGAGACCCTCCTGGAGTTTACTGACATCATTTGGGGTTTCAATGATTGCACCTAGTTTGCAGTCATCTGCAAACTTGGTTAGCCACAACCCCTTAATTTTGACCTGAATTTCCGAGAAGTATATACCAAAGAGTAGGGGGCACAGCCCTGAGCCCTGTGGCACCCCACTGGTAACAGGTCTGCTGGTTAATGTGGAGTCACCCACTTTGATAGTGTGTGTCCACTTTGTGAGACATTTGGCAACCCATCTTACAACAAAGGGATTTACATTCTGTTTGCTAAGTTTATTGGTAATGTCTCAATGTGGGATTGTGTCAAAAGCCTTTGCCAAGTCGAGGTATACTGTGTGTACAGATTTGCCTTCATCAATGGCCTTGGTCACACTTTCACAGAAATCAACCAGATTTAACAGGCATGATCTGCCCTTCATGAAGCTGAATTGAGTATGATCCAGGGTTTGGAGGTCACCCATGTCTTTATTTATGAGGTCATAACAATATGTCCCATGGTCTTACAGATGAGGCTGGTCAGGCTTATGGGTCTGCAATTTTTGGGTCTGTTGCTAGGCCACCTTTGTGGAGGGGCTAACTGTAGCTGTTTTCCATTCCACAGGAACAAAGCCTGTGGTTAGCCTATGACTGAAAAGGGTACTTACTGGTGGTGCTAGTTCATGTTTTAGCCTGTTTAGAAGACAACTTGGGATGTTGTCTGGTCCCATAGAGGCTGAGGTTTTTACCTTGGACAGGACTTTGATGACCTGCTCTTCAATTATGTAGGGTGGGGGTGGGGTTGGGGGAAAGCTTGTTGTAAGTTAGGAAGGGATAAGGGAGTGAAATTTCCCCCAAACCCATCCACTAACAGGTTTGCTATCTCTGTGCGTCAGTGTGTGTGATACCATTGGCCACCAGTTCTGCACATGCTTGGGTCCTACCCTTTAGGTTATGTATGTAGCTGTAAAAGGTCTTATGATTATCCTTGGCTGTACTTGCTAAGTTTCTCTCAAAGGAGTTCTTGGAAAATTTGACAGATTGTCTTATTTGCCTGTTGAGGTTGAGGAGGGCACTCTTCCATTGTTGGGGCCTTACCTTTATTTTCTTGGACAGCAACTTTTTGTGTTTATTGTAAAGTTTGTTAATGTTGGATGTCCACCATGGCAGCTTGGCTCTGGCTTTTATTCTATCCCGTACAGCCGAGTTTATATATTTATGCAAGTGATTGTACAGGTCTTTAGTGTAAGCTTGGGCATAGTTACCACTTCCAGCTTGGGGTGGGGCTTCGAATGCCTTCATACCTTCACCTAGGAGGGTATACTTTGGTGAAGTGTTTTAGCCTGATTTCACCCTTTTTGAGTTCTGGTGTTAGTGCCAGTTTGAAGGTGACTGACTTGTGGTCTGTTTTAACTAATGAGGGTCCGCCAGTTGCAGCAGTGCACCTGTTTGACATGTTGGTGAGGACCAGATCTAGAATGTTTATTCCTCTTGTCAGGGTATGAACAATTTGTTCCAGAGGGTTTGAATTAACAAGTCAAGGAAGTTTTGCACTAGCAAGTTAGGGCTAGCATAGGTTTCCCAGTTGATGGTGGTATAATTGAAATCCCCCATAACCGGTGTGTTTGGTAAAATTTGGATTGTTCCCAGTTTGGACAAGTAGACTTTTGGGTGTCATGACCCATGGAGGGGGATCTATAACTGGCTATGACTTTAATTGGGGTCTTACCCACTGTAATCTGAATCTGGAGTAACTAGATAGGAGGTGAATTTATCTCTTATCTCTTATATAGATTGAAACACATGCCTCCTTTAGTTGATGAGACATAATATGATTATATTGCCTATGATGACTTATTGTATTTACAACTATTTTTACGGTATCTGATTTTTTAAAACAACAGTTCATACCATGCAAAAACTTTATCGTACATTGAATACAGGAATGAAATTATTTTAAACTTTAGAAATTGCAATAATATGTCATTATCTGTCTTATCTGTATGCATAGCTAATCATTTAGACCTATTATAAAAGTTATGCTGGTGGCAAACTAAGTGTCTGTAGTACAAACTTCAGAATACTCTCTTCTTAAATTATTTGTTTAAATAAACATAAATCATAAATTAACCAGAAGGAAAAAAATACAAATTATCTATCTTGTCTGAATGTGTGTTTAATACCACTCAGAGGAAAGCAGACACTTCCTTTGTTTGTATGTGAGCTACTATGTATTTTGACTTACTTTCAAATATTGACATTTTTTAACTATCCACTTTTATTGTTTGCTGGATATGCCAGCAAAAATGATCACAGTCATGTTATAAAAAGTGATTTAGAAGTATATGTGCATGTTTATGAGACATAAGGTGTTAATTCCAGATGAAATATGACAAACTATGAGAATTGTTTTTTACCAAAATGGATAGTCTTGCTGATATAAAATACCATAATGTATGTTTGCAAGCAGATTTATAAAAATAAAGTTGGTTATCATTTTAAGCTTAGAATGATATAAATTCTTGAATATAAATATGTTATTTTATCATAGACAGTGTTACATCGGTGACCTGTCTATATTTGCATTTCTAACTTCAGTTCTAAAGTGTTTAATCCACTTTTACAATTACACTTTTTTAATAATTATACTAACTAAATATACTGCACTCAGATTGTGGACCAGTTTTTATATATTTACACACTGCCTTTCATATTCTTATAATTTATATTTCTCCCAGTGAAAAGTAAACAATATGAAGATTAATAAATCAATTAAACTAGTTAACAAGAAGCACTCATTCTAATATTGGTAAGTGAAATCCATTTGTATTACTGAGGTAGAATTACTTGTAAACTGACAGTATTGTGCCTCATTGTGTACATCCTAAAAGTTTAGAATTACAAGCTTAATTCATGTTCCTTTCTGAAATTATTGACATCATTGCTGACAATAAGAAACTATTACAATAACATTTAGATACAAGTAGCAGATAGCACACTGCTAAAAACTCAGCAGTCCCCTATATATATAGTGTGTAATATGGTTTAGACATTTGGTTTGTATGTATGTGTGTGTGTATAGATATGTGTATATATGTATGTATGTGTGTGTGTGTGTGTGTGTGTACGCGTGCACCTATATATCTATATTTATATATATATATATATATATATATATATATATATATATATATATATATATGTATATATGTGTGTGTGTGTGTGTGTGTGTGTGTGTGTGTATATATATATATATATATATATATATATATATATATATATATATATATATATATATATATATATATATTTATATATATATATATATATATATATATATATATAAAGTTTAGAATGACACATTCAAAATTCTAAGCTTTTTTAATGTAAATGCCAGATACCTTATCATACTCTGTACTTAGGTAATATGTATACTTGCAAGTTTGATTTCACTTGTAATGTGATATTTAGATCCTTTAAGCTCACTTTTATAATCACACAACTTTTTTCCAGTTCTACATTGTAACAAATTTTGTCTCTCTTTTTATACAGTTAGTTTCATACTTTTATAATTATTCTATTGCTGGCTTTGTACTCACCACTCACATAAAGTCGGGTTCCAGATCCCTTCGCAGCAACAGTTACTTTGTCTGATTTAAATTTCACACAATAATACACGCCGGCATCATCCAAGGTGATGTTTTTAAATGTGATGGATAGATCAGTATTTCTTGCTGGTCCTTCCTGCAAAGTCAGGCTTACCCGATTATCTGATTTATTCTCTGATATTTGTGAGTATAGCAGACTATGCAGACTGTCTCCCTTGTACCATCGGACAGGTCCTACAGTTTCTTCTGATACGGTGCAGTTCATTATGACAGAGCCTTTTTGTCTGACAGTAACAGATGGGACCTGGTATATCATCAACTCATATGTACCTAAAAAAAGACAAGGCTCATATCACTCATATCAAAGAATGTTCTTAAGCAATCTTTAGAGGCCTTAAAGCATAAAAAATATAAATTAGGTAGTTGAGATATTCTGAAAATGTTCCAGCCACAGTTAAATTCAGCATAATGCTTACTGATAGTAATGGCATGTATAATTGCACTTGAGAAGCATCTTAATATTATAAACTAACATAACAAGTTACAACTGAGCTATATTCTGATGCACACTGAGTTGAAAGCAAGCTGTGTTATACAGTTCTGTGTTTAATTTCCATGACTTCAACCTGCATACTGTATGACTGTGAGCATTTCATCTCACTGGACTGAAGTTCCCAGGTCATTTGTAAAATTAATGATTTGTCCTCATTGACGCATACAGACTAATAAAGATTTAATACAATAATTGCTGGCTTCAATTAACTTAACAACTGATTCCTGATATACAAAATAGAGTGCGACAACAGCTTTGTGAAATATTACAATCTTCTATATAATATTCTAGAAATTAAGAGGATATTAAAATATAAGAACAGTTCTTACCTTTAAGGGGAAGCGAAACCAGCACAAAGAAGATGAGGCAAAATTCACAGACTTTATAAAGCATCTTGTAACCTATGCTTATGTTAATTAAATGAAGTCAAAGTAAATATTCAGTCTCCCAGGCAATGTTAAATGCTTCATGGGAAATACATCACTACCTTTAGAAAAAAGCAAAGAAATGACCAAGAGTCCTTAAAGGTCCAAACTGCACCAATAGCAAACAAAACAAGAAAAACAATATCAGCAGGACCAACACAGCTAAAAGCATCAAATTTAATGAAGGATAAGCGCTTTCTTGTTCTAAAATGAACGCTTCATCAGTTCTAAAAGTGCAATTCAAACAACTAATTAAATATACATGCTGAACCAATCATATTACAGAACCAGACTATAAAACAATAATTCAATTAATAAACTAATTTACGTCCCTCTAGTGCAGGCTTTAAAGGGACAGATTAATTTAACCCCAGATATCTATCCCGCTTGTAATTTTAAAATCCACAATAATTCAGCTTGTTCTTTTATATATATGTATATATATATATATATATATATATATATATATATAAAAAGTTTAGAATGACACATTCAAAATTCTAAGCTTTTTTAATGTAAATGCCAGATACCTTATCATACTCTGTACTTAGGTAATGTGTATACTTGCAAGCTTGATTTCACTTCTAATGTGACATTTAGATCCTTGAAACTCACTTTTGTAATCACACAGCTTTTTTTCTAGTTCTACATTGTAACAAATTTTGTCTCTCTTTTTATACAGTTAGTTTCATACTTTTATAATTATTCTATTGCTGGCTTTGTACTCACCGCTCACATAAAGTTGGGTTCCAGATCCCTTTGCAGCAACAGTTACTTTGTCTGATTTAAATTTCACACAATAATACACGCCGGCATCATCCAAATTAATGTTTTTAAATGTGATGGATAGATCAGTATTTCTTGCTGATCCTTTCTGCAAAGTCAGGCTTACCCGAGTATCTGATCTACTCTCTGATATTTGCGAGTATAGCAGACTGTCTCCCTTGTACCATCGGACAGGTCCTACAGTTTCTTCTGATACGGTGCAGTTCATTATTACAGAGCCCTTTTGTCTCCCCGTAACAGATGGGAGCTGGTATATCATCAACTCATACGTACCTAAAAAAAGACAAGCCTCACATCACTCATATCAAAGAAAGTTCTTAAGCAATCTTTAGAGGCCTTAAACATAAAAAATATAAATTAGGTAGTTGAGATATCCTGAAAATGATCCAGCCACCGTTAAATTCAGCATAATGCTTACTGATAGTAATGGCATGTATAATTGCACTTGAGAAGCATCTTAATATTATAAACTAACAGAACGAGTTACAACTGAGCTATATTCTGATGCACACTGAGTTGAAAGCAAGCTGTGTTATCCAGTTCTGTGTTTAATTTCCATGACTTAAACCTGCATACTGTATGACTGTGAGCATTTCATCTCATTGGACTGAAGTTCCCAAGTCATTTGTAAAATTAATGATTTGTCCTCATTGACACATAAAGACTAATAAATTAAAGGTTAGATTTAATACAATAGTTGTTGGCTTCAATTAACTTAACAACTGATTCCTGATATAAAAAATACTTAGTGCAACAACAGCTTTGTGAAATATTACATTTGTATATATAATGTTCTAGAAATTAAGAAGATTTTAGAATATTAGAACAGTTCTTACCTTTAAGGGGAAGTGAAACCAGCAGAGAGAGGATGAGGCACAATTCATTGACTTTATACAACATCTTGTAACCTGTGCTTATGTTAAATTAAATGAAGTCAAAGTAAATATTCAGTCTCACAGGCACTGTTATATGCTTCATGGGGAAATACATCACTACCTTTAGAAAAAAGAGTGAAACTGAAACCGAATAATGAACTTGACCTACAGCAACAATGCCACCTGACATCTCATGGCGTTTTTGAATTTTTGACTGGCGTTTGACTAGACCAAGCTGAATGGTTATGTCTGCTATTGATTTCAATGTTTGCAATATAAGCTTCAGTGAATTTATCTTACTTGTAATTCAAATGCTTTAAGTTGTACTATTTGTATGTGTTGCAGAAAAAGAAAAAAAATAATGTGAGCAACACTTGCTTTTCTTGCTAATATTAAGAGCCTACTATGCATCTAGATGGAAGATTTAATTTTTGAGGTCACCAATAAATGCATACTTGTTTTTTGCTGCATCAGAACCTGCAGCCAGAAGTGCTTCTACCAGTTACAGGACCTCACAAATGGGCAAATCCTGACTGAAGCATCCCTGTGTATATACAAGGCCATTGATTTGAGGTGTCTGGGTGAAGTATTTATGAGTGATTGCCAATTACCCTCTGATGGGGCTTGCATTTCAATTAGTTCATGCTGATTGGTAAAATAAGTCTAAAGCATCAACATCAGCCATCTGTGGATTTATTTATTTATTATTCATTTGACATTTGTTTACCAGGAAAGTCTGATTGGTTGGGTGCCCGTTTTCAGCAGAGGCTCGGGAGAAAAGCTCCAGAGACAATTAGCATATTACATTAGCTTATTACACAGCAACAATAAACATTTTCACATACAAGAAAGGATATAATAATGGATGGCACATCATTTTTACATATATTAGATGAAACTTACTTCCACATTACTTGCAGACATTAGATATTACTAAAGAGACTATATACACGAGACAAGTGGTCTTTACAATTATATGATTTAGATCAGTATGATTCTGCTTGATAGTTAAATACGTTTTGTTTATTACAATGTACTTAGTATACATATCTTATAGTACAGTGCTGAGGAGAGGAATTACAGGAGAGAGAAAGTAGGAGATAGAAACTTATGTGTAAAGTGTGGGGTATGGATAGGGAAGAAGCAAAAGGGAGAAAGAAAAGTTAGGGGACTGTATAGTGATAATAGTAGTGTAACGTACAGGTAAAAGAGGCAAGAAATTATCAATTGTCTAAAATATAATTGCAAGATGGAAGGTAATGTTGTTACAGTTACAAATTAAGGCACTATTTGATTAACCTGGTGTGGAACATGAGCACGGCCATGTATTTTTGATACTTTTTAAGACAGTGTGTGAAGGATTTGAAGGGTGTGTCTGTCCTTATAGATGTTTGCATAGTGTTCCATATTTTAGCTATGGAGTGAGAATACAGGGAATACCCTGCTTCTTTAGTTAGTTTAGGGACAGTGAGTTGAACTTGGTTATTTGATTGCAGCAGCTGTTTAGGTGAGTGTTTTTCTAGTCTAGAATTGAAGGCTGAGCAGTTGGCTGGGTAATGAATTATTGTATGTGTGGTGATTAGCTGTATATATTTTAGGTAGTTAGTTCTAGCCAGTTTTACTCATACTCATCTTACTCATTGCTGAGGTCAGAGACAATAACCAACTTATGCCTGTCTCTTCTTTGACCTATCCAAAGCATTCAACACAGTGTTTCACTCTAAACTACCAACAAGACTAACTGAGCTTAACCACTCTCCTGCCACCATGCACTGGTTCTCCAGCTACCTTTCTAATAGACTACAATCTGTTCAATGGCTCACTTCTTGCTCCCATTTTCTTACCTGTAAAAACAGGGGTCCCCCAAGGTTCTATCCTTGCCCCCTTCTATTTAATATCTTTACCAACAATCTTCACTCCACCTGCAGCCACTCTACTCTTATCCAATATGCAGATGACTCAACCCTCATCACATCCTCCAATAACATATCTCATCTCTTTTCTGTTACACAAAACCCTTTCAACACCATCAAAAAATGCCTTAATGAAAACCAGCTCATCCTAAACCCTAAGAAAATTAAACTCTTACTCTTCCTACCAAAATCACTCTCAGACCATAAATATTTCTTCTCCATCTCCTCACTAGATAATACCATTATCAAAGCAGACATACATGCAAAACTCCTCTGCACCATAATAGATGATCAGCTTAAATTTGACCAGCATATTCAGCAGTGTATTAAAAAGACACATCAAAAATTAGGATTATTGTATCAAAACAAAAAAAAAAACCTTACTCCTGATGCTAAACTATCCCTAGCCAGAGCATTCTTACTACCAGGCCTACTTTATGCTGCTCCCATCCTCACAAATCTGCAATCCACATTAACCTCACAACTAGAACAAATGTATAATAAAATCACCAGATTTGCAACAAACCAACCTTACAGCTCTCACCATTGCATTGCATTGAAACAGCTCCAATGCCCAGAACTCCCCCACCAGCTTCTTATATCACAACTACAAATCACCCACTCCATACTATACAAACCTATTGCTTGCCCCTCCCTCTTTACACTATTTTCCTTTTACAGCCCCACCAGACTGCTCAGAAGCTGTGACCATCAACTCATTGACATATGTAAACCCAATAGAAATATAGATAAACTTCTCTACAACCACAATGTGCCTTTAGCCTGGAACAAACTTCCTAACTACATCAGAAACACATCAAATACTACTCAATTCAAAAACAACAAAAAACTCTTCCTCTTAAGCTCATGGCTCTGTCCATGTCAGGAGCCTATCTAAACCCTCCCATCCTTTCCGACCTCACCTCACATCTCTCATCTCACTTTTTCTCCCACTCAAACATCTTCCCAGTTACTCTTCCCTTCAATTTCCCATAATAAGTAGTTTTACTATGCTAGGTAATGTCACATCTCAGTATCCACTGCATCTATAAACAGTGTAACTTTTGTATGTATATATTGTATTTCTTTGTATTGTATTCTATTTTGTTGTTACTGAAGCTCTTAGTGGTCTTCGACTCGTTCCTCCTGTATCTTGTACTTACCAAGACTCAATTGTAAATATACACTGTACATAGTCAAATATGCCACTTTCTTTAAATTGTAAACTTTGAAACTATATATTTTGTGCTCTATCCATTCTTGTTTTGTATTTTCCTATTTGTACTATTTCACTATAACTGCTATGTATAACTCAGAATATATGTTTCTATCTTACTGTGAATTTATGTATGTAGTTATCTTGAAGCTTTTCTCTTTGGGTCTCCACTGATAATGGGCTTCTGGCTCAGTTAGACTAACCTGGTTAACAAATGTCCAATAAATAAATAAATAAACAAACAGTTAAGTGTTTTCAATGCAGTGCAGTGGTGGGTATGGCAGTGAGAATTTGATGCACATCTGGCAATTTTATTGTAACATTGTTCAAGTTTTTGAGTGAGATTTGAAGATTAGTGAAGAATGGGGACTCCATAAAGAAGAGAAGGCAGAAGATAACTGTTTGCAAGGGTGTATCTGGGTGTGGAGGTGAGGAAGGTTCTAGCTCTGTATTGTAAGCCTAGCTTTGGTGGGTTTTTTTATGGTATTTTGTATGCATAAATCAAATTTCAGGTTGTCTTTGATCATGCTTTATAATTTTGTATTGGTTATTACTTCTATAGTGGTATTATGGAGGGAGTATATTTTGAGTTTTTCATGAGACAGAGATTTAGGACACAAAAGTAAAGGTTTGTTTTTCTTTGCATTAAGTAGGACCTGGGAGTTTTGTAACCATTGTTCAGTGGCCGTGAGGGATTCTTGTGTAATTTGGTTGAGGTGTGTTTGGTTGTTGGAAGTACGTATAAGTGCTGAGTCATCAGCATACTGTATGAGAGAAGTATGTTATGTGCTAGTGTGAGGAGAATTTGTAATGATACTGAAGAGGAGAGGGCCAAGGACTGATCCTTGTGAGATGCCCGTGCTGACAGGGAGAAAAGGTGAGAGCACTGAGTGCCATTTTACTGACTGGTATCTATCGGTGAGATAACTCTTGAACCAGTTTAGGGTGTTTGGTGTTAGAACAAAAGCTGACATTTGCTCTAGTATTCTAGCATGGTTGACCATATCAAACGCCATTGATAGGCAAGGAATATGGCAGAAACAAGTTGACCACTATCAATAGCTTTGTTCACTGTGTCTGTGAAATCTATAAGAGCTGTATTTGTGCTATGGTAGGACTGGAACCATGATGGGGTTGAGTTATAAGTTTTTCTTGGCTGATGTATTGTAGGCATTGTTTGTGGATGCATTTTTGTAAGATTTTAGAGAGGGGTGACAGGATGGTTATCAGTCTGCAACTAATGATGTCTATAGAAGTAACACCTTTATGGATGGCAATGATATGCAATTTTTTTCTAGATTTTGGGGACATAGTTTTCCTGCAAGGATCTATTTATGAATATAGATATGGGGTAACCTATGCTACTTGATGTTATTTTAAGGACTTCACTGACTAGATTTTCTGCAGATGCAGAGCAGATTTTTTAGTTTGCTTAAGGTTTTTTTTATATAAGCTGTAAATATTGGTTGAAGTATAAATGAAGAGGTAATAGTTGTTTGTTGTTTGTGATCTGCAGTACTGTGATTAAATCGTTTTGTCATAGATGGTATGCTGTCTACAAAGTAGGTAGTAAGTTGTGTAGCAGTGTCCAGAGATGTACTATTTGGGCATGGATTGGGAATTCTTGATGAAGTTCTGGAAGTAAAATGAATGAAAGCGCTAATATTGACTCCTGGTGGTTCTTTACTGAAGCTTTGTAGCAGTGACGGGTTTTCTCTTTTGATTTTTATGGATGAGGAATATATTTTTGCCCTACTTGCAGTATTTTCTTGCTGGTTGAACAGAACCTCTTTGCAACTATTTGGGGTTCACTGTATTATGTTTTTTTGTCAGAGATTATCTATCTTTTGGCCTGGTTACAAAGACTTTTATATTGTTGGAGGTTTTGTAGGATTTTATTTATCTGCCAGTTTTTCCAGGCTTTGTCTATAGTTTGCATTAGTCTTATTATAATGTTAGTTAACCAGGGTGCATCTCTTGTTTTTATTCTGTTATTTCTGGGGAATGCCATTTTGCTTAATGTGTTAAGAAATACTGAGTTAAATTAATGGCATCATCCAGTAGGATATTTCTTTGTATATTCCAGTTTTATTGAGGAGAGGATATTGTTGAATGTCTGAGGGTTAAAATTTGTTGTGTTACAAATAGTTTTCATAGTTTGCTGTTTTGGAGGATTTTGTGTGTAAAGTTTGGTAAAGGCAGGGAGATGGCCACTGAGGGGATTTGATAGGGTTCCAGATGAGGTAAATTTATTGGGATCAGATACTAAGATCCAGTCTAGTATGTAATTTGATTTTTTGCTATAGTATGTTGGAGTTTGTATCAACTATTTGTATCCCAAAAGATTTATGTTTAATTTAAGGGAGGTAGACATAAGGATAAGCCAAGTAATATTAACATCTCCTAGTATGATTGTTTCCTGATGGATAGAAGTTGAGATCCAGTGTACAATGTCTTCTAATGCATTGAAATTATTGCTTGGGGTGAATATATAAGGTGATGATACAAATTTGTTTGTGTTTGTTTAGTATGAGGAAAGTGATAAGTTCTTTTTTATTGAATTGTGAGATGGGGGCATTATAAAGGATTAGGTTGAGACAATGTGGGTATACTATTGCTATGCCACAGCCATTTCTTTTAGTTTGGTCATTCCTAATTATGTTTTAGTTTGGTGGTAATATTTCTGTGTTGCTAATATTTGGTTGTAGCCATGTTTCTGCTATGGCTAGGATACTAGGTTTTTGAACAGCTATCCATGCATGGAGTTCTGTTTTTTTTTTTACAAATGCTTCAAGCATTTAGAGTAATGAAAGTTAGTTGACTACTGTTAGATGGAAAAGGTTCTGTTTGATTTTGTTCAGTACTATTGACTCTTTTGGGCCTGGATTAAGGTGAATATCGTCACTGGTTAGGATTGATGTGTGTTGGACTAGTGTTTTTAGATTTTTTTAGTGTTGTTCTCGCAGGGGATGTTATTTTAAGTTTACTTGATGATACATTGAGTGGTTTAAGTTTGAAATTGAGGTGCAGTGTGCCCTGATAGATGTTGGCTGTTATTATGATATTAACTGTAGGCGGGGTAGGTTTATCTGGTAGGTACTTAGTTGGGGAGATGATACATTGAATCTGGTGCCTTTGATAACAGGTGAGGTGACTAAGGTGTAGCAGTAGTAGACTCAAGTCTATAGTTAAGCAATTCATACTGTTATTGTTACCTAATCTGGGAGTGATAGCTATAAGATAAGTAGTTTGGGAAACAAATTGTGGGTTGTATAAGTAATATGAATAGATTGAAAGTATGTAAGAGGTATAAAAACAATTAGTGGTTATATACACACTGGACGTGACAAGGAAGTAGTGATGAAAGGCTGAGCTACAGCTAGGAGTGATGAGTAATACAGAGTTAAATGATGATGGAATCTTAAGGGATATGTGTTTAAGTCGGATGGGAGAGGTTTAGTTTTACTGATTGGGTATGAGTTAAAAAACTTTAGTTCCTCATTATTATTCAAGAAGGTTGAGTATGACTTTGAGTGGTGTTATTTTACTTACAGGTCTCTTGCTAAGAGGTTGCTTGTTGTTACATTGTTTTCAAGGGAAAGGGCCTGATCCTGAAATGTTAATTTTAATTAAAATGGAAAAAGGTGGTGAGGTTTTGAACTGTACCAGTAAGCAGCTGTAAATAAATGTCAGTTCATGAAAAAATAGTTTGCCATGTCCGTTGTCTGATCCTTTTAATTTATACTCTTATACTTATGTTGTTCATTATTTGTTTTTGTTATTTCACAACTGATGGTGTGCTCATAGACAAACTATTGGCTGTGCTGGCCAGCTGGGGAAGACAGAAGCATCACTCCGCAGATCAAGCAGATGGGAGAAATACAGCCAAATATAACCAAAACAAATTCATTTAACTATACAATACAAATAACTATATAACTACCTACCTTGTTATTCAACACAGACAATGAACACATTTCTTTAGGTCCACAGTGATTAGAAATTGGAGAATGATTTGAATTATTTTAATGTGGTTAATGTTACTAGAGATTCAAGGTTGGAATCTATGCTATGTCGCTTGGTTGGAGAAACTTTATAAAAAACATGGCTCATTGAAAGACGGGTCAAGCAAAATACTTGATGTTAAAGACAATCTTGTAATCTGTAGCACAGAAGAATAAAGCCCTGACTATGACTCAGGTATGACTAGAGGCTTGGCACTGGAAGATTTGTTGGGTAAAGGGTAAGAGTGATAGAGCAATATATCATGATTTTCACCTCTCTTGTGAAAGTAGATAGAATGTTGTATGTCTTGAGGTTGTTCATATCGTTAATGTCACATGGTGAAAACTGCAAGATATAACAGGAAGTGTCTACTTACGGGTGGGGCAGGGCTATTTGCAAACTAACTTCAGTGTTAGAAGTCAGTGACAGTTCTACATTGTACTTGTTGCATGACCCTCTTTAGTGCTACTGGGTACATAACGGAGAAAATCATGGTAGGGCACAAAAATTAAAAAAAAAGAGTTGATGGCTGCATAACTGACAGCTCTAACACAATCACAGCAATCACATTCTTGCCCTCACAACAGGGAATAAATGGACAAATGGTCCTCTAGGCAGATGGGGAGGAACACAAATATATGGTTGCTGGACAGTAAGAAGAAAACATTTTAATCCATAGAAAAAATATCAAGATTGAGAGATATACATTTAGAAAAATAGAAAAGACATTACAGGAAGACACAAAAACACTAGATATGTACCAGTCTTTGTTAAAAATGATGGTTAAAAATGGTGATTTCACTGACACAGACAGTAAGAATAAAGTCATTAATACTCCAAAATTATATGTTGGCTAAACTGGAAAGAAAAGCACTCAAAATGAACCAGGCATTTAAAGAATTGTTGCTGTAACAGAGAACATGGACATTTTGGGGGGTAAGGTCAGGAGAAATAGAATAGAGACTCACATACATCCAGAATAAACTTATACAGTTTCACACAACTAATTAAGATGGGGAGTTAGTCCCCAACAACTGTGCACCCTCAGCCACTTGCACTAGCCAGATAGTGATTAACTTCACCCCACCCCAAAGACTACTGCAGAATAATTACAGAATCCAGGCCTGTAAAAGCTTACAGACTGTAAGGGGAAAATTGCTGAAAATGGTACCAGGTTTAATGTCTCTTTTCTGCTTGGCCAGTACTTAGTTGTCTGCTTTTTGGCTCTTTTAACTAGTATTAAAAATAGCCTCCACTATGTCTTAATCTTTCCCCTCTCCTTCCCTCTCTAATGAGCTACACCCTACTCTTGTTGTCAATCTACACTTTCCTAATTGCTTTTTTCGGCTACTGCTTGTGTGAATCTCCCTCTTTCCCTGTACAGGCAGTTTTATGTTGGTTCCCTTCTTCTCTTTTCCATGCCCTGACACTGTGCAGGCAGTTTTATGTTGGTTTTCTTCTTCTCTTTTCCATGCCCTGACACTGTGCAGGCAGTTTTATGTTGGTTCCCTTCTTCTCTTTTCCATGCCCTGACACTATGCAGGCAGTTTTATGTTGGTTCCCTTCTTCTCTTTTCCATGTCCTGACACTGTGCAGGCAGTTTTATGTTGGTTCCCTTCTTCTCTTTTCCATGCTCTGACACTGTGCAGGCAGTTTTATGTTGGTTCCCTTCTTCTCTTTTCCATGCCCTGACACTGTGCAGGCAGTTTTATATTGGTTCCCTTCTTCTCTTTTCCATGCCCTGACACTGTGCAGGCAGTTTTATGTTGGTTCCCTTCTTCTCTTTTCCATGATGTTGGTTCCCTTCTTCTCTTTTCCATGCCCTGACACTGTGCAGGCAGTTTTATGTTGGTTCCCTTCTTCTCTTTTCCATGCCCTGACACTGTGCAGGCAGTTTTATGTTGGTTTCCTTCTTCTCTTTTCCATGCCCTGACATTGTCCCTGATAACTAATGGACATACAACTTCTATTTTGAACATTAAAAGTGGTAAAGCACATAAGAAAAAGTGTTTTTCTCATTTTCCAAACTTTCTTTTTCCTAACTACCAGTCTCACACCTTGGCAGTCCACATACTCATAACACACTTAAATCTCTTATTTAACCTTGATACTTCAGTACAGTTATATTGCCTGTTCCTGAGTAACTTTCAGCCTTACAGAGATTTCTTCCTCCATGGCAGCTGTGCCACCTTTCCAGCCTGTTCCATTTGTCCTAGTCAAGCTTGGGCTCACTGTGCTCCACTACTCTTCACCCTATTGCCACCCACCCCACTTCACCTAATCTTATACCATCCTATTCTCACCCACTACAACAAAACAACCAACAAAATTCACTGAGATATCCAACTGACCTAACTCCTCTTCTTCCAGACTCATATCACAGGTCCACTTAATTCACCTTTCCCAATCTATTCCAAGAAACTCCCAACAAAAATACCATATAACATCCACCTAGATAACTCTGTCTTCCCCCACCTTATGTATAAAATACTACTCTTCCAGTCTACTCTCACAGTTATAGTAAGCATGCTCACCATTGCCACATCCTACCAGACTCCCTTCCCTTCACCACTAAATTTTCCATAAATCTATACTTATAGTTAACACAAAACACCCACCAACTAGAATATTGCACACAGTCTCTACCCAATTAGGAATGCAGGCCCTTTTTAATTATAGCTACATCAAAGAGAACTACCATACCCATACATCAGTATCAGACCTAAGAGTTACATATAAAAAAATGGTACAATTTTCTCTCACCACACTTCTGCTTTCCCAGTCTGTGGAGACATCCACCCCAAACCCTTGATCATCCCTTCAAACCAACCAAATATTGTCTAACCCATCATCTCCTACCATTATGAACATACAATCCACTAATCCTAAACGTGACCTACTATTAATACACATAAACCTCAAAAGCATCTACAACAAAATCCAAGATCTGAATGCATACATTGCAGCACACAACCCAGGCATTCTTATCAGGACTGAAACTTGGCTAAAACCAGACACTAAAGATGAGGAAACCCTTCTTCCAGGATACAATACTGTAAGAAATTATAAGGTACACAAAAAAGCTGGAGGGGTTGTAATACTTTTTTAAAACAGAATAAACATCATCATATACCAATTGAGTCACCCCAACCATCCCAACACAGAAGTATGTATTACCCTGCTATACCTGAACAAGCATAAAACTATTTGCATCGTTGCCATATATATTCCCCAAGGCAACACATTTCCATTCTCAAATTGCTCTTGGTCAAACTACCATTTGTATTAATAGTAACATTACAGAGTAAAATTGGACACCCTTTGTTAAGGGTCTTAAAGCAGCTGATAAGGAATGGCTGGTGGCAGTGATAACTACCTTATAGTCTGGGCAAGAGGGGGCATAGCTAGTAAACCTGTGCTAGTCTTTCCCAGGTGTGTGTGTGTGTGTGTGTGTGTGTGTGTGTGTGTGTGTGTGTGTGTGTGTGTGTGTGTGTGTGTGTGTGTGTGTGTAAAACTCAAACCTCAGAGTGTGTGTGTCAGCTACCTGGGCAGGGACACAAAGCACTGGTTGGACAGAGAAGGTGCTGGAGGTCTTGACTTGGCCACTCAGCTGAGATCTCAACTCTATAGCTGTGCCAGTGGGGAGTCTTATTGGGGATCTGGAGAAAGAGGGAGAAACCAGCCCCAAACTGACTGTAGTCTCTGTGTGCTCTTAAGAGAAATTGCACCTGATGCAGAGAGCTGCATCTGGAAATACTGTGTATCTACTTGTCATCTTCCCAATGTAAGTCCCCCACTGGTGCTAGTGGTGAGGATTGAGACTCCTTGATTACTGGGCCAGTGGTGGGGTGTCACATTTGGTTCTGTACCGCTCTTTCCAACAGACAACAGGCTGTAAAATGGAATCAGGACCTATCCCCCTTCCTCCCTGTTTCTTTCGGTGTACTATGAGTGTCAGTTCTAGACTTAGTACTTTTCAATAGTTTCATAAACAACCTGAACAAAGACAGCAAACCTGCCACCTTAGTACAATATGCTGATGATGCCAGCATCATTTGTTCAGCCTCAATCCTTCCCCTACTTTAGCAAAGGATTCAAGACTCTTTCATTTCCATAGAATAAAGGCTAAAGGTTCATCAACTAATACTAAATGCCAAAAAAACTAAATTAGTGCTTTTCACACCCAGATCTCTTTCAACAACCTGTATACCCTTTAATATTATTTCAACAAACAGCACCACCATAGAAACTGTAACAAATTCCAAACTACTAGCAGTAACAAATAAAATAACACACCAGCAGCTACCAAGAGTTGGAACTGAATGAGATAAACTGTGATAAAAAAGAAGTACAGGCCGACTGCCACAGTCCGAAGCATACACTTTAATAAAAAACAAAAACAAAGATAAGTGCTTTCAAGTTAGTTAAATGCCTTTATCAGCTCCATTAGAAACACATAAACATTAGCCATTTAATATACTATTAACCAATTATCAATGGATCAGTGTAAGCCACTCAAGGGTGGGTTTAAAGGGAACACTTCATCAAATCCATTAGAGCACATTAACATTGACCATTTAAAATGCTGTTGGTCATTGACTATCAAAGTAGCAGCATACACCCTTTTAGAGTGGAGTCAAGGGGAACACTGCATCAAATCCATTGAAACGCATCAACACTGGCAGTTTGTAATACTATTGCCCAATCATCATCAGTGGAACTGCCTACACCCCTTAAGAGTGGATTTGAGGAGAACATTCCCATTAAGTCATGGTATTTTGTCAGCCTGCAGGCTGGCTATCCAATTCATTTCTGTGATCTCCATTTTATTGATAATTTCACCACCTCTGATATTCTCTGGTACATTTTGAAGGACCATAACATAAAAGGTGTTTTGCAAGAACATTCTTAACATCACACAAATGAATATTGCTCATCTGTTGTAGTATCCTTTCTTTTAATTGTCTGTTGGTTTTCCCGACATAGAAATTACTGCATGCTCTGCAGATCGCAATGTCAACAACATTTTTAGTTTTTCAGTCAGCATAAAGATGTGGTAAAATTTTATGCCAAATGTGGGATGCACAAACTAATTGGTGTTAGAAATGTGTCTATGTGCTTTATATGAGTGACAAAGATATGTACCAATTCTATTAGATCTGCTACTAACATTCAATCTAGACCCATAACACAAATGCTGTTTCAAATTCATACTGTTCCTGAAGCAAAAAAATGATCTAAGTAAATTAGAGGCATGCTTTAGACTGTTGGACTGTATTTCTTTTTTATACTACTAGTAGTCATAATAAACAACAGAATCTGATGTGTGTATCACTCAGGTCATCAAGAAAGCTCACTAAAAACTGGGCTTCCTGTACCAAAACAAACCCTACCTCAGACTTTTCAAGAAAATCCTTAGCATCATCTTACCTTCTCCCCTCTCTTCTCTGTTCATCACCCATATTAACCAACATTCAAGCTACACTACTAAGTAAATAAGAGGCATGTTTTAACAAAATAGGCAAGATTGCAGCTAATGCCTCCTAACTTATACACCACTGCTTAATGCTAAGAAAGCTCAACTAGCTAGAACTACCTAATCACCTTACATTCACTCAGCTTTAAATTGCCCTCAAAATAATAAACAAACCACACACACATGTCCTTCTCTACAAAACATTCTGAAGCACTTCTCCCCACCATGTTGCTTTTGCACAGGTAATCAAAGACTACTAATAACTTCCAAATCCGGTAATACAATTGGAGACTCACTATACTTGTCCTATGTCACAGGCAGTGGAACTTCCTGCCCATCTTACTAAAACAGGATAGCTGTGTGTGTAGCTTTGAGCACAACTTAAAATAGTACCTAAACTTCTACTGGCTCTATTTTTATTCATAACCTGATTAACTTTGCCTCTCTCTACTGTCACCCACCCCCTCACTCTCCAGCTCTCCCATCTTATCCTGTAAATAATGTAAATAAATCCATTACAATATTCATGCTAGTACAAAACCTAAATTCTACCAACCGTCTAACTTTGTAAGAGCAATATTTAAACATTGTCCCTATGTTTGTGCCTGTGTCTGTGTCCAACTTATATATATGACTTTGTCCAGAATCCTGGCTCTAGGAGGTCAAGAGGTATGGGCACCATGTAGCCTTATATTAGCAGTACAACACTCTGATGACTAGAGCAGACATATGGGGTGCAAGGCTGGACAGCCTGCTAACCAGGTACAGTCAGCAGTATAAAGTCTGTAACCCTGTGTGTGGTGTTACATCACATACCCCAGTCACAGCATACCTGCAACTACATAGAGCAGCAACTGTGGAGAAAGCCAGGAACTGGAGCAGGGCAGGACAAAGGCCCACATATAAGGGGAAGGAGGAACTACTGGCCAGACAAATGTAGAAAGTACAGAATAGAACAGTTCATGCAGTAGCATGGGTTCCCGGCTGTAAGCCAAATGTCTGTCAGTGGTTCCTCACATCAATCTATAATGATCTGCCACTGATGTACTGGGAAATCACAGTGCTATGTAAACTGTACCGGACATATTATGCAAACTCCAGTGCAGTCTAATGCACTCTGCACACACCCTGGATAAGAGTCAGATATTACGGACAGTACACAACCAGGAAATCCCTGAGGCATTTTATCAGGGAAGTGCTGGACTGTTTAATCAGATTTAGCAGACAATTGGCTGTAGCACACAAAATCCCGGACTGGACTATAGGTAGGTCTGGCCTGGAGTTCCATTGTAAGTACTGAATGTCAAACTGGGCATGCTTCTACACCTAGCTAATTTCAGCCCATGTCTGAACATCATCTGACTATAGACCTGAGATGTCCATATATCTTTGTGCATACAGACAGCTATGTATACCTGTCTCCCCATATCCCCATCATACATGAGTACCCTTATCTATGAATATGTGGGACATATAAGATATATCTGGATATGTACAGTTGTATATACATACATACATATATATATATATATATATATATATATATATATATATATATATAGGTACCATATATATATATATATAGGTACCATATATATATATCCTATATATAGAGGGGGGGAGAGAGAGAGAGAGAGAGAGAGAGAGAGAGAGAGAGACATAGAGTGATGGAGTTCTGCAGCCACTTGTACAGCAATTGTAACCAGTGATGCATGCAATTAGTAAATTGAGCTGTAGTCTGTAATAGTAGGTAGGTAGGGGTTCCAATCTCACATCAGCCACCTTGTGTCTGTTTATGTATACAGTCCACATACAGCAGAATACACATGCTCAACATGCCTATGTCTGTACAATGATCACTCATTTTATGGTCCTGTGACTAGTATCCTCCACAATAGTGGCCTCCCTGTCAGCAGCTGCTGATGTCATCCACCCCAACAGCAGTGGCAGACACTCTTCAAATGCATATGCTCTGTGGTGCATGTGATAAGTACATAGAACTAGAGTATATATAACTAAATAGGTAAGGGTTCTAACCCAGCAAAGGCAACTCAGTGAGTGTGTATGTAAGTATATCCCCTTACAGCTGTGTGTATGTCTTGCCTATGCATTTGCAATGCCAAAATCATTTTATGGCCTGTGCCTACCTGTTAACCCCACCATTGGCTTACTTTACTGGGCCTGCTGATGTCATCAGCCATAGAAGCACAGTTACACACTCTCCAGATCCATGAGCTCTGTGGCACATGTGATAAATACATAACACTATAGTGTATACGGCTAGATCGGTCAGAGATCTAAACTCAGCAAGAGAAACTCAGTGAGTCTGTGTAATTATATCCCCCTGCAGCTATGTGTATGTCTTGCCTATGTGTGAGCAATGCCAATACATTTTAAGGCGTGTATCCATGCGTTAATCCCACCATTGGCTTACTTTGCTGGGCCTGCTGATGTCATCCACCATAGAAGCACAGTTACACAGTCTGTAGGCACATAAGCTCCGTGGCACATGCGATAAGTACGAAACACTATAGTGCATGCAATTACATAAGTAGGGATTTTAATCTCAAAACTGGCAACTGAGTGTGTGGTTGTGTGTGTGTGTGTGTGTGTGTGTGTGTGTGTGTGTGTGTGTGTGTGTGTGTGTGTATACATGCTCTAAATACAATAGCACTGTGGTGCATGCAATAAGTATGTCATTCTATAGAGTACATAACTAGATAGGTAAGGGTTCTAATTTCAAACCTGGCAACTCTGTCAGTGTAATTCAGTCTGAAGAAGTCATTAGTAAGACAAAAGTGCTAGTTTGGTGAATAAAGGCTGCATTGTGAAGATCCCATGTGGCTTATTGTTTTGTTGTTGTGCTGCTGAATTCTACATTTGGTTTTATTTTATCCGTTAGTGTATGTGTTTGAATGCATATCCCCTTGCAGCAGTGTGACTAACTTTCCTGCGTGTGTATGTAATCCCATTGCATCAGTGTAACTGTATTAAGGCCACCACCTGTTCCCCCCTGCAGGTTTAAGTCCATGTTTAGCCAGGTGTGTCCTGTGAAAACAACTCAAACAATACAGAAATCCCAAGAGTGTAGGACAACAAACATTTCCTAAAGCTGTCTAATAGGTGCATAAAGCAGTTATTTTACATCAGAAACACCTTCATGTTACGAGAAATAGCATAAGCTAGGGAAATACTATAAAAATAAACTGTCATATTGGCAGACCAAGAGAAGTCCTTTCCTTTGCACTTGCTGTGGGTATGGTTTGCCCTGCCACCTCTCATGAAACTATAAGAAGTGTCCCACATTGCACATTTGATAAGGTGGAAACCCTACTCTGTGTTGCCTATGTGTGTGCAACATGTAGATGTCTTGAGGCCCTGTGAGTAGCTGCTGCCCCCAATAAACCATATGTATCTAGGCATGAATGCTAACCACCACCAGTCACATTTACAGGTACTGCCTAAGGGTATGATGACTGTAAGTTGATTGCTGTCTGTCATTGACCCACAAAATTATGTTAACACACTGCAATGGGGTCTTACATCAGGTATGGAATGGTGTTAAGGTACTGGCCTCAAGCTGAATGCAGAAAACCATACCATCATACCATATGGCAAGGACACAGACCCACTATTTCCCACATCAATGGCAAACTCATAAGTACACAACCTGTGTTGAGAGACCTGGGTACTCAGGTTGATAGCAATGTTGCATTCAGCAATCAAGTAGCAGCAGTGGTTAGAAAAGCCTTGTTCATGGTTCACCACATAGGTAAAGGGAGTGCATCCAGAAAAAAAGGTGGACATTACCTATGTATAGTCCTCAGTCAGTAGAACAATGGGTTAGTACCATGGCCTGTTTGGTATATACCTATCCAGACATCTGAAGCAACTGGAAAGGCCATGGTAATACCCACAAAGGTAATCCATGGCCTCCAAAACCTGTTCCATGCAGACAGCATTGAATCAGTTGTGCCCCATTTGGTATCTGACAAGTTGCCCAGAGGCGGGCTGTGGGCAAGCCCAGAAGGCAATGTTAGGACCTGTCCTTCAACAGGTGCCCCATATATGTGAGTCTAACTCCTTGCACATTACCAGCACTACAGGCCTGAATCTGATATGAGACATCAACACAACCTGCTGGAGGACATGTTTGCCTTCCAGCGACTGCCTATCTCAGGAATGCACTTTCCATACATGTCAAACAGAGTAACATGCAGACCCACATCAAATGCATCTGTGATGAGTGGATGGGAAACCACAAATCCCTCCCTCAATGACAGGGGCAACAGGTGTTGATTGATGATTCTGTTGGAGATATACTAATGGCAAGGATTGGAAGAGACCAGGGGCCATTACACTAGTAAATATGATCCTACTGAACTCCCAGGTGACATGTATCAAGAGTAGCATGCTGTGTCAAGGGTATGTATGCAAGATTATGCTGTCTACCCCCATTGTCCCTCACACACTGTTCTGCACATATGCACCTAGGTAACCATGCACATATACAGCCATACCTTGCCAGTATCACATTTCTGTGTTGCCACTATGCCATCCAGAGCCACTGTATTGGCAGCCAGTCCCCACAGTGTAGACACACAGATACCCGGAACAGAAACAGAAAAAGTTCTGGGAGACAACAGTCAGCCAGAAATACTAACAATAATATACCATCATGGAACAAAGGTACATACACTTTGATGTGTACAAATGACACATGTCAGCAGACAGCACCCTACAGGGCATAACACTACTACACTACAGACTGTCATTAACTGTACTATATTCACCCTGTGATCAGACACATATTAGCATGTCCCTGCATCAATGGTATGGATGACAGGGATGTGGCACAGGTATCATCACATGCACGGGGTGTGGTGTGGGGTTGCCAAAGGCCTAGGCTGTGCCACACAGTTGACATTGTGTGTGTGTATGTATATGTGTGTGTGTGTGTGTGTGTGTGTGTGTGTGTGTGTGTGCATGTGTGTGTTGTGTGTGTGTATGTGTGTGTGTGTGTGTGTGTGTGTGTGTGTGTGTGTGTGTGTGTGTGTGTGTGTGTGTGTGTGTATGTGTGTGTGTCTGGAGGGGTGCTGGTCAGCTGGGCCATGGAGAGGAGCTGTGTGTGTCTGGTGGTGACCTGCATGTGACAGTGATGTGTGACTGTGTGCATGTACACAGTCAAGCCATGTGCCAGCCCTACATGAGGGTATGTTGGACAGCTGTGGACTGTACATGGCAGAATGGAGAGTTCACTGTCTCCGGCCATGAACAGGGAACTGGTTCTGCAAAGAGTGGCACTGGCACTGGCACCAACATGCCCAGGGCCAGATGTGGTAGTACTTGTTGATGGTGACTGGTGTCTGCTGGGTATGTGTCCCTCATGGGATCACCCAGGACCATGTTCCCATGGTCTGCCATGTTGTGGTGTGGACAGCACCCTCCCTTTGGTAGTACTGATGGTACTGCCACTATGGGAGTATGACTATGCATGGCCATGTGGGCTCTCAGCTGATGTTGTTGCTGACCTACATCCACGTGTTCGGTGCTCTACTCCCACCACATTTTCAAGCACAGACATTGCATGGTTAAGGAGTGACAATGTTTCACCTCACTGTCTATCCACTACATTGGCAAAATGATGTAAGGCATCACCAATATCGTGGATGGAGTCATGCATGCCAGGCAGTGATGGATCCATGATCCTGAGCATCTGTCTGGTGTTGCATTCAGAATGTGCCTGTACCTCTATGATGGACCGAAACATGCATTGTGTGATATGTGCTGTGACACCTCTGACAGGTGCTGGATTGGCAGCAGTCCTCCTTCGAGCATCCTTGTCAATCTGCTGTGTGGGACCTCACCGGTTTTCTGGCTATGGCTAGTGTCTACAGTCACAGATGCCATAGTCACCACACTCTCCTGTTTGATGCCACCACACTTTGACTGTCCAATATCTGTCGCTGCTGGGGACTGGGTGTGTGTGGGCATACTGACTGTGCATGGGGACATTAGGGGAGAAAGTGGAATGTCAACCCATGGGACAGATTCAGCCCCCCACAACCCCACCTGTGCCTCACTATGGCAACCATCATCATCAGAGTTCGATGAGATGCTGACAACAGGTTGGGAGAGGGACACACTCCAACCCCCATGGTCACCTGTGAGGGTAATACAACTTCACTGCATTAATTCCTGCACTATAATATCTGCTGATCCCCCCCCCACACACACACACACAAAATATGTGCAAATATGTTACTGTTCTTGCAAATATGCTACTGTGATTACCAGTGTTATGCATTGCAGTGAACCCCTCCACGACTGAACACACAAGTATTGCAATATGGCTAAGCTTAACAGTTGTGTCCATGGCAAACTGGCAGCCCTTAACATGCCTAGGGTATAGATGAGCTATAACAAAAAAGTTTCACACTCACCAGCTAAAGGATGATGGACCCTGGCCACACCAGAGGTACCTATGGATTTGTGGGGGAGAGGTATTGTCAGCAGACACAAATGTAGCATTGGTACAGGATAATATGTGCATATGTCGACATGTACAGCACAAACTGTGATATTACTCACATTGCTGACAGTCACATGTGTGCACATGTGTGTGTTACAACCCCCCCCCAAAAAAAATGCAGACTGACCTGCATACATATACCGGTATGCAGAGGCTGCCACTATGACTGCTACAGTATTAAAGTGATGACCACTGGAGGCTTACCTGGATGCTCCTCCACTGTGGAAGCTGTGCCACTCACCTCAACAACATATGGTGTGATGGATCTTTTTGAGCTGGTGGCCAAACCCAGGTTTGCCAGGAACTCCTCTGTGGCCATGAGTGGTTGTTGTGTTACATGCCCTCCACTGGTGCCAGCATAATCTCTAGCCACAGCTGTGGCCCTTTGCCATGCATTATTTATCATGTCTGTGGCCTGGTGTTAGACCTGCTTATAGTTTCTGCCCTGCTGCCCAACATGATTCATCAATGCCACGAGGTCTGCCGACAATGCATCACATTGTTGCTGATTATGGTGACTCCGTGACAACAGGATCTGGTAATGGCATCTCAGGCAATCAAGTATGGAGGCATTCTCTGCTTCTGAAAATGGTGGAATCCTAAGGTGGTACATCCCTCCTGAAAGACAAGAAGAGGGGAACACATCACAGGAACACATATATTGCTCTCCATTATGTACACACCCTGCACATCCATTTGCCGGCACTATCCACTGCTAACTCCCACATCATAGCCCACCATCTATCACCATGGTATATATGTGGCTATCAGCAACATAGTGGCAATGCATCATGCTTTGCCCTCCTGATCTTACTGTTTCCTGCTACTTGCTGCTTTTTCTAAAAGGTGTTTTAATGCATTTTCCTGCTGCACCTATTACTGCTTGTTTATAGCCTGTCTTGTATGCAGTGGTGTCAGCCTCCTACTTTTGTACTAAGCACCTGGGCTGCAGGCCCACCCCTTAAGTCTCCCTGGCCTTCCTCCCTCAGATTCTGGAATATATAGCTGGACAATGTCCTGCAGTTTTTCCTGCCAGTCTGGTTGACATGAGCATCCTGGCACAGTGTAGCACCTGCCTCATGTACATGGACAACCATCTATAAACACCACCAAGGAACACACTCTGTGTGAGAGATGCAATGATATTAGGAACATACAGTCCATGCTCTCTCCCTGTCAAGCCTGCATATCTGTCACTGAACAGGTTGTTAACAAAATCAGTACACCTCCCACACCACCCACACTTACACAACACACACCCACATATGCAGAAGTCCTCAACACACACATCAACAAATAAAGGAGACCTCCAAGGCAAAGACACACATGAACTCTACAGCCTTCCACAGCACATCAAAGCACTATCATCAAACTAAACAAACAACTCTGAGAATAAATAAAGTCTACTAAAGCCAAATTTGAGGTAAGTTTGGCCTACCAGGCCAAGGACAGCCACAAAGCATTCTTTAGCTATGTCCACAACCTCAGAGGCAATACACAATTGTGTGCAGAGCTCATTGTAAATGGAGCCACCTATACTGAGCCAGAAGACATAGCAAACTTCCTGGCTGATAAATTCAGCTCCAAATTTGCTCATCTCTCCCCCTCAACCTTTCCTCAGGAAATATCATCAGATATAACTCCACTGTTATCAGTAGGGAGCAGGTTCTTAATGATCTCTCTAAGACCAAGAACACTGCATCAATGGGCAAAGACAATATCCCAAGATGCCTTCTAAATAGCATGAAACATGACCTATCAGGGCCTCTGGAATTACTATTTAACTGTAGCCTCCAATCAGGCTTCATGCCTCATGAATGGATAAAGGCAACAGTCATCCCTCTGCACAAAGCTGGGCAATCTACAGACCCTGGAAACTACAGATCCATAAGTCTTACCAGCCTTATATTTCAAAGCCATGGAAAGAATTATCATGGAGATGATCAATAGAGATATAGTAAACCTCCAGACACTGGACCCAACCCAGTTTGGTTTTATCAAAGGCAGATCATGCCTACTCAACCTGGTGGACTTCTTTGAGAAGGTCACCAAAGCAATGGATAAGGGCAAAATCATTCACACTGCCTATGTTGACCTGGCCAAGGCATTTGACACAATACCCCACTCGGGCATTGTTGAAAAACTCAAGAGGTTAGATACATATCCGTATATCACCCAGTGGATAGCCAACTGGCTTACAGACAGGACCCAGAAAGTTAGAATTGGTCAAGGTCAATGCCAGTCTTCTCTGGCTGACTTAATTTGCAAATTATTGCAAATTAGGAGCTATCATTGAATCTCACACTGACACAAATATTCTCCAGGAGGGGCTGACACAGACAAACAACTGGTGTCAGAGCCATGGGCTAAAACTAAATGCCAAGAAATGCATAATAGTATCCTTTGGGAAGTCATCCATCCCTTGTAACTATAATATTGAACACACGCCCCTTAGAGTTGACCCAGTAGTCAGGGACATAGGGACACACATAAATAGTAATCTATCCTTTGATCATCATGTGTCTACAGTGGTGAGGAAATCATTCTATGTTGTGCAACTTATAAACAAAGGTATGGTATTTAAGTCCAAGGAAGTCATTGTTCCACTGTATTAAGCATTTATCAGACCTATCATAGAGTACAATGCCCCCTTTGGTATGTACCTAATCAGGCATATCCAACAACTGGAACATCCACAGAGGTTCCTCATTAAAAGAATACAGGGCATAAGTAATATGTCCTGTGCAGACTGCCTCAAGGCCCTATTCCTGTACTTTGTCTCCTACAGGCTTTTGAGGGGAGCTATATGCCTGGCACACAGGGCATTGTCAGACCCCACTCTGATGGAGCTCCTGCATATCCACAAAACAAACAGTACCAGAATTACCCGTTGTAAGGACTTAAACCTTGCCTGTGATATAAATAGGACCTGCTGGAGAGATAGGTATGTATCTCAGAGACCACACCATCTATGGAACAGGCTCCCTATCTATGTGAAGCAGAGTACCTCACTAACCTAATTCAAGTGCAACTTGGACAACTGGATAGGAAACCAGAAATTTATCCCTGGTTTGGCACCTATGTCTTCAATGCAAACAGTTAACCTGTAAATGGTTCATCTCCCAGGCCCGTGCTTATACTTATCAAGGGTATCAGAACTTGCCAGAGATTTGGAATGCATAGCTAGGCTTAAAAAGCCCCTTGTGGTTATTAGCCTAATAAACACCTATGAACCTATAAACATACCACACATAGCCACACACTTGATTCCCACAGCAATGAAGGCGTCACCACATATCAAACATATTAGACACAGGAGACTACATTGTGAGACACACTGATGTGCCTCTCACCAGGATGTGTATGGGGAAGGTCTCAGCTACTTGTCTGTCAGGTGCCAGAATTTGCCATATCGCATGCACACTCTAAGGTCTTGAACACACACACAGGACCCTGTGCACTACAATCAAAGCAACATACATCTATACCATTTGAGCTGTCTCTCATCAACAGGTACTGTTATGGGTCTGTTACAGTCCATGCTAGTGTGCCTGACTTGAGACTTACCTCCCTGGACTATAGGCAGAGAGACATGAGTGAGCATGCTTTATGTGTCCCAGGCAGGTATGTCCCTAGCCTTGTGCAGCATTCTGCTGTCACCCAGACTGATGCCACAATACAATCAGGAAATGATTGACCTTAACAACTGGCTTTTTATCGTGTGCCATTCCAGGGGGATCCAGTACCTGAGAGCCTGGGATGATATGATGAAGAGACCACAATGCTTTCCCAGAGATGGTCTCCATCTGACTCAACTGGGCTTCAGGTGTCTGGCATTGGTTCTCAACACTACCATAGTGCCTTCATTAGGAAAAGTGGTGAGATTATCACTACCAACATATAACTGTCAGTGCAGCACAAATTGAAGGCCATGTTGCTAAACGCTAGGAGTCTACACATGACTCTGCACTCATTGCAAGTATTCTTAACCCTGGGAAATGCTGACATCTGTGCAGTCACAGACACATGGTTCAAAGCTGCAGAGAATATCCCAGCCTTACATGGTCAACCATCCAATCATACAGTCAGACCCCAAAGTGTGGTCAGTAATGCCATAGGACATGGGGTTTCACTAAATATGAGACACATACACACCTACAGGCTTTAGAGGCAGTAAGATGTGCAGAGGACACTGCAGAGGCAGTTCACCATTGCCAAAACCCCTATTCAAATCATAGCTAGCTACCAGCTCCCACATGTGATTAGGAAGACCATTTTGCCTATATGGACCTGATCAACTGTATCAGGATTCAGATCTGTATCCTGATCCTGGGTTACTTGAACAACCCAGACATATATTGGAAGACATACCGATGCTGGCACACAAATGCCCAGAGATCCATCAACAGTGGAAATACAAACACCCTGCTGCAGCTAGGTGCTACCCCCACATGAGGTGAAGGTCTGTTGGAGTTGATATTAGAAAAAACAGGTAACTACTGCAGCATTCCTACAGTGATACCCCCTGCGGCAAAGCAACCATTATACAGTCACATTTGCTGTCACCATCTCCCACAATACCCATCTAGCTAGGGCCAGACATACAAACACCTCCAAAGTGGAATACAGCCTCCTAGAGGGTGGTATATACAGCTTCATAGCCCCAACCTCTCTGTAGGAACTGGCACCAATATCCACAAATATACAAAAACACTATACGTGCATTTGTATAGATGTATGGAGTTAGGTATACCCAACAGGATTACATCGTCTTTTGCTGCAAGGATACATAAACCTGTCTGGTGGACATCTGCAATAAATAGTGTCTATAACAGGGATGACATACTGCTATCTGAAACAAAGTAGGAGCAGATGCCTAGTTTGGAGCAATGTCTCCTTAGCCTGAACAAGCAAATGAGATCACTACTGAAAACCTGCAAAGCAAACCCCGAGCCCACATTGTCAACATCCACTATAAACAATCATCTCCCCTACTGCACATATGTCTGCAGCATCAGAGGAAGCATTGAGATCTGCTTAGTTGTGGTGCTCAACGACACCAGATATACCAGTGCTATAGGTATAGCATACTTGATGCCTGTCAGAGTCAGTGTAGGCTTCACCTCCTGTCCCCCCATAAGTGCATCAGGACATCCCCAGTACCTATCCCCTTCTCCTGTATACAGGGAACAGGTCACCATTGCGATCTTAAGTCATGGTATACAGACTCCATGGGAGCCTATCACATAACAAGATGCATCCTGCATGACCCCAAGCATGACCTTGCAACACCATAAGGCATTGTGTTCAAACAAGGCCTGACTACTGCCTTTGCCCCAGCCAAGTGGGGGACAACCACTGTCACCCCTTTACACTAAGGTGGGGCATCTACCAATCTGGCACATTATAGACCCATCAGCCTAACTAGGCTGATCTGCAAGGCCATAGCACAGTTTATAGTGAACCTTATTAACAAGGACATTGGTGACCACCACACACTTTATCATGCACAGTTAGGCTTTCTCAAGGCGGGGATCATGTGTGGGATCATGTCTGTTACAATTGGTTGACCTGACCTCTTTGACACATTCACCAAAGCCATGGATGGGGGTGACAATGCACACTGCCTACCTTGACCTGGACAAAGACTTTGACAGTATACCCACTTGGCCATAATAGATATATGCTCCCAAGTAGGCAACAGCTCATATGTTACCAGAGGGGTAGCACACTGGCACGCTGACACGCCTCACCTAATCCACATAGGGGACTCCACCTCAAGCGGTTGACCCATAACTAGTGGCATAATCTAGTGTTCAGTGTTTGGGACTCTGTTATGTGTGATGTCCACTTCTGAGGTGCAGGGCACAGCTGTTGGGTTATGGCCGACCATGCTTGCCGATGACTGCATGCTGTGTGCTGTCACCAGATTCCCTTGTGATGTGGATATCTGCCTTGGAGTGTCTCACACAGACACATGACTGGTGGCGGAAACATGGCCTCAGGCTGCATACCAGCAAATGTAGTGTCAACCCCTTTGGGGAGAGTTAAATCCTCACATATTATCACAGTACTAACATCCTAGGCATGCAATCAGTCGTGAGGGATCTGTGAACACAAGTTGATGGCAACATGACATTTGACCATCATGTTGCTTCCATTGTAAGGTAAACCTTCTACATGGCCCACCTCTAACATATGGGTATGTCATCCAGGGACATGTGTGTCTTACCATCCCTGTATTCATCCCAATAAGGCCCATTATTGAGTATAATGTCCATTCGTCATTCACCTCTCAAAGCACATGCAGCAGCTGGGGTCATCAAAGAGGTTCCACATCAGGGAATAAAAGAGCCTCAAACATCTACCATATACAGATAGGCTATAAGTCCATCCCTCTACCTAGTTTCATACATACTCCTCAGAGGTGACTTCTGTCTGGCATACAAGTCAATCATGGACTCCACATTGTTGGGACTGCTGCACATGTGCAAGTCAACCTCCACTCAATTAACCCACACAAACGCCCTCAACCTGGTGTGTGTGACATCAACAGGGCTTGTTGGCAGCTCAGATATGTGTCCCACACATTCACCCTGTTGTGGAATGGACACCCTGTCCACATCAGGCAGGGTAGCTATTTACACCTTTGCAAGTGAAACCTGGATAACTGGATGGTTAACAGGATATACACCATTGGGTTACCACCTGTGTCCCTGTTGGACTGGGGCATCAGGTGCTGACTTGCATTACACATGGGCTAAAATCTGGGCTAGGTTTATGAGGGCCTCAGGGCCAATAGCCTAGTCACACTGTATGATCCTAAGTATAGCAGTTATGGCCCATGTGCTGTGACCGACTGTGTTGTTATGTGTTCAAACCCTTCACTGTCATCTACTGCGGTGTGTCCCCTATGGGTGATGTTCCAGTACCATGTCATACAGCCACCATCTGACAAATAGGTGAGTGGTACTACAAGTGTATGTGGACATTCCAGCAACATCTGTGCTACACAATTACTGAGAGGAGTGCAAATGTGGTGTAGGGTATCCTCCTCGTAAGTGTCCAACATCTGCAGTACACAGCTGTTTGCAGAATGTGTACATGTGCCTGATATATGTAGACCCTCCCACAGACAAATGTGGATGTCTGGAAACAGTTGGACAATATGTAATGGTTGTTCCTAGACTGTGGAGAATGTGGCTATGACACGCCAGACTCCTCAGAACACAGTAATGGTACATTAATATCTGGTTCTGTATTCATTCCCTTACATTGTATGCTCGATATCTACACACTTTTGCTGAGGCAGAGCCTGTGTCCCCCCACAACTACTGGCTATAACCCGCTGTCCTGCTGCAGGGAGTCACCAGGTATGCTAGCCACAGCGGTCAAGCAATGAGATACAGGTGTGGAGTACACAGTGACCTAGCCAGAGTACATCAGGAACAGTCAGGGACACCTGGGCAATGTTTGAACGATGCCTGTATGATATTCACAGACTGAGAGGGGCTCACTGACAGTACATGATGTGATATGCTAGCTGTATCTACCAGTACTTACTGTCACTATTGTCTAACAGACAATCCAGTAGCATTCGTACGTGACCTGACCATTGCTGGGGGGACTCAGGAGCTAGAGATGTGATCTATTTCACTGCAAAAAGAGCCAAAATACAAGACTGTAGGTGCTGGACAGCTGACTAACAACATGTCATTCCAAAATATGCTCTTCAGACCTAGTGTTGCAATTCCTATTTACCATAACTGCATCCCCCCATCTGGATCCCATTACATGGGGAATTCTATTGCATACCTGGTATAGTGCGGTACTCCATTGTGAGCAGAAATCCAGTGGTAGTTTTCCCTAGGATAGTGCAGTCTGTCTTAAGAAAGAAAGTCACAGACCTGTTTACATAGGCGGCAGCTTGGGTTTTGTAGGTAATCCTCATGAACAGGTAATTACCTGTGCATCAATCTGTGGCTCAGACTTGCTAATTGCATCCAGAACAGCTTGGTTGCATTTTCATTAGCCAATGGCATGGCAACACAGTGCTATAATTAAGGCCCCATGTAGGCCTTAGCCCTTTTCCTGGCCTGTGAGAAGGACATTATTGAGGTGTGGGGACTACAGCATCACAGAGGGTAGGGAGAAATACTGTCTACTGTTTGGATTGATGTGGTATGTCCACAGTTTTGCATGCTATGTTTGGTCATTGTTAATGAATTTCTGATTATGTGGCTGTTTACTGTTTAACAATGTGGGTTGAGGTCAGTAAGGAGACAGACTGATGTGAGTGTCATGCATCATTTGCATCAGAATATACATGCTGCTGCAGTAGATGCTTGTTTATCAGCTGTGTATGTTTATAGGGGAAGATTGTGACACATGTCCCTGTCAACTGAATATTTCCTCCCACCCCTTTATGTATGGGTGTTGTGTGGATTCTGTGTTCTAGGTGTTTGAGAGGTATGGTATGTCTGTAGCAGGTCGCTGAACATAATGCTGCATGGGTTGTAGGCTGCAGCTGTTGCATTCTTCCCAGGAGTCATACTGGGAATTATGAACCCCTTGGGGGACAGCAAACTGAATATGTCAGTGAGAGAGCAGTGTCAGCTCTATTGTCACAGCATAGCCAGGGTGAGGGTATCCATAGCAGTCCAGGTGAGGCATATATGATGCATATGTTAGGTAATAGTGCCATCCAGAGTGGTAGGTGACATATAGGACATCTATTCATATTTGTGAAGTGTGTCCCACCCTACAGGCCTTTGATGTGCTAATATGGGTGGCAGTAACTGCAGCAGCAACGACCAGTTGTGCTGGAAATTGCAGGACTCAGTTAGTTATATGTTGTATTGGCAATCATGTACTTGACGTGCAACAGACTGGGATAGAAGCCAGGACTGTGGGTGTCAAAATGTAATGCATGCTAGGAATGGAGCAGATAGAGCTGGTGATTCAATCTTATAGCGGGTGTATTTGCAAAACATATGTGCATGAATACAGTGTGTTACTCAGGATTCATATGAACATGTGTGTTCGGATGGGTATGATGTGTGATTTTGTAACCTCAATCTGCACTGACTTGCCAGTACTTCAGCACACAGAATAAGTTCTGTGAGACCCATGCCAAAAGTAGGTGGCACAACTGTGGGCATTCTGCTACAGTCTGTACAGGTGTCAGCTCTACCTGATATCGTTGGCCTTATGTACATCCATCAACATGTATTTGGATGCGTACTGGTTCGGTGTCTGCATCACAGTCCCAAGTATGCTATCATTTATCCTATTATATGTACAAGTAGGGTGTCACTGGCAATCAGGATATGTTTATAGAAACAGATGCTTTTCTTCAGAGCTGTGTGGCCTTGTGGGCTAAAGCTCTATGCTGTAGTTGACTGGGTTTCAGGTTCAAAACCTGGTAGTTATTATTTTTGCTGATGTGCATCACTGGCAATCAGGAAATGTTTATGGAAACACCTGTTAGTTTTCAGAGCTGAGAGGCCTAGTGGGCTAATGCGTTATGCTGTAGTTAACAAGGTCCCACATTCAAGACCTGGGAGTGGTGATTATTTTGCTAATGTGCATAACAATGTCTGGAACATATAAGGTGATTAAAGCAGTTTTAAGTGGGTTTGTGCAGGTTTGTGTGATGTGCCGCTTAACTCCTCTTAAACCTGTGCTAATTTTAAAAAATAAATGAAAAGAGGGTGATAGGAAAGTAGTGACATGGGGGGTAAGAGGGGGAAAAACATGCTGAAATCCATGACAGTTAGTAGGTAAAGTGTTCATTAATACATGGAATGCAGGTGTGCACACTGAAACCCTAGTGGGTGGAAATATGTGTGAGTGTACAGACCATATCGGAGTGCTGGGTTGCCCACCTGCCTCGTATAGAGTTGTAGATGGCATATTTGCAATCTACAGGTATTACAGCTTCATAGTTGCCTGCATCAGTGTAAGCTAAGATCAGGAATGCATATGCCTGAAATGCAATGGTTACTACAAGACAATCCTGAGATACACACGATATACCTTGGCTGTTCCTATTATAGGTTCAGATCTTAGTGCAGAACAAATATCAGAATACATTATATATTGTTGTACAGCTCCACAAATACAGTTTAGCAAAACACTCTTTATTAGCTAATCTTCAGTCACTTAGTTATCATTCCCATTTGTCATTCACAGCACCTGCAGTACTTGTGTTCATTACCAACAGCCCATTTACACAGTTAATGAAGGTCACAGCTTTATTACTGGTGACATAATGCAGTGATTGTTATACATCTAACAGTCTATATTGATGGTCAGTTCGTGTCATGCAGGTGTTTCAAGACAAGAATAAACTTCAGCACAAAACCGTGAAAAAAAGACAAAATGATGACTGTCCACGCAGATAAAAAGTTAAGCGCTTTCTTTCGTTTTAATCACAACAAACTTTGAAGTTTGTTGTGATTAAAACGACAGCAAGCGCTTTACCTTTTATCTGTGTGGACAGTCATCATTTTGTCTTTTTTTCACGGTTTTGTTCTGGTGTTTCAAGACAGCTGTAATTCCACAATTAATGCAGTCTATATTTTATTTCCTTTACATTTATGAATGCAGTTTTACTTTATTTCATTAACATTTATTAATGCAGTTGACCTTTATTTCCTTCACAATACTAATGCAATAGCAACTTTTATTTCATTAACGTTATTAATGCGGTAGACACTTTTTATTTCTTGACATTATCAGGTTTCATGCTTTCATCTGTATTGAACTGTACCTGACATTATACTCAAAGCAGAATATACCTGCTGGCAGTTACTAATTTACTCTTACCTCTGGATTTAATAAACTCCATGTAGGAATAGTGTAGTCCCTACACGGAGTGTATCATGGCCGTGTCTGCAGCTCCCCCTCGGGAGTGCACCTTGCATATTCATAAAGGTGTGCTACTGAGGGAGAGCTGTGTACATGGTTACTGAATCAGTGCTAGGGAGTGTGTTACAGTGCTCAGAGATGTGTAACACATCCTTTGCACTGTCAAAGTACCATATGGCACTAAAAGACCTAAGTAAAGTATCCTCAGACACTTATTTATAATTATATGTATGTATTTCACACAGAGGATGTATTACAGTGTCCACAACATACCCCTGCACTGTCAAAGTGCCTTATGGCACAAAAACATGAAATAAAGTGTCCTCAGACACTTATTTATAATTATCTTTATTTATTTCACACAGTGGATGTGTTACAGTGTCTGTGCTGTTAGAGTGCTGTACGGCACTAAAATATTAAATTATGCCCTTGGCCAGTATGAAAATGTAAATTTAGGGGGGGTGTTACAGTGTCCCTAACACACCCCCTGTATTGTCAGAGTGCCATAAAGCACTGAAATGAAATGAGAAAGTGTTATTTTGGCGTTTATCTATTTTTCTTTTTTGTGTGTTTGTGTGGCATGGCGCTTAGCAATAAACGCATGCCAGACATCTAAAATAGAAACCGGATGGTTTTAATTTTTATACAAAAGGTCAAGTTTAAGCATAGCTGAGCAGGTTTGCATGGCATGGGGCATTGCTCAGCAATGTTTAAATGTAAGGAAAAGCTTTATAGAAATGTATAACTGAAATCTTCACATCCAAGTTAGCTGAGTGGTTAGAGTCACATAGCTTCGTGTGCAGTTGGTGCATGGTTTCAATACCCAGACAGGCCATTCAGCTTTTACATTAGAAACCATTATCTATATACAGTTTTATATTTTTTATTGACATAGTTACTGAAATTTGTTTACCGGGTTTGTGTAGCTAGTCCAGAATCCTAGTGTCAGTGGAGATATTAGGTGAAAACCTCCAGTTAAACACAGGTGTCCAATTCAGTACCATCACACCCAAGGCAATGTAATTAAAATAGGTCATCTAAAGTAAAATACATACACATAATAATAAAGTATCATTAATGAGCAATTAATGTCAATATGTGTTCTATTTATTATTTAAAAATCTGGTTTGCCATTTGCTAAGCTCTGCTAAGCCAAGCCAAGCAATGCTTAAACAGGACTTGTTTAAGCAGTACTTAGCACTGTACTGCTCCATTTTGCTGGTTTGAGCACTGCTTAGCAGTGCTAGTTTAAGCAGTCCTCAGCTAAGCTAAGCCATTTTGTGCACCACTAAGCATTGCTAAGCAATCCCTGTTTAAGCATTGCTTAGCTGGGCTCAACGGGTTTGTGTGTTGCTTAGCATTTTCAAAAATGGACCAATGGTGTCAAAGTGTGAGAAAACAGCCTTATTTGAAATGAACAAGTGGGAATACAGCAAGAACCTGTTGGGGTTTTATCACTGCAGGAGCTATGGCTGGAGTAAGAGAGGGAGCGCACTTTTGGGTGCAGCAGTGGGTTATTATGAAGTCCAGGGTCATGGTTAGGATTCTTGTTAAAGATCATGGTAACAAACTGCTGCAGGGCCAGTACCAGGGCTTTGAATACAAATCCGAGGTCTGGAACAGTCTGGCACGTGACCTCACCAATGCTACTGGAATCCCTGCACTGGTGAGCAGGTGCATCATCATTATGATGACCTGAAGCGAAGGTAGGGGGGCTCTTGACCCAGTGGACCCAAGATGCTCAGGACAACAATGCCCAATAAGTTTGTAAGTAGTGTCACCATTGTTTTACCAGTTTCTAGTATGTATATCTGATAGACAGGTATGCATAATGGTGTGTTTCCCCCCACAGCTGCAGAGTAGAGGACTCACAACTTAGAGGCCCATGCATTGTGCCTAGTGAGGATTCACCGACAGTGTTGTGGGTACAGATCTATCTTGCAATATATAGTACTGTAAATAAGGAATACATTTCTAACTGCCAGTTGGTATAGTCTGTTCTGAGTGTACTGCAGTGAATGTGTTCTTAGACCCAGACTGCTATAAGTGAGTATTGGTCGGTACTGTGCAATACAGATGAAGGCATCAGACATGCTACTATTGATGAAAGGAAGCTAATTTTGTAGTAATGGTGTGTAGAAATTACATATATACTGTATTAATACTAAAGATCTTGTAATAAAGTGCACTGTGATTGAAAATGTGAAGGTAATAAATGACATGCATTCATCATTTACAGGATATACAGTACAACTGCAGTCAGAATTGTGAATGAATTAAACCACTGTGTCATGTCACCCACACTAAAGCTTTTTTCTCCCATTTGTGTGTATTCTGGTCTGTTGTTGAAAAAATCCAGTTTTACAGGTACTCCACAGCAAATATGGCTATGACACCATGAAGTGACTGAAGTTTGGCTGATAAAGAACTGCTATGCTAAAGTATAGATGTGGAACTGTACAACAAGATAGAATGTAATTTGATATATGTTCTGCACTAAAATCTCAACCTTGAATAGTAATGTGTAAGGTATTATAGTGTGTTGCCCTCAAGATTGTCTTGTGTTAAAATTTGCATTTCAGCTATATGCATTCCTGAATATAGGTACACTGATGCAGGCAAGTATGAGACTGTAATATCTGTAGACAGCAAATATACCACCTGCAAATGTATGTGGGTCGGGTAGGCAGCCCAACATCCCGATATGGTCTGTACAGATCACACATATTCCCATGCACTAGGGGTTAAATGTGTACACCTGCATTCCAACTATTAATACACACTTCACCTACTATTTCTGTCATATATGAATTTCATGCATGTATGCACAGCTGTCACTGCAATCATCTGTGACACTCCACTTACATTACCAAGTCAGACTTTGTCACCAGGTGAGCTTTAGGTACAAATCAGTCAAGCAGCACACAACAGTGACCCAGTAGCACAGTGCAGTAAGTAATACATTTGGTGTCCATTTTTCCACACATAGACCAGGGTTTGAATCCAGGGACTGGTACTAAGATGTATTTATAATAACATACAAGTAGTCTTGACTATTTACAGAAACAGCCATGTAGTGTTAACAGATATTTTCTCCATAGGACTTACAGGTAAAGAAATGTCTATAGTAGCTGTATAAAGGGTATACTAATAATATGTGTCCAGATGTACTAGTGTGTAAACAGCAGTGATCAGCAAGTTGATAAGACTCCATTAAATAAAATGTCATGTAATACAGTAGTATTCCAACTGAATAAGACCAATTAAATGTCCTACTGTTTATACAGCCATATGCCTGGTGTGTTTGTGAATGTGTGCTGATAGTCAAACACCATCCCTATGAATGACAGCAGGATAGGTATATACTCCATGCACTTTAGGTGATACATGTCTCTCAAGTGTTATGCTGTCATGGCTAGTGATCACAGTTGCCAATAACTTTGGACACAGATATAAATCAAGTTGAAGTATTCCAGTAGTACACTCACACAATATCAGTGCAGGGTACACTTTGTTAGTCATATATGTAACCCTGACATGTACGAATCCCCTGCAGTTCTGTACCTATAGTTCTTAAAGCTTCATCCATACCATTCCAGGTTGAGAGCTTGACAGGTATGTACATGCCACAGAAAGCATAAGGCACAGGTAAATGTAAAGTAAGGGCAGACCTGTAGAGTACTGAGCAGTACTGTTCTGAAAAATATAGCCTATACAGTTGTTAATTGAATATTTTTCTCTCCCCCACCCCTTATCTGCATCACAAATTATTATTCTTATACTGCAGCTATGGTTTCATTTCCACATATGTTGTTCTTAAAACCTAATGTTGGGCCTTGTGTTGTATTATTGGTCATATATTTCAATGGTTGCATACTAACATATCTTGTTGAAATTCCACTGTTGTTGGCCTTTTGACATAACTGTTACTGGCATGCTGTTACAATAATGACTGTTATTCCATCTATGCCTGTGTTCCATATGCTATGCAGTTCTATTGTTCTAGGTTAATTGGAACACCCATGCATGCTGTTATAACTAACATTAAAATATTTTGTGCATGACTAACCAATGCACTTTGACAAACCTCAACATCATAGCATGTTTGGGTAGGCTGATCCCAGTGGATCCACCTGTTCCACCTCATTTGGCTGTGGCACCACATCCTAGCACATCTGGGACCCAATATGGAGCTGCCTCCTCTGCTGGTCCTGCACCACCCTCTGGTAGAACTGCCTCAGGGGATGGGGTACCCCCCTCAGTGCTGGCACAGAGAGGATCCTGTCACCCATAATCAGCTCTCAGGGATAGTGCGCAGGGTCCTACAGCATGATTTGGATAACCGACTGCACCATATCAAGGGCAGACTGGTGCACTTCAAGGGGCAGGCTGACCCCAGCTCCCAGCCCCCAACACAATCACCTTTAGGGCTGTGAAGGGACAGTGGTGACTGCCCATGGGTGGGGACCTCAATCACATTGTTTCCGTCTGAGGGCACTTGGTCCTCTGATTCCCAACCACTTTCCCTGTCCAAGGTGTTTACCCCCATCATGTGTCATACACTGCCCCTGTGTGCTGTCTTGTCTGTCTGCAAATGCAACCTCTCATACCCAACCTTCCACCCCAAACATACCTACAACCCTTCCCCAACATTCTACTCTCTCCTTAAAAAAAATGGGCATCTGTCCCGCAAAAAAAAAAAAAAAAAAAAAAAATCGTCCCATACATAGTTGTCCATTTTGCCCCCATGCACACTGGCATTAGTCAATCATCACAGCAATCAATCAAACAAGTTATGTCACCCACACCCCTTCCTGTGGGATGTGAGGCTACATATTCCAAATTGTTCACAACATGCACAGCTGTTGCTGTAGAAGAAATGGATAGCTGTGGTCCTTTCCTACACCCATCCTGCACATCCCTACCTGTCTTATATATTGTTTTTCCCCCTGCTTGCCCCCATTTCACCACTTTCCTATCACACCTATTTTCTTTTCATTTCTTTTTTGGAAATAGTGCAGGTTTAAGTGGGACTAAACGCCACTTGGCATTGCATCACGTTTGTCATTCTCTACACCCATAGTTTATACGTATAACTCTGAAGTCATCAAACCTTGGAGAAAAGACATAGGTGATGTTCAGAAACATTGTCTTTGCTGCATTAAAGTGCTAAATATCATGGATTCTGTAGCATGATGTGGCCTGCAGTTGCTCAGGTAGCCATTTTGAACAGCACAGCATTGGTACTGCATAGTAAATTAAAGTAGCTGCATTAAGTGGAAACAGTTGTGTTGCTGAGCAGTAGTGATTGAGCCATGCTATGAGCAGTCCCATGACCAGTGGGACAAGAGCAGTAAGGTGGTGCACCACAGCAAACACGGGTTCACATATGCAATGGAACCCCTTATAGCAGCAACTAGAAGGCCAGTGCAGCAAAGTTCAACACAGTTCATCATATAAATGGGTTGGAAAGGGGAGCTGGCAAGCAGAGGAGCACAGACAAAGATAACCATAAGTAATGATAGGCTGGAGGGAGAAAGAAGGGCATTATTTCATTTTGGGGACATGCACCCATTTTATATATTTAAGGAAGAAGAGCAATTGTAGAAGATAATAAGGAAGGATAGCAGGATTAGGTAAGGTAATAGAGGTAGAAAAATGAATATCTGAGCTTTGGCTGGCTAACATCTACCTGAAATCAGCTGGATGTATAAGTGAATTTAAGTACACTTTTATTAGCACTTTATCATATAGTACTGTATTTAATTTATTTATTTGCGTTTTTCACTGAATATTAACTCAACTGAAGTTGTGGCTGTCTCTCTACAGAGTTGTTTTTGTTCTTCTCTCTGCTTTTTCCGGTTAGGGGTCGCCACAGCAGAACTCCGGTGTGCTAATGATCGGCAGTAGATTTTTACAGTGCCAAGGTGCCAGCTCAACGCCCAACCTTCAATGAAGGCACACCCATTCATGCATGTCTTTCTAACACCATTCGACAGCGGGGAGGACATGCAGACTCCACACATACTTGTTAGAATTTCTGTGTAGCCATTGATAGCAATGGGGGGTAGTTTCACCTCATCATTGATATTTTGTCCTGCCTTATATAAGTGGTACATTTTGAGTTATCTCTGCTTAATATCTGAGCTTTGGCTGGCTAACATCTACCTGAAATCAACTGGACATATAAGTGAATTTAAGTACACTTTTATCTGCTCATTTTCATATAGTATTGTATTTAATTTATTTATTTGTATTTTTCACTGAATATTAACTCAACTGAAGTTGTGGCTGTCTCTCTACAGAGTACTGGTTAGAATTTCTGTGTAGCCATTGATAGCAGTGGGGTAGTTTCACCTCATCACTGATATTCTGTCCTGCCTTATATAAGTGGTACATTTTGAGTTATCTCTGCTTAATATCTGAGCATTGGTTGGCTAACATCTACCTGAAATCAACTGGACGTGTAAGTGAATTTAAGTACACTTTTATCTGCTCTTTTTCATATAGTACTGTATTTAATTTATTTATTTGTGTTTTTCACTGAATATTAACTCAACTGAAGTTGTGGCTGTCTCTCTACAGAGTACTTGTTAGAATTTATGTGTAGCAATTGATAGCAGTGGGGGGTAGTTTCACCTCATCACTGATATTCTGTCCTGCCTTATATAAGTGGTACATTTTGAGTTATCTCTGCTATAGCACTAATATACCCTGACACTGATTGCCCAGCAGGACAAGGCTCTTTATTCACCCTTCACCAACCAAGCGACTAAGCAGCTCACCCTACTATTCAGGCATGACCAAAGGCAACTTCAAATGCACTCTCCTGAGGCAATGTTACAACTGCCTCATGTACACAGACAACCCTCTCCTCCTACCACAAAACACTAACATATGCAAGAGATGCAATTATACAGCCAAACTAGAAGCTAAGCTGTCTCCACCCAAGACTGTAACAGACAGTCAAGAGAAGAAGGTTAACACTTGCACCACAACTCTAGCCAGACACAGACCTACTAAAACAGCACTGCCAAAAAATACACATACACAAAAACATACTCGGAGGCTCTAAATAAAAACCAGCAAAAGCATCAGAGACCTCCAAAGCAGACACCCAAACAACCTCCACTTCCCATCACAAACCAGACAACACATAAAACACAAAATCAGTGTGCTGCACATTCACAACACTTAAGGTGAAATAACATAACTAACACACTAATAATAGTTGACTCTATAGTCAGGCACACTGACATCCCCTCACTAAGCTGGACAAACAGAAGATTACTGTTAGCTGCCTGTCGGGAGCCAGAATCCGCCACATAACACAAGCACTCAGGTCACTCCAGAACAAGTGCAAATATGACTCTGTCATTGTTCATGTTGGTGTGAATGACCTGAGACGTACCGCCCTGGACTACATGAAAATAGACATGGAAGAGCTCTCTAATCATGTAGCCCAGGTTGGTATGACCCTGACCCTGAGTAGCATCCTGCCCTCACCAAGAATGATACCTCAGGATAAAGAAAAAATGATCAATTTAAACAATTGGCTAAGCTTCTGGTGTCATTCAAGGGGGATCCAGTGTTTGTCAGCCTGGGATGACATGCTCGACATGCCGTGTTGCTTCGTAAGAGACGGCTTGCACCTGTCACCCCTAGGCATTTGAATACTGGCCAAGGCTCTTGCTACACCCATAGTACCTTTTTTAGGCAAGGCTCAAAAGTCAAGCCCACCTCTGTAAACAGCACAATTAACAAAAAACTGAGGGTTATGCTACTCAATGCCAGAAGTTTAAATCTCAAAATGCACTCTTCAGTATGGAGAATGTCGACATCTGTGCAGTAATTGAAACCTGGTTCAAGGCTCCCGAGAGCACCTCAGCACTACTGGGCTACAACTCATACCACATGTTTCAGCCACAGAACATGGATCAAAACACAAAAGGAGGGGGTGCATCAAGGATACCTACATCTCCTGGTTAGTGGTGCAGCATGATACCTCTGAGATCATTCATGTGCAACAAACATTGGGCAAATCTGCAATGCAAATTGTAGCCTGCTACAGATCACTCTCCATGATCCAGGACCACCACTACACCTTTCTGGAGACACTGGAAAACATGAAGGTCCTACCAAACACCCTGATATTGGGCAATTTCAATTACCCGACCATTCACTAGGAAAACTATTCGAGTACAAATTCCCAGGCTCAGCGATTCCTGGAATTCATCAACTCAGATGCCCTGGATCAGCTGGTAAACTCCCCTACCAGAGGTGAAAACATATTGGACCTGGTCATCACCAACATGGGTGACAGGTGTTCCACACCAGAGGTCAACCCATCACTGGTTAGATCAGACCATAAACTAAACACTCTGGATGTCCACACCCCACCACCACCCCCAACTAAGGAAACCACAGTAAAAAACTTTTCTAAAGCAAACTTCACCTTACTTAAGGCAGAGGTGGTAAGTTTCACAGCCCCCACGCTAAAGGATAACACTGCCCAAGATGCAGAAACCTTCACAAATGCACTCTATGAGCACCTACAAGAATGCATGGATCATGCCATCCCTAGCAAAACCAAGACTCACTCCTCTAAGAGAAGGAAACCAGTTTGGTGGACCCCTGCAATAAACAGGCTATACAAGAGGAGGAAACTAGTTCAGAAAAAAAGCAAATCATAAGAAGGAAAGACATTCCTGATCAGTATCAGTAAGAAACTGAGGTCCCTCATGAAATCATCCAAGGCTAACTTTGAAAGAAAAATAGCCAAGGATTCAAAAGATAACCACAAAGCCTTCTTTAGCTATGTCAAGAATCTAAGTGGCAACTCGCAAATATGCACTGAACTAGTGCAAAATAGCACAAAATATACTGAACCTACTGATATTGCCAACATCCTGGCAGATAGATTCAGTGCAGACTTCATCCCTCTCTCACCTCCAAAAGGGCCCACAACAATACCGGAAAAGTGTAGTGCCACAAAAATCACAGATGCACAGGTGAAAACAGCCCTTTCAAAAGCCAAAAACACAGCATCAATGGGAACAGATGGTGTCCCAGGCTACGTCTTGCACGAACTATAGAACGAACTAACCCTCCACCTAAACACTCTGTTCAACCTAAGTCTCTCCACAGGCTATGTGCCCATAGAATGGTGCACAGCAATGGTTATTCATCTCCACAAAGGAGGGGCCACAGCTGACCCTGGTAACTATCGCCCCATAAGCCTGACTAGCCTGGTCTGCAAGGCTATGGAGTGCATCATCATGGAACTCATTAACAAAGACATTGGGAACCTCCAAACACTTGACCCGACCCAGTTTGGCTTTGTTAAGGGCATATCATGCCTACTAAACCCGGTTGACTTCTTTGAGACAGTCACCAAAGCCATAGACAAGGGAAAGGTGGTTCACACAGCCTATCTTGACCTACCCAAGGCTTTCGATACCATTCCCCACTAGGGTATTACAGAAAAACTCACCAGCCTGAACATAAACCCCTACATCACAAGATGGGTTGCCAACTGTCTTACAGACAGAACTCACACGGTAAGAATAGTGGGCTCCAGGTCCGACTCTAAACCAGACACAAGTGGTGTCCCATAAGGCTCAGTCCTGGGACCCCTACTGTTTGGTATATACTTGTCAGAAGTACAGGCAAACACAGGAGGACTATGGCTAACCAAGTTCGCCGATGACTGCAAACTGGGAGCCATAATTGACTCTCCAGCTGGCACAAACATCCTCCAACAGGGCCTTACTGAGATGAACACCTGGTATCAAAGTCATGGCCTCAAGCTAAATGCCAAAAAATGCATAGTCATCCCATTTGGGAAAAACAAAACACCCACAAATTACCACATAGGTGCCAGCCCCCTTAATACAGAAGAGGTAATAAGAGATCTGGGGACCCAGGTAGATAGTAATCTCTCCTTTGACAATCATATTGTCAAAGTAGTTAGGAAATCCTTCTATGTGGCCCATCTAATTACTAAAGGGTTCACATCTAGAAATAAAGAGGTTATAGTGCTCCTCTACTCGTCACTCATTAGACCCATCATAGAGTACAATGCCCCATTTGGGATGTACCTCACAAGACACTTCCAACAGCTGGAAAGACCACAAAAGTACCTCACCAAGAGGATTACTGGTCTCAAACATATGTCCTATGCAGCCTGACTGAAAAAACTCCGGCTGTACCCAGTGGCATATTGCTTACTCAGAGGTGATCTCTGCCTGACTTACAAAGCCATGTCCAACTCAGAATTGATGGATATGCTCCACCTAAAGAAATCCAAGTCACTGCGAGCCACTCGCTCTAGTGAGCTAAACCTCACCACAACAATAAATAGAACATGCTGAAGGGATAGATTCCTGTCACAGAGACTCCCCATGCTTTGGAACAAAATTCCAAACTACATTAAGCAAAGCCCCTCACTAACACTCTTCAAGAGAAACCTTGACGAGTGGATGGGTAACAGAAACTACACCCCTGGGCTCACTTCATTGGCTCTGCTTGACAGCGGATCAGTTAATTAATTAATGGGGCGGTGAAAGCTGTCACACTCTGGCTACGCTTATAAATGCCCTCGGGCAGATAGCCTAGTACCTACCTATGAACCTATGAACCTATAAAGCAGAGACACAGACAGACAGAGTTGTATGGACAAAAACTGAGAACAACAGTGGGGAACACAGGTATACAGAGGGAGGACAACTCATGAGGGGGAAGTTTGAATTACAGAGTATGGGGAATGGCACAAAAGGGAGAGTAACATCATGATTAAGGATAGAGTGGGTACAGGGGGCTGGTCTGACCAGCCTAGAGGAGAATCTTTCCAGATATCTTTCATCTCTGTGGCTGACTTTGTAAGCAGTCTGTGTCTTTCGTGGCCTGATAATTAGGGCCAGATGGTCAAACTACTCTACCAGCCATGCAAGGAGGCATTACATGATACCATTGTGTGTATCCCACTGCCAGCACACCTCAGATTCAGCCTTCCATTGTACTTGATACAGTATGACAAAGAGATACCATTTCTGATCAATCCTAGAAGAGGAAACTCTGCTCTTTTCCTGAGTCATGGCTACAGAGGCCATCAAACAGCTCTGTGGATTATGTACAGCAGGATGACCCCCATCCTCTTGCTGAAAGGCAGGCCTCATGACCCAGCACCAGACTCCTCCTAACCTGCCACTTTCCTGACTGGATACATTATCCACCTCCCATGACCCCTACCAATATGATGGCATTGCTGTCCACTGTCACTAATGATGATGAGTATGTCATGCTGTCCTTCTATCCTCTGAGAATAAGGAAATGTATGATGTCCATCAGGGTCAGTTATTGATCTGTAATACATAGAATGGGTGTAATGCATCAGTTCTGTTCTGTGTTGTCTGTAGCATGGCCCATAGTTATGGACCAGATGCTACCTCTTTGTCAAAGCTGCACTGTATTACACCTGCTTTTGCCTTGTGTGAAGTGCCACTACTGGCCGCTCCTCTGATGAATCTTCACCAGGCTTTTCATTGCCTGCTACAACAGGTGTCTCAGGCAATACTGTGATGTTTCCAAGTTGTTCCTGTTTGCGTACTACCATATTGAGTAACATGGCACACATGATGAATAACTGACTGTAGGTCTGAGATTTATATATCAGTGCACCAACAGATATAACCAAGCAGTGGAAGCAGCCCTTTAGGAGTCCAAGCACTTTTTGACAATTTTCCATGTTGTAGTCCATCTAATCCATGGTCTGGGGGTTGTGGATAGGGGCATAAGCCACTGTTTCAATGCATTTACAGCATCATCTGCAACACAAAAAAGCAGACACCATTATAAATTACCAGTTTCTTGCCTAAACAGAAAATGTATATCATGGATTATGCACCTGGTAATGTGTGCTTCTACCAACTAGATAACCATGACTGGAATTACAACACATAAGACACTATCAGAGGTTGCAAATGTGCTGGATGTGGGAATCATGGGAACTGCTTGGGGATCCATAGACACATGGTGTACAATACCTATCATGTTGTATACCATCTGGATATTCATGGACTGGAAGCATTTCCAGTTGATATACTAATCACTCTGTGGCACTGCTGTGCCTTGTTGCAATATGGGTGAAATCAGTGGTCCCAGGACCTCAGAGAAATGTGTTACATTGTAAAATGCCAACATTGTCTTGGTTCTCTCCTGTACTGTCAGTGAAAACCATATATTGCCCAGTGTCAGTGGCACAACAGGTAGCATGCACTCTTTCACTGCAGAAGGTTGTGGGTTCTATTCCCACACCAGATGAATTGGTACCTGATTGTGCAGTGCAGCGTAAGGTGGTTGTTGCACTCCTGAATGTGTCACCCTTCAGATGAGACATTAAACCGAGGAGGCACCATCTGCTTGAGTTAGTGATAGTTCAGGTATACATAAAAGTTCCCATGGCATCTATCAGATAGATTAGAGTTCCTTTAATTAACACAACATACATAAAATATTATTTATGCATTTACAAAACACACAGATTTCAGATACATATCTATACATTACTATAAACCACAATGGAGTGCTATACTTAATCTGAGGTGTTTTACAGTCTGTATACAGATTACTTGAAATTGAATAATCTGATTACATGTGTTACAGATAGGGCATGTCTGGAAATGAACCTGTGTAAACTGACCATTTGGGCACAGGAGAATATGCTGGTAAATACATCAGAAAACTAAGCATATGAGTTTTGGGAAACATAAATTGAAAGCTGAATATTTAATACAGCACACAGTGATTGAAACTATAGATTTACTTATGGACATAGGTATAATGGAGTTTTTCTAATCATAGCAACCAATTGGTTAATGACATTTATAAAACTATAGGTTGTATAAAAAGATTTATAAAGTCTAGGAAATCTGAAATGATAAAGTCATGGTTTGTTAGTTACATTAGACCGAAACTTGAGTATGAAGTAACAATATGGAAACCTTACAAGAGTACAGAAGAAATATACCAAGGGCATCAATGGCTGTGGAAATTTAAGTTATTCTGAAAGACTAAAATATCTGAACTTGTATGATGTCTCATATTTAAGAGGAGACCTTGTTCAAGTATGTAAGGCATTTATTTATTTCTATTTGACATTTGTTGACTGAAAAAGTCCAACTAGGACATAGTCTATTTTCAGCAGAAGCATGGGGAGAAATACTCCACACATATGTCTTTGGAATGTGGAAGGAAACCCACACAAAAATAAGAATAACATGCATACTCCACACAGAAGGCACCCCAGCTGAGAATTGAACCAGAGAACTTCTTGCTGTGAGGTGACAATGTTAATCACCACACCACTGCACCTCCCTTTTAGAGACTACCTCTAGGAATGTTTGAGGTTATCAAAATGTATAACAGAATCATCAGGCAACCTATGTAGAAGATTCTATAGGAATAAGAAGTGTACTAATTGATTCTCTAAGAGAGCAGCTGATGCATGGAATAGACTACAAAACTATATTAAAGCAAGTTTATAGTTTACATATTTTTAAGAACAGTCTGGATACTTATTATGGGAACAACAGTTTTGTTATATTGGCAGGCAAGAAGGGCATTAATGCCTGTGCTTGAAATATTTGTATGCATGTATGTTTGTATGCATGTATCACCGTCGTTACTCTTCCATAACTGACCCAATTCCTTCTTCCACAACCATAATCTAATTTTTCACAATATATCAGTCAAAATCCATTTACCATTAAAATAAATTTCATTCAGTTTTTCTTTCCAAGTAACCCATACTACATAAAATAAATTCTTATCTACCATTCTCACATATTCTTTCTTCTTGTTTTTATAATATCCATATATAAACATATTTATATTTATATTGTTTACATCATTAATATTCTCATATTTCTTCATACAGCTTTTCCAAAGATTAACTGCCCATTTATATTTAAAAAAATGCTGTGTTGTCTCTTCCTCCCCACAAAATAAACATACTCCTTCAACTTTCTTTTTTTATGGCATATTTCCCTTTACCTGTAACTTATTTATTACCAATCTCCATAGGAAATTCTGGCCACATTTTCCTTACTTTAATGGCTTTTACTGCTTATTCTGGCACAATTTTCAATGGATTTACATAATGATATTGTTTCATCACAGTAGTATGCTACATCCTTCTGTCCTTCTTTGCATCACCAATTTTCATTTTCCATATCCATATTTTTTCTTTCTAATTTTTTATTTCTTCATTTATATAATCTCATCATCTCCTCATTTTTCTGTACTTATATTTAAACAATTCCACTATTAAATTTTCAATCTCTTTAATTACTCACTTTAAAACTCTATAGAAGTTTGAAAAAGCAGAATAAAAACCGGATCTAATAACCACAATACACCTTCATCTTCCCTTATATACATCACACTTCTTTTCACTTGGTTTAATCTTGAATCCCATATGAATGAAAACACTAAATACCCAATTTCTTTTCATATTTTTCTGAGAGCATATAAACTTTTGATATATATGCTAATTTCCCAATTAAAACAGAATTCACCAAATAAATCTTTTTTCTTGAATGTTAATCTATAAGCCATCACCATTAGAAATATTTCTTGCATTGATTTTATCAGCCCATTATTGCCTTATAGCTGTATCATTTTACCCACATTTTAGCCCTGACAAAGATACTTCATTCACTGAAAAATACACCTCTCCAGTTTTCACAACATCCCCCAAACCTTACTTTTATCTTTATTCATGGTCATTTCCATTTCCTTTAAACATCCATTCAGACAAACTAATACTTTCCTCATCCATATTTTATTCTTGGCAAGCACATTTATCTAATCTGCAAATCACAAAACTACTGTAATCTTACTTTTGCATCACATATCTAGCATGTTTCATTTTATAAGTTACTTCACTCACTATTGCATTCATGACTACTACAAGCAATATCCCACTCATGATACCACAGTTCATGCATATTTCATTCCCCAGCCACCCATTCACTAATGCTCTCACTTTAGTATTTTGATATGCTGACATACACACTTTCCTAATTCTATTACCTGTTCCATACTTTTCTGTAACTTCCCACAAATCATCATGTCAAATGCCTTAATAATATCACCTACCATAAGTTTCACATCTTCCCTTTTACTTATCATATCATCCACAATTCATATCATATCATCCACAATTTCTTGCACCTCCAATAATAATTCCTAGAATCCCTTCCCTTTTATACCATATATACTTTCTTCCATAATGTCATTCATCCTTCCTTCCATTTTCCTTTATATTATTCTCATAAAAATGTATAATACATATTATATCACAATATGTATTATAAATTTTTATGAGACTAATATACCTGGTAAAGACCTGGTATTGAGTCAACATTTACCTTCCTAAATACTTCATCCAATTCACTAATAATAATTTCTTTTTAAAATTCTTCCTTAACTTGTTCTTTATTTTTTCTTTTACTTTTTATTCTCTTTGATATTTTCATTTGTTTTAATCTTATACATATCACCTACATGCTGTGCTACAATACTTATAATTTGACTGTGTTCATTTTATCTCTCCTTTCACATATTTGATTTCTCACATTATATTAATAACCTCCTTTACTATTTAAGCCAAATATGCAGACACCTCCTCCCCTTTTACTTGTATATATCACTGCTTAAACAGTAATGTCTTATTTTTTTCTCAATTTCTTTTATAGATTTCCTTTTCATATCATAATATTCTCTTGTATTCATCTCTAAAATTTCAATACATTTCTATACATCTTTCCATTGCTTCACTTTTTTTTTCCTTTTTTCATCATCCCGCCATTGAGAAAAACATGTTTTACACTTCTTTTTAAATGTAATCCACCTTTCAGACCAATTTTTATAAAAGTATTTCATGATTATATGATTTTGTCCATAACTGTAATGCTTCTAACTCTCTGAATCATCCCATTATTTCTCATATATACTTTTTATTCCCTTTCTAATTGTAATATACTCACTTTCTTCCATATCCTCCATCCATATTGCTACATGGTCTAAAAAACTATATTTGGTGTATTTCCATCTGTTGCACCCAAACCTTCCAGTAGTGTAAAATAATCAATGTCAGATCCAATTGCCCCTGTTCCATAAGTCCATTTACTTTTATTCCACATTGATAACTTACCACATTTTATTACTTTTTGTATATTTAACATCTTTCCTTTTATTTTTACATTTCTCCTTAAATCACAATTAAAATGCCCTCCAGTTATAATGTTCTTGTTAACCACTACATAATTTAATATTTAATGAAACAAATTTGCTCTTTCCTTGCATTTGCATATACATATTATGCTATCATTCTATGAATATATTCTTTTTGCCTCACATCCGGAAGAGTTAACCTTCTCATTCTTACCAGCACTGCATCTAGTATTTTACAGTTTTTTTCCACACAATGCAACCAGTCCAGAACAAAATCTACTTTCTAAATTCCATATTATATTGCTACATCACATTTTTTTTCTGTTTACAATTTTTCTTCACTTCTCAGGAATTTTACATCCTCTATAAGAATAATATCTACATCACATTTAGCACACCATTCAAGTATCCCTATCATTCTTATAATATTATTAATATTATTCACATTTACTGAAAGGATTCTAAAATTATTGCTTACCTTCTTTTTAAGTTTAAGGGAAGTATTTTGTTTTAATTTTTTTACCCAATTTAATATTTTTTTCCGAGTTTTTATAATTACTTCATCTTCGGAATCAGATTTTTCACTATTTTCATTAATAGAAACACATCTATAAAACTACTCCTCACTCACCTTTCTTTTTAATCTTTGGTGATGTATTTTTAAATCTTCTTTGCCTCATCCTTATCCTAGCACCTATATCATTTGATTTCCTAACACTCCTTACACTCTCTTCACAAACATGTGCCATATTTCTTTCCATTTCTACTTCATTTTTAACACTCTTAATACAGTTAATCTTCTTGAAATATAACATTTTTTCTAAGTCATCTTTTATTATTTCATGCTCTTTTTCACGAATACCTTCCCCCTTTCACCTACTTCCTCATTACTTTCAGACATTACAATTTTTTCCTCATCATCCTGCTCAACATTATATTGTTTATTATTTTTGCAACTGAATCAAAAAAGTCCTTCAGTATTATATATTCATCATTATTTTTAAATGTATTCATCATATGACCATTTTTCCAGCATTGCTTACATCTTAATTTTGTACACACATTTATCAGATGATTGAAATCCCCACCCCCCCAAAAAAAAGTATTCAGCTGTCTCATACACCTAATTGTTCCTCTATAATCCATATATATATATATATATATATATATATATATATATATATATATATATATAACACTTGACAAACACTTTATAACATATTTTTCATATTTAAAAAAAACATCCACTTCCCACCTTCCCATTCCAAATACCCCTCTCATCTTTAAATTTCACAATATCAGAAACTGAATAACACATTTTTACATCTATTAACTCAGTTTCTTCAGTGCAAAATTGAACAAACACTTTTTTTTAAGTCCCTGCCCAGAAAATATAATTTCATTCCATGGGTCTTTCTTTTTTTCACAATTAAACAAAAGTCTTTCCATTAACTCTTCAGTCACAAATCTTAAGTCACAAAATGTCTATTTACCCAAATGAATAAAAGATATAATATATTTTGCTTCAAAAACTTGAAGGTAACAATAAATCATTCCACACAAAATATCTGTTTATTATTTCTCCATTCTTCTTTCTTAACCAGACAAGAAATATTTTTTTATTTTAATAAAGTTTTCAGTACCTTTTGTTCTTTCAGCTGCATCACCATTAGATTTTCTAATGGCATCCAACTTGTAAACTTATGTTCATCCAACTCATGACTCATTTTCTTTACTCCCATTCTGAAAACCTTTTCCCTCATACCCAACCAAGAAATCTCAGTCATCTCCAGGATCACCTTTATTCTGTAAACCAACCAACATTTCATTAAGCAAACCACCAGATGCAATTTCAGTTACAACAACTTCTTCAAAATCCAGTAGTTTAAAGTCAGCTAATTGCTAACTATATTTGTACTATCCACTTGCTTCTCAACAGTTTTCTGTCTGACTGAAAAAAACACACTACTATCACCAACAGAACAACTCTCTTCTCCATCCATTATAGAACAGCTTCTCTTAGCCACCTCTCTGCCATTAACTGAAGCAGTAAGTGCAACCACAAAAATGTTCCCCTTCACAACAACAAGAAGAGGAAAGTTCCCTGATGCCCTGGCCAAATTTTCCTTAGTAGTATAAATACTACCTAGTGTCTGCCATAAAAGAGGCCACAAGACTAGCAGGACTAACCTGGTCAACAAAGGATAAATAAAAATATATGTTCCTCCACATGCTGCATCATGTCAATGAACTGGTGTAGGATCTGTGAGGATGATGCCTACAAAATTACCAATGTGTTTCCTGTATCAAGGATTAATGCTATACAAATATCTTTGTCCACTAGGATGGGCAGTCTTTGCATCCATCTTAGATTTCATGTATGGACAGCTCATATTACTAATACCTATATGGTATCTCTGTCCATATAGTAGTGGTCAACAATATCCTGGCCATGGAGTTAATGATGTGCTTGCTGATAGTGGACCCATCTGCAACAAAGAACATGATGATGCACAACAACATGGTAACTTGCTGCAGGAGCTATCACTAATACTTGCTTTTCATCTGTGGCTGTTGCAATTCCTTTTAAATTAGTGATAGTAAAGCACTGGTTCAGTGAGAAATCCTGCTGTACAGAGTAGATGAACACCATGACTAATAGTACTGAATTTATACATCTCCCTAAATTCCTCTGCCATGTTTCATTTCAGCATTAGCTAAAGGAGTGGATCTTATTTGCATAAGGGCAATTATTTGCATGAAATTATGCAGTCATTTGCATTCTATGAATACAGACTTATTTTTTTTCATAGCAAGGTCACAGCTCTTCTCTGTATGTTCTTGCATATCAGACTGTTTTGATTAATACTAAATACTGCAAAGTTTCTGAATATTTCCCCCCATAAAGTGTAAAAGACATGTTTTACCAAAGTGCCATTCAGTTACCCATCTCACCCAAGCTTTCTACAATGAAACAGTAACTGACCTGGCAATCAATCCTACTGCAGTAATCAGCCTCATCAGCTCACTTTAGTGTAACTAAAATGTATATGCTCAGCGGTATTACAATTATGCTGAAAAACCCTCAACATTAATTTAGCTTCAGGATGGTAATATGCTGTATTTAATTAATGTAAGTTATTCCTATTTACAGAATTAATTATTTTTACATCTTAGTTTGTACAGCTATATTAGTTATATAATTAAAATAGTAGGTTTACTTTTTGTGATTACTTAAGGTGGCAGTATATTAATTTTCTAATGCATGTCAGTTAACCTGATCTATTGTTTGTTTCATGCTTATTTCTGTACAGGTATTTTTAGATTTTTTTCCTCCATTATTAGATATACACCTGTTCTATATCTCTCCTGGTTCATTAAAAAGGGCCGGGCCTTTGGTACCAATCCATCTTCCCAGATAACAAAAGTACTGTAGTTTCTGCTGTACTTTCTCTCCCTCGGTGTTATCTATCTATATATATCTATATCTATATCTATATATCTATATCCATATCTCTCTCTCTCAATGTATGTATGCATATATATATATATATATATATATATATATATATATATATATATATATATACATACAGTGGATATAAAAAGTTTACACACCCCGTTAAAATCCCAAATTTTTGTGATATAAAAAAATGAGACAACAATAAATCATTTCAAAACTTTTCCTACCTTTAATGTGACTTATAACCTGTACAGTTCAATTGAAAAATAAACAAATTTATTAGGGGAAAAATATAAAAAATAAAAAACATACATTACGCTGGTTTCATAAGTGTGCACACCCTTAAACTAATAGATTGTTGAGTATGCACACACACACACACACACACACACACACACACACACACACACACATATATATATATATATATATATATATATATATTTTTTTTTTTCTGACCCACCGAAAGCACACTTCTGCAAAACTTAAATAAGCGAGCTGAATTCTGCAAAAGTGCATTTCAACGAAAACAGAGTAGTCATAGATCTCAGTACAGTGAGGATAAGGGAATATTCCCTTTTCTCCACTGTAGTGCGATCTTGGAGTTAGTATATATAAGTAGTGGAGGGCGTGGGGGGTGCAGGGGGGCTTGCCACTAGGACTTAACACATCTTTTCCTTTAAAGCCAGCTCTTAAAGGACAGAGGTTGAAGAAGCACACTTGACTGAATTCTCAGGAATCTTGTGTATGTATGTGAGTGGCCTTAACTTCACATATATAAAAAAGGGATAAAATATGGTGACAACAAGCAAGCTTATGTAAGGATTGTCTGCTGACGTGGAAGTGTTTGGAAGATAAACATCAAGGAAAGTGATTAAAATATGGACATTTAGAGAATAAACAGTATTGGTGTGAGATATTATTCATAGAGGATAGTTTATAATCCTCGAAGTGTTTAAGGAGATTGAATACCATCTATGGTTGTATGCTTCTTCTTTGGAATACTGAATGGATAAAGCTATTGGTTTGTGAATGAAGCATTTTGACCAATAGTGAGCATGTGCCGTTGATGTGAAGTAGCCTAATGAGAAGCTTCATGCTTAAGAAGGAAGATTAATTACTGCTCTTGGTGTTCATAACTTTTGGTTGGCTGGAAGCTCAAAACTGCAGTAAGATGATTTGTAGTTTAAATGAATTAAATCAAAGGTTCTTAGTGGGAAGGCTATGAACCAATTGGACATGTTTAGTGTTGAATAAATCATTTTCATGATGATTGGTCACTTAAGACTCTGTGCTAGTATGCTTTTGGCTGGAATACTGAATGGATAAAGTTATTGGTTTGTGAATAAAGTACTTTGACCAATAAGGAGCATTGAAGTGAAGTAATCCAATGAGAAGCATTATGTATGAGAAGATAAGTCTTTTACTGGATCATAAGATCATAGGAAGTTACTAGGATAATGGCCCCAGGGCTCTTACAAGCCTAGATAAGTTCTTACCCTTATTTCCTCGACCAACACCTATTGCCCCTGTCCAAGAAGGACATAGGTGGAACTTCCAGGGTGAATTTACAGTCACCCATCTATTTGTCCAGACTGTGTTTGAAGAGGGCCAATGAGGTGCTCTGTTTGACATGAAGTAGAAGTGTGTTCCAAAGGTGTGGTAACCTCTGGGAGACAAATCTGTCCCTCCAGCAGGTTTTATTAATGTCACATGCCAGGTTAAGGTATTTAGCATGAGTAACCCGTGTATCATTTGAATTTTGGATATGAAGCAATTCCAGTAATGCAGGGTCAGAGATTGCCATATATGCAAGGCAGGGATCACCTCTGAGTAGTCTGTATGAAACAGAATAAAATTGCAGTGATTTCAGATGATCCCCATAGGACAGATGGTGAAGACCTTGAATTTTCCTTGTGAGGACCTTTTGTGGTATCCTCAATTGCTGCAGGTGCTTAGAAAGGTACATACCAAAAGGGGCATTGTACTCAATTATTGGCCTGAAGAGGGAAGAGTACAAAGAGGTAATAACTTCTTTTTTTCAGGAGGCAATGCCCTTACTTATGAGATGAGCAACATAGAATGCCATTCTTACCACTGTGGAAACATGGTGGTCAAAGGTAAGGTTACTGTCAACCTGTGTGCCAAGGTCTCTTACCACTAAGTGCATATTTAGCGTGTTGTTATTGACATGGTAGTTAGCAGGAACATCACTTTTACCGAAAGGAATGATAATACATTTTTTTTTGCCATGACGTTGGCATCAGTCATTTGTTTGTGTAAGACCCTCTTGTAGGATGTTGACATCATTTGGAGATTCTATTGCCACTCCCAGTTTGCAGTCATTAGCAAAGTTTGTCAGCCACAGACCTTTAGTTTTAGTTTTTGATTCTACTTTGGAGAAATTGATTCCAAACAGGACTGATACCTGTGAAACACCACTGGTTACAGGTCTGCTGTTGGAGGTGGGTTTCCCTATTTTGACAATATGAGTTCTATCAGTGAGCTAGTTAGCAACCCATCTAACGATATAAGGGTTGATGCCTAGTTGGGTTAGTTTGTCAATGATGCCTGAGTAGGGGATATTGTCAAATGCCTTGGCTAAGTCTAGGTAGGCTATATGCACAGATTTCCCCTCGTCCAGGGCCTTGGTGACTCTCTCAAATAAGTCTTTCAGGTTTAACAGGCATGATCTCCCTTTGAAAATTCTAAACTGAGTAGGGTCAAGTGTTTGGAGATTACCTATATCTTTTTTGATAAGGTCAATGATGATTCGCTCCATGGCCTTGCATATAAGACTAGTCAGACTAATAAGTCTATAGTTCCCAGGGTCAGTGGAAGCACCACCTTTGTGCAAGGGAATATTGGTGGCTGTTTTCCATTCAGCTGGTATGAAGCCGGTGCTTAAACTATGATTGAAAAGAGTACTCAATGGTGTTGCTAATTCATGTTGGAGCCCATGTAGGATGCAGCCTGGGATGTTATCAGGTCTCATAGATGCTGTGTTTTTGGCCTTAGAGAGGGAATTTATGACCTGCTCTTTAGAGATACAAGGTAGGGAACTGGTGGTAGGGATGTCATGGGGTACATGTGCCAGGGACAGGGGAGAGAAGTTTTCATAGAACCTGTTGGTCAGCAGGTAAGCTATGTCCACAGGCTCAGTATATTTCATATCATTAACTACCAGTTCTGCACAAATCTGGGCCTTTCCTTTTAGGTTATGGATGTAACTATAGAATGACTTGTGGTTGTCCTTTGTTGAGGAAGCTAATTTGGACTCATAATTTGATTTGGAGGACTTCACAAGAAGTCTTATTTGCTTGTTTAAGCTGAAGAGGGAGTGTTTCTAGTTTAGGAGGGCTCACTTCCTCCTACTCTTAGACAGCAATTTATTCCTCTTATTGTAAAGCCTGTTAATGGCAGTTGCCCACCAGGCAGGTTTGCTCTCCTTTGAAGAGCTTGTTTTGGCCCTATCAGGTACAGCTGAGTCAATGCAGTTATACAGGTGTTTGTATAAATCTTTGGTATAGAGCTCAGCATAGTTGCCAGTTCCATCTGAGGGATGAGGTGCAGAGAAGATATTTATACCATCCCATACGAGGTTATAATCTGCTTTTGAGAAGTTTTTTAGATTAGTTGCCACTGAGGTGTGGTTAGGCATGATAGTTACTTTGAATGAGACTGATTTGTGGTCAGATCTCACCGGGGAGGACCTCACAGTGGGGGTGCTACACTGGTCCTCCCATATTGATCAGCACCAGAACCAGGATGTTGGCACCCCTTGTGAGGTTGTCAACCAGCTGGTCCAGGGCACTGAAATTAATGAAGTTGAGGAACCTTTGGACAAATGAGTTTGAGGATGAATATTTTACCCAGTCAATGGTAGTTAAAGTCACCCAAAACCATAGTGTTTGGATGCATCATGATAGGTTCAACTAGATCCAAATAGGCAGAGTGGGTGTCCTGATTCATGGATGGTGTCCTGTAGCTGGCAATGACTTGAATAGTTGTCCTACCAACAATTAATTGCACTTGAAGTTGTTCCAGGGAGTCATAAAGTTTAGCCAATCTTGAGGTGTATTTATCTTTAATGAATATTGATACACTGTCGAGGCATTCATGATTTCTGGCTGGCTAAAGTTTGAAATCACAGTTGGATGATTAGTAATTTAAATGAATGAAGTTATTGGTTCCTAGTAGAAATGTTATGAACCAATGGGACACTTTTAGAGTTGAATGGCAATTCAGTGGAATAAATTAACATTTACAATGTTGATTGTTCACTCAAGTCTCTGATCTTATCTATGAATGATGACTGGTTACTATTCCCAGAACACTAATGGATAGTTAACCAGTATGTTTTGGCACCGAGAATAATTCATCCTGACAGGGGGATGAGGTATTTAAATAAACTTTTACGATTGTAATTAAATGGATCTGAAGAAGGATTTGCGTAATCTGAAAGTGCTTATCTGTTTATAGTTTTTTACTGGAAATTTTTATTAAATCAGTTTTAACTCCTAACCTGGCTGTGGTGACTCTGTTAGTACACACACATATATATATATATATATATATATATATATATATATATATATATATATATATATATATATATATATATATATATATATATATATATATATATATATATATATATGTATATATACACACACACACACACACACACACACACACACACACACACACACACACACACACACACACACACATACACAGACACACAGGCACACAGACACACACACACACACACACACACACACACACACACACACACACACACACACACACACACACACACACACACACACACACACACACACACACACACACACACACACACACACACACACACACACACACACACACACACACACGTGCATGCATGCACATATATCTGTATCTATCCACATATAGATATATAACACATGCACACTAGTTGCATACATACAGAAGAAAGTAGAATGCTAGTACGGTATTACAATAGGTACATTTTCTTTAACATACATTTCCTAAATCAGCATAGTTCAAGCAACCTGAAAATGTACTGTAATACAAATACTAGTTTTTGAATAGTTACTCTGTTAGGATATCAGCTAATTACTATGGAGAAAGACTATTAGGTGAATTCCTCTCAACTGGACAGATTTTCACAGAACGTTCAGATTTTGCCTCTTATTTTTGGTCCATTTTTTCACAAAATTGTGGTTTTCTAGCAAATCATTGGCAAATCATTCATTGAAGACTGAAGTCAGACAAGAATGATAGCATTTGAGTTTTAGAATTCATACCCTTCAGAAAATTCATGGTAATGTAAAATCTGTTATTCTATCAACTTTCTAAGTTTGTAAAAGAAATATTTAAAAATTTCCCTCTTTTTGGGCCTTTGTCCCCCATTATTCATGACTTTTCCAGATTTCTTGCTCTAAGAGGTTGAGAGGTATGATTAGGTGTGTTTGCAGATCCATTTTGAAGCTGCCTGCTTGTTGGTTACAACAGTTGGTGCTCTGTAACTAATATATTACATTATAATACTGCCTGCTGTATTATGCAACGTTACTACTAGTGGAGTCTATGGGTTCATATTATGTTATCGAAACTTTAAAAGTTCGAACGATATATGGTCTAACCCATATGTTCGAACTCTTAAAATTTCGAAAACGACAAAAAAAAAAAAATAAAAAACAGAAAAAAACCTACCTAATGGTTGTAAGCATAGGAGCAAACCCACCTGCACCCCCCCATGTGGGGGGCTGCACTCCCCACACCCCCCGCTCTTTAAATATACCAACTCCGAGACTGCACTACAGTGCAGTAAAGGAAATCTTCCCTTTCTGCATTGAATGGACATCACTGTTAACACGTTCAAACTTTTAAAAGTTCGAAATATGGGTCTGACCATATAGCATTCAAACTTTTAAAAGTTCGACAACGTAGTAGAGAACTGATTCTGTTGGGTACTTTTTCTGCTGGCGATTTTGTCCATACATGGCAGACAGCGGCTTTTATGTTAGCAGTTCTTTTAATTGTATGAACTCTTTGTAACCTAACAAACAATCATGCTGGCACGATAACATTAGTATTATAACCGTCCCCTCATAAAACATTTCGGACAACCTTTTAGCCTTTTGCCTATCCAGATTCTATGTATCATGTCTACCTATTGCTATTATAACTTAAAGCATAAGTCCAGCTGCTTACACAGTGTGTCTTCCATAACTACTTCCCAAGTTGTTGTATTATAATGCTGCTCAAATGAAGAGTAAAGAGCATCTGCTGCATCTGAAAGTAGCAAACAGGAGGATAACTCGACCTACATCTCCTGTCTGAACACCATTGCTTCCAAACCCAGTTTTAGGTGATGCGCATTCATGCATTGTGTGTGTTTAGTTATATAGTAATTTGTAAATGTATCTAACTGCTATAAAATATGCAGTGACTTTCATATGTTGTCAAAGAAAAGAAACTAGGCTGTAGTTCTGATGTATGGATAGAACCCGGTGGGACACTTTTGTAGTCATCCACACAACTCATGAATCAAGGAAACTGCTTGTAGCCAAACATGAGGAAAAGTGTTCTAACATTTAGAATAACTGCTGCATTTGTTACATAGTCCTTTTGCTAGAAAAATCATGCAGCATTATTTTAGCTTGGGTGCCCTTTGTAATAAATATAAATAATTGCTCAACACACCAGCACTAAACTAGGATCTGCATGTACCCTGTCAGCAACAAAGCTACCAATAGGAACTTGAGACGTAACTTCCCAAATGCAACTAAAAAATCACAAGTGACCAACTTGACAAGTCTGCTATTCTGTTTAGACTAAACTTGCATTTCTTCTTCCCCACCAAGGATTAGAGCCATCACTCTGATATCGCTGTTTTTCACTATTTTGCTGAGTAGTCATACTGTAGAATTCTGCTCGGCTTATTTTTCAGTGTCATTCATTCATTAATTCATTCATTCATTCATTCATGCATTCATTCATTCATTTACCTGCTTTGTCCTCTTACAACTCAGTTTCATTTGCAATGTTTCCTGCAGTTCCTTTTCAGATATTACTATATCTCTTAGCCCCTTTACAAATTGATAGTGCAAGAAATTGAAGCCAATGGGGAAAAAACTCAGTATTCAAATTACGTATCTAGAGCAAATTGAAAATAATTCAAACTACTTTAAATCTCCACTGCAGAAAGAAGGGGCTCACATTCCTTTAAACTAATTCCCCAAGGTTAGCTTACCCTACCCTGCCACTGTAAACAAGGTTAGCTTACCCTACCCTGCCACTGTAAATAGAGTAAAGGGTGAGCAAGCTTATCACAAGACGTGTGTGTGTGTGTGTGTGTGTGTGTGTGTGTGTGTGTGTGTGTGTGTGTGTGTGTGTGTGTGTGTGTGTGTGTGGCTGTGCATGATTGTGTGTCTGTGTGCTGAGTCTTCCTCTTTTTTCAAAACCAAATGTGTTTGTATAAAACCTCATTTCTTCACTGTCTGCAGTGCTAGGAATTTCCCTACTGTCAAATGTTTGGCGTCTTCCTTGGATCATTTTAGTTCCTTGTAGTGTTTTATATTGTTAAGTTTTAGTGCATCTCTTATGTGAAGGAATGAGATTTTCTATGAGAAAACAAAACAAAAGTGGAATACATCTTGAATTAAAATGGAATCTAGGTTCGTGTAACATGAGGTCCAGATTCCAAAAGAAAGTTGTGGACAGTGCAGTATGCCAAAGGAAAATGTCATCACATAGCAGTGGATGCGATTTCATAAAGTATGCTAAAACAAGTCTAAGTAATTATCTGTTGAGCATAAGATAATTATGGACTCTGCTCATGCTCGATGGATTCCAAACCTCAGCATGCGCTCCCAAAGCAAATTAAATGTGACGAGGTGCTTCGCCGACATCTTTATAAAGGTATTCAGTGGAGGCCATATATGCAGTATGTATATACCACTATATTAGACAGATTATTACAGAATCATGCAGAATCCATGACTTTACTTAACAAAAAAAGTACAAAAGTAAAAAGGAAATGCAACCAGCATTTAATGAACTACAGGAGGATGGGGTATTGCAAGTCATAGAAGAAGATATGAAATGCATCCTAAAAGGCAGCCAGCTAGGCAGCAAGCCAGGCATCATTTAAGTCAGGTCTCTGATCAGGAAATAACAGACAGGGAGCAATTAGACAGAAAGTTGGTGCAGGCTATGTACAGAATATGTTAGCAGCACATGTATGCATGTACTCTGTGAGGTAACCCGGTACTTCTTGAAACAAAACGGTACACTGGCTTTGGAACACTTCAATAACATATGACAGATGCCATAGAAGTATCTCAGATAGTTGCCAATCACATCCTCTCACATTTCCTGTTAGTAATATGCATCACACTGGATGATTACATCCACTTCCTAGCCATGCCTCTCACCCTCTTAGAGCAAGAAATCTGGACAAAGCTATAAATAATGGGGGAACAAAGGCCCAAAAATAGGGACACTTTAAATATTGCTCTTAAAAGCTTAAGTTGCTAGAATAACAGGTTTTGCAGTAGAGTGAAGTTTCTCAAGGCTATGAAGTCTGAAACTCAAACAGTCTGTTATTATTTTCTTACTTTAATCTTCAATGATCTGCCAATGATTTGACAGAAAACCACAATTGTATGAGAAAAATACCAAAAATATGAGGCAAAAATCTAGCCATTCTGCGAAAATCTTTACAGTTGAGAGGTATGTAATCCTGGCAACAGTAATGGATTGAAGAACTGAAATGCATCAGTTCTATGCCATAGCTAACTTCCCCTATGTCCTCAGTGCAATAGACTTCACCCACATGCCAATTAAACACCCTGCTGTACTTCATACAGAAGTGTACATAAATAGAAAGGTGTGAAGTTTATTGCACCAAGGACATAAGGGAAGTTAGTTGTGGCATAGAACTGATGCAATAGACTTCAACCACATTCCAATTAAAACACTCTGCTGTACCTCATACAGAACTGTACATAAAAAAAGGGGTGGTGATTGCTCAATTGTCAGGTGGTGTGCTGAGTAGTTGGCCTCATTGCAAATATCATAGCAACACACCGGTAGTGTCCATGATGTTGCAATATGGAGGCAAAGTGGTCTAAGGGCTGCTTTCCAACATGGTGAAATACCTGAGGGACTACTATTTGGTAAGTACGGGATCAAAGCTATGATTCAGGCAGAATCCACACCAGTCAACATTAAGCATGTGGACAACATATGTGTTATCTTCTTCCCACAGACCATTGACTATGGTTATCCACTAGAATGTTGGCTAATGACACCATAAAGATCCCCAAGCAAATCCTTCTGAAGACATAAATGACAGAGTACATGCCATGACATGAAACACCACTATGTGTTTTTCATACTGAAATCAAGATTCCAATGTCTGGACAAATCAGGGGGTGTACTAGAATATACAGCAGAACAGGCCGCACAGATGATTACTCTGTGCCATGCTACACAACATGTTAACAGCAAAACATGCTGGCTTTCCAGCTGCAGGTTTGGGTGGCCTAACCCCGAACCCAAGATGTCTGAAGATGACATATCAGAGCTGTCAGAGGATGATTAGAAGAACACAGAGGAGAAGAAATAAGCATGGATGATGGGGGAATGTGACCATGTGTCCTATCGCAGGCAACATGGGAGCATCTAACACACACCTTTGAGTCATGACAAGCCACACATACATAAATACACAGATTAAACAGTGATGTTCATATGTTGCCCCACAACAGCAACACAGATCATAACTAATGCAAAGAAAGCGTTAGTTGTCCACATTGAACATCATTCATAACATAACATAAGCTTAAGGTATACCAGTAAGAATATATGCAAAACACTTAAAGGAAAAATCAGTGCAGGAAGACTGCAAGGTAATTCTCCAAAGAGAAGCACACAGACAAATGTGTGGGATGCAGGAGTTGTGCACAAGGGAGGCTGCTATTGGACAGGTAGGATACTGACATACAGATAAATAGCATGGAATGTTACCTATCAAACAGGTACAGTCACAAGACATCTAGGCCCATGACTTGTATGAGTATGTGTCAGCAAATACATACCCCAAAACTGGGGCTGTACAATACCAGTGCTGCAGATCACATAACATTGTATGATGTGCAAATGTGCATCACTACACAGTATACATCCTACTTCAGCAGGGGTAATTGCATACATCCTAATGACAAGCGCAGAAATATACAAACAAGCATCGTATCCCATGGCTGATAAGGAATGTCACAACGAAGACAGGTTATTGCTGTAATATGACTCATTTCCAGGTAATATAAGTGTAAACATGCAAGGCATCAATGACAGGGACTACACATCATGTGTGCAACATGCATCGATGTTGGGGATCCAGTAGCATATACACACACACACATATATATATATATATATATATATATATATATATATATATATATATATATATGTGTGTGTGTGTGTGTGTGTGTGTGTGTTCAGACAGATATGGGAAGGCAGGAAGGCACAAATGGGAAATACAAGTCAGTGATGTGACTGGAAATAGAAACAGGTACACTTAAATGCAAGGAGTGCTGTGGGTGATGCATGTGCAGTACCATATTAAAATGCCATAAGTAACATAAGTATGCATACAGTAATACATTGTGTATGCAGGAATGGCACCCAATAAGGAAAAGTGTAATGTAAATATTAATCCTATCCATCCACTAGCAACCTATGTAAACATAAAAACATGACATCACGTATTGCATTGCTGTTGTCAATGTCTGTACTAACACATTCCAATGACAAAGAGGTAATACACATCATAAATTGCAGCTAGTCACCTAGGTCATATAAATGATCAGAAAATCCTGTATCAGACATTTGAACAACCACATACAGATTCATTTGTCAGTGGTCATCACTGGCATAGTGTCCGAACATGACACAACAGCAAACACATTGTATCAACTGCCAGTATTATTCTTTCAGTCTAGGGTGCTCCCATCGATGGCTCACATCACAGTCCTAGCTGTCCCTTCCATGTCTGGAAACACTTGTCCCACAGTGCTCTACTGAGAAGCTGGATGTGGTGGCATTAGCATGTGTGGACACAGTATGACTAAGAGCATGACTGTGATGTGCCTGCCTTGACATGACTGCTGGGCTCCCAGTGGAGAGGCCAACAGCAGATGTTGCAGCATAAACATTGATGTCTGATGGCCATGTGTGGGTCTAGTGAGAGGGGCTCTGCCTCTACCCAAGTACAGCTAGGGCACATAACACCTGGTTAGTACTACATGCCTGCACTAGTACTCAAAACTTTCAATGGAGTGTGCGACAGATAACACCCTGTCATGTCATGCAGGGAGTGCTGCCATGACCTCCCCATGTCTGCACTTGTGACCTTCATGTTACACATACATCTGGTGTGCTACATGATCAGTGGCACGGACATACAGGTCAGATCCATGATGTTGCTGTGAATGTTCATTTGCTAGCAATAGTAGGCAAACACCCTCTGACACACATCCATGCACACTAGCTATACTCTCACATGTAGTCTGACAGGCAGTATTGGTCCATTTTGGGGAAGAGTCACGATCATTACCAGACTTTGCATGAGACAATGGATCACAGCCATCATTGTGTCTGTCATCTGATGACCCCACATCTTCAGAAAGCCCAGTCAAATCATCCTCCATATCTAGGGCTACAGCATGATCCACATGTCTGTCTCCTTCTAGGCCAGAAATAAAACCAATTCAGTGGCCTGTATGCCACAGACCATGCTATCACAGTGAGACACATCACATCCCACCTCAGTATCAGTGTGCAGGCTAACAGAGGAGGCAGGCAGTGGACAGACTATATGATGAAATAGATGACCCAAGTCACATACCTTCACAAAAATCAAATGATGCAGCTTAGTAATGAAATATGGACAACCATATGACTACAATGGTAATGAGGATATAGATCTACCTGGACATTGTGGCCATGGGTGGTTGAGGGACCCTATATAATGGGCAGATGACATGTATTTTACATATCAAACAAATATGACAAATGAGACTAATAACATGCCCTCTTATGACTCCACCTTTGGAGGTGAGGTATGAAATGGAACCATCATGTCAAAACATACAACAATATCATCATTAAATACATAACAGGCATCATGTAACATTCCAACAGAGATGTAACACAAAGGAGATAATATAGACACATAATGTATTGGTGAGGCTGATGTGCAGATTGCAGGTATCCTAGGCAGGTGGAGAAGAACACACTAGCTATGAAAGGCATAAATGGAATTGCGACACAAGGGAAATACTGCCAGCCCAGCTAGCTGGAATTCTGTAAATAATGATATGTCATTTGTGAATACTAATATGATTTATATATAAATGTAACAAAATGAGACACTGCCAGCCCAGCTATCTGGAATTTTGTAAACAATCATATGTCATTTGAGAATATCAACATGGTTCACATGCTTGTCTTAGAAATGTATTAGCACTATAGGTTATGTGTATATTAAACTACAGGTACAGAAGTGTGTGTTGAACAGGGTTTGTACAGTACTGAGCTTCAAGGATGGGTCCACAGTGTACCCTGCTGGAAAAGAACAGACATGTATATAAAATATATACCTTTGCAAATGTATATGTTTTAACAGCAGAAACTAGAATATACAGAATTAACTTGCAAAACATTAGCAAAATAGATGGAATTAAATTGTTTTATGATTGTGCTATAAATGTTATCTCTCAGTTTCAGTGCAGTAGCAGACACAATGTTTAAATCTAGAAGTTCTTTGTATTGTCTTGAAAGAGAAGTAATTCCCAGGTTTGAGATGTAAAAGTGTTTTATTGTTTTATGACTTCCAGGATATACACATATCTGAGAGATATGCATTTTTCACAAGGAGATGTCAAGTACTACACTGGGGTTTAGCTTGGGTTTTAAAGTCAGGTGATAAAAAGTGATGTCATCCAAGCTAATCCAACAGTAATATTTGATATTAATTTAAGAACTCTCTCAGAGAGAGACTGTGCATTTTGTATTTTGTCTTTGACCTAACAAGAAAATCCACTCATCATCACATCTGCACTTGAGAAATATTGTAAAGATTAGTTTAGATGTTTTCTGTATTTATTTGAGACTGTCCTGCAATGTTGTTTTAAATATTTTCTGTGATTTTGAACTCTGATGTAACTGAATACATAGTTTGTATTGTCTTGTTCTTTTATTATTTATTATTACATATATTTAAAACCTATCTTTGTGGCTGATATTTGTGAGACATATTTAAGCTCTTAGCATACTTACATATGTATTTGGTGACAATGTACAGGCCACTCCTAAATAACCTTGCTCTTGGTCATACTACCATTTGGATAATAGTAACATTACACAGTAGGATTGGATACCCTTTGTTAAGGAGCTTAAAAGTAGCTGATAAGTGAGATTGGTGGCAGTGGAATCTACTTATAGTCTGGGTAGAAGGGGGTATAACTAGTAAACCTGTGCCAGCCTTTCCTAGGAGTGTGTATGTGTTTGTATATAAATCAAACCTCAAAGTGTGTGTGTGTGTGTGTGTGTGTGTGTGTGTGTGTGTGTGTGTGTGTGTGTGTGTGTGTGTGTGTGTGTGTGTGTGCACATGTTTGTCACCTACTTGGGCAGGGACATGAAGCACTGGTTGGACAGAGAGAGTGCTGGCAGTTTTGGCTTGGCCACCCAGCTGAGATCTTAACCCTATAGCTGTGCCAGTGAGAGTCTTTTTGGGGATCTGGAGAAAGAAAGAGAAACCAGCCACAGACTGACTGTGGTCTCTGTGTGCCCTTAAGGTAAATTGCACTTTACTGTGTGTGTGTGTACTTGTCATACTTGTAAAATTCCAGATAGCTGGGCTGGCAGTGTCTCCTTTTGTTACATTTCTATATAAATCATATTAGTATTCACAAATGAGATATAATTATTTACAGAATTCCAGGTAGCTGGACTGGCAGTATTTCCCTTGTGTCACAGGGATTATCAATAGAGACATGTAGTAAACAGATGCAATGTCTTGCCAGTTATGTCCTCCCTGTTTGGGGAGCATATCATTTGTCATAATGCAGATCCTGTAGAATAACAAGACACACAAATGTCAATATGTGGGTATGCTCCACAGTCATGACTGCAGGCAGAGTCACAGGACAACTACAGCTCACACTAACAGGATATGGAGATGCTTACATGACAAATGGTGCACAGGTCATCCAGATGTACCAGTATATGGAACAAGGCAACATGAATGTCATACATCAAAGATGTGATAGAAAGTGCTGCCTCATATAAAGAACATAGGCAATCATGTCTGGTCTGTCTGTATATGCAGCTGCAGTGATCACGTCTTGCCATTATGTATCTGTAGGTTAAAATGGCAGGAAAAAATCAACATGTGAGTATACTCTACTGTCATGACAGGAGTCAAAGGCACAGAAACCTATGGATTACATCAACAGTATGTGAAGACACATGCACGTATGTCCTGGAATACCTGCTTCAATACTACCCTTGATTATTCAACAGTCAGGACTGGTGGTGTGAAGTGACACCAGGAAAGCCATTATCTCATCCAGAGGAGGCAAGGGTGGCACATCTCCAATGGCTTTCTTCTCCCTCTCATAGAGTCTGTTAGCTGCACAGAGGATCACATCAGATCAACATCATTAATAGACCTCCCTGGCTCTGTTGTGATCAGCCTCATGGTTGTCAGGTCTGTCTACACTTCATTCTTCCACACAGTATTTCCTGTCTATCCAAGAAGGTTACAGCTATGATGGAGCAAATCCTTGATTATAATTTCATTCTCTCTGTGGGAAAAATTGTCTCTTCTACTTATTTTTTATTTTTATTTGGTTTTCAAACAATAAATAAACAAATCAATTATATAACAAACAATTAACTATTTACATAGGTCCTCAGCTGATCAATACATCAAAGTTTTACATATCAACAACAACTAATATTTTTCAAACAAGATTTATAAGTTTAAGACAAAATTTAGATTTAGATGAATGTGTAATATTAGAAGTTCTCATCTTTACAGTATGCAATTCACTGCTACAAAACATTTTGCTATACTAAAATTCAACGCTAGAGGAGGCAACTTTACTTTTTCTAGCTATACCAAGAATAGACCTAAGAAGTAGTACTTGGATTTATAGAATTATCTTAGGAATGAGAGCAGTAAATAAAACTAATAATTTAGAAATATTACATCTATCTGACCATAGAGCTTGAATGAAGTTATTCATTTCTTTCCAAAAAGGGGAGATGACTTCACATTCATATACCATATGCATCCAATCAGCTATTATTTCAGAATTTCATCTTCACCATTTAATTCTGTTTGATTTATACATAATTATAATTTTTTTGAAGTGACAAAAGCTCTGTGTAAGAATTTCCAAGTGAAAATTTTCCAGTATAATAAATATGCTTTTTATCTGTAGATTGCATTCTTCAGAGATGTCTTCATTATTAATTTTTGGGGAGTAGTTCCAATAGCAATTTTCAAAATATCAGTAATCTAACTTAAGAATTTTATAAATTTGTGGCAAGTATGATTTATTTTTCATTGCATTATTATTGATATTTATTAAAAATGCCAATAATTTGGAGAACTATTTATCTAGATTAAACATCTTATTAATCTCTGTGTTTACAAAGTCTCTAAAATTTATACAATTAACTAATTCTCAGAAACTTGATTGTATTTAGACCTTAAATTTTCAAAAGTATGTATATCAGTATCATTTAAGAGTTTATTCCAATAAATTAAGCTACAATGGTTAGAATATGTAAACTTTTGGAAAGAGAAAATGATGTTATTTAAATAGGGAATTTGAAAAGAGGGTGTAATTCTATTTACACAAAAAAACTTTTAATAACCAGGTAAAACTATTAGGGACTATTTGTTTTTGACTGATTGTGACACATTTATTATTTACTAATAATATTTCTTGATGTATTTGTTTCTATTTTGAATTGCAAGATGAATTTAACCACACCACTATAACTTTTACAATTCATGAAGTGGCATATGATAGAATATCAGGGAATCCTATTCCGCCATTATCCCAACCTTTTCTGTGCCAATCAAAGGAAGCTGCTTTCTTTTTAGGATGCCAAAAAATAAATAAATAAATAGAAAGAATATTATTTATCTTTTTCATCAGAGACAATACTAAAGATTGTAAGGCAAACAATATTTTAGGGAGAATTACTATCTAAATAAGCATTAATGTTATTCCATGATAACGAAGAATTTGTGACTAAACTTAAAATTTTATCAACAACCTGTTTATAGTTTGTTTGTATCATTTATTTACTATTATATATAATGGTTATACTGAGGTATTTCATTTGATTGCTATTCCAATTGAAGTTAGAATATTTTTGTATGAAATTTTAAATTTGTATTAATTAACAATGTACTTGTCCTATTATGACTCATGATTAAATTTTAAGTTTGAGATTTCTTCAAACTGACTCATAGAACTAATTATACATTATAATGAATTCTCTATATTTCCTATAGTTAGTAAGATATCATCAGAAAAAAAATATATCTTTATTTCAAAATCTTTTTTTATTTTGATACCATTAATGTTCCTATTATATCTAATACTATTAGTGAAGGGTTCTCTAGATAATGCAAAGAGTAAAGTTGATAATGGACAGCATTGTTTTGTGATTTTTTGTAATTTAAAGGAATTAGAATGAAAAGAACCTATTTTAACATAAGCAGAATTATTGTATAACTTAGAAATTAATGCAATTAGCTTAAGTGAGAAAGGATACCCTTTACTTTTTTTAAACAGGTACAACCAATTAGCTGAGTCAAAAGCCTTATCTAAATCTAGAATAATGATAGAAATTTCTTTTGTATTTTTATTTGCATAGTCTACTAATGTATATATTCTTATTATATTATCCTGTACATGTCTATTTAAAAATAACACACTTTCATCATTGTTAATTAGTTTAGGTATAAGTAGATTAATTGTTAGCTAAAATGGACATGAACATCTTATAGTCCACATTTAAAGGTGAAATGGGTCTGTATGATAAGCACTTTGTAGGATTCTTATCTTGCTTTAATATAGGTGATATAAGAGAATATTTCCATGAAGGGGGACTTCAGCATTTGTTTTTATTCCTCTATAGACTTTATCTAATATTTTAACTGCATCAGTCAGTAATATTTTATATAGTTCTGGTGTAAGACCATTTAAGCTCGGCGCCTTATTATTTTTTTACTTTATTATTTGATATTTTGCTTCTAGTAAAGTGAATGGTCTATCTTTTTTATTTGTTCACTTATTATTTTATTATTTATATTTCCCCTTAGAAAAGTTTCAACTATATCATGATTATCTAGTTTATTCGTATTATTATTTATATTTTCATGAAATGTTTTAAAGCCACCAATAATACATTTAATATCTGGTCTTCTTTGTTTTTTATTATTTATATGTGTTTTAATTTCTTTGATATGATTTAGGTTATTTATTTTCTTTGATCTAAGAGCAAGGTATTGCAAGCTTAAAGTGTTTACCAGATTTATTGAAACTTTATGATTTAAAATGTCAACATATTTTGTACTTGTTTTTAAGTTCAGACTGACTGATAATGTCATTTGGTTTTGTTTTAGATTTAACTTTAATGTGTCTATTTTGACCTATAGTGTACTCAGTTCTTTGTCCCATTTTCTTACTTATTAATAATATACCACCTTGTAACTCTTCCATTTAAGTAATCCTTTAGTGAATCCCATAGGACGATATCAGATAATTCATCATTCATGTTTATTTCTATGAAATTTCTGATTTCCTTAACATACCAGTCCTTGAATTATTTTATTTTAATAATGTGCACTGGTAATCTCCTGTGGCTCTGATGTATTAAATTTTCAGTTTTTAAAATAATATTAAAGACTATGGATGGGCAGTGTTGCAATGGTAGCATTGTCAACTGACAGCAATAGGTTCTTTGGTTCAATTCTCAGCTGGAGTGCCTTTCTGTGCGGAGTCTGCATGTCCTCCGTGCATTCATGTTAGTTTCCTATGGGTGATCTGGTTTCCTCCCATGTTTCAAAGACATGCATCTAGACCATTTCTCCCCAAGCCTCCACTGAAAATTGACTTTGTTCCAAGTCAGCTTTCCTGTTAAATAAATAAATAAAATTATAGCATTATGGTCTGATAATGGACATGAAACTATTGAAACTTCTCTGGTATGTGATAACAGATTGATTGAGACAAAAACTTATCAATATTTGTTGGTGTTCCACATCTATATGAATAATGGGTAAATTGAAGTGAGTTTGTTTTCCTTAGCTCATATATTTCCTTTAAATTCATTAGATTTACAACATTTTTTTAAGTGTTGGGCTGAAGATGTGATTCTCAGCTTTCTATCAGCAGTGGAATCTTTGTCTGATAAAACACAATTAAAATCTCCCGCCATTATGACTTCACCTTTCATATAATAGTCTTTTTGCATCTTTAGCTCCAACCCCTGGAATCCAATAAGTGTTCACCAATGTATATAGTTTTCTGTTCCACTCAGTTATAAGAATGATTAACATACCATTTTTATCAACATAGGTATCTTTTACTTTAGGCATTACTGGCGAGTTCTTCCATAAAATGAGGGTGCCTCTTCTTTTAGCTTGAAAGCAAGAACCTGCTAGAACCAAATTATTCTTTAATGAAAGTTTATTTACATCTTTATTAAGTAAATATGTTTTGTGTAGAAATACTATTTGAGCTTTATGCATTTTCAAATATTTAAACAGACTCCCCCTCTTTACTGGATTATTCAATTCATTAATGTTAATAGATAATGTTAATAGATGTGCATTTAAAATCAGACAATGTCCCCTTTGTTCTTGTACACTGGCATGACTATGCTTATTCTCCAGTCATCTAGGATATGCTTTTCTCTCCACACTGCTATTAGTAACCTCAGGAGCCATTTTTCCCCTATCTCACATAGCATCTTTATCATATCTGCTGTGAACTCATCTAAGCCTGCTGCTTTCCCTGACTTCATTTCCCTTAGGCTGTTCTTACGTCTTCTAGGGTGGGGTCCTCTTCTTCTCTCATTGTAGGCTTTTTCTGGGGTAGTACAGCTTCTGTGGGGTTTTCTTCATTAAGAAACTGCAGGAAAGACTCATTCCATTTGCCTTTGATGTCCTGTGGATGGATGAGCAGGTTGTTGCTGGCATCCCATATGAAGGGTGTCTGACTATTTTCTTTATCATTTTGTCTTTGCCTTGCAACCTGATATAGTTTCTTTGTGACACTTACTGAGTCGCTTTCTAGAAGTCAGTAGAGTGACTCTAATGCCCTATTCTTTGCTATTTCAACTTCTTTCTTAGCTTCTTTGTTAGCCAACCAGTAGTCCTTCCTAGCCTAGTCAGTGTTTTCTATCTCCTACTTCTTCCTGCATTCCTTCTTTATTTTGATGACCTCCTGGACTTCCGCATTCCACCACCATCTTTTCTTATGTACCTTATTTCCATACCTGGCTCTCCCACAAATCTTTTCTGTAGTCCTAACACATGTTGTTTTTAGGCGCTGCCATTCTTGTTCAACTCCACCTATTTCCTCTTCTTCTTGAGGTGCTAGAGCTGTGAGTAATTCCTTGAACTGTTGTACTTTCTCTCCAATCAACTTCCCGGTCTTCAGCCTGGTCTCTGTTGACCTTAGAGCCTTTTCTGATCACTGCTAGCAGCTGATTGTGGCAACAAGTGGTTTTTGCTGTTGGATGACTGTTTCACTGGGGATGACTTTGCAGTCATGGATTCTACCCCAGTGCCTTTTCCTTACCAGAAGGAAGTCTACCTGAGTTTCATGTTGACTACTCTTGATTGTGTTCTTGTGACTGTCTCTCTTTCTGAACCATATGTTGGCTACTATTAAGCTATTTGCCAGACAGAAGTCTAGAATGGCTTCTCCTTCTTTATTCCTGTTGCCCCACCCATGTAAACCCAGGCAGTCTTCATATCCTATTCAGTCTGTCCCAGTATGTGCATTCAAATCATCCATTATCAACACCAATTCATGTTGTCCTGCTTTATCTAGTAGGTCCTGCAACTGCTGTCTGAATGCACAATTTTACTCACTATCACAACCCTGCTGTGGGGCATAGGCTGAGATTATGAATACTGCCCGAGTTGACACCCACAACTGTGGGCAGTACAGAGGCATCAAACTCCTATCACATTGCCTGAAAGTTCTGGAGAGAGTGATTAATAAATGGATAATGTAAAATGGGAGATTAGAAGTTTGGATTCAGATCAGGATGCAGCGCAATTGACCCGATGTTTGCAGTGAGGCAGATACTTGAGAAGAAGCTAGAAATGAGGAGAGAGTCTAACTAGGCATTCCTAGACTTGGAGAAAGCATATGACAAGGTCCCAAGAAAGCTGATCTGGGCAGTACTGCAGTGGTTTGAAGTCCTAGAAACATTGGTAGAATTAGTGCAGGCTATGTACAAGGACCCAATGACTCAAGTATGAACAGTGTGTGGTCTCACAGAGGGGTTCCCAGTGGGAGTGGGTGTACACCAGGGTTCAGCTCTAAGTCCACTGCTATTCATATTCATGATGGACTACATTAGTAAACACGTTGGAGGTGAAAGATCAACAAAGTTGCTGTATGCAGATGATGTGGCATTACTGGCAGACTCAGAGCTAGACCTTCAGCAAAGGATAGGAGAATGGAATGCAAAACTGAAGGCACATGGGATGAAACTTGTGATGACCGCACCCTGGCCCAGCAATCTAGGAGCTTCAATCCTCACCACTAACACCAGGGAGGTCATCTCAAAGAAAAGGGGAAAGGATAACTAATATACACAGTAAAGTACAATTTCCCTTAAGTGCACACAGAGATCACAGTACGTCTGGGGCTGATTTCTCCCTTGCTCACCAGGTCTCCAATAAGACCCCACTGGCACAGCTATAGAGTTCAGATCGCAGCCTAGCTGGGCAAGCTAACAACTCCAGTACCCTCTCTGTCCAACCAGTGCTTTGTGTCCCTGCCAAGTAGCTGACACACCACACACACACACACTTTGAGATAAGTATTTATAACAACTTCACAGACACTCCTGGGAAAGGCTGACACAGATTCTACAGCTGTGCCCCTTTACCCAGACCATACGGTAGTAATCCCTGCCACCAAAAAACAAAACCAAGGAAAGAAAATCCAGGCACCAAACATCCAGTTTATTTCCCGTTGATTAAGCGCTTTCATCAGCATCAATCAGCTGACTTCTTCAGAATGCCTGCCACCACCCAGCTAATAATATTAGCTACTAAAAGTCCCTTAAAAGGGTGTCCAATTATTACTGTGCAATATTATTATCCAATGGTAATGTGACTATTCAGTCCAGACCTATTGTAAGGGCTTAGACAGTAAACTCTATAAATATATAATGTACTCTAAAGCATAATTTATCTCTACATAAACCAGCCACAGGTAGAAGGTTTTAAAAATATTTAATAATAAATAATTAAAACACAAGACAAAACTACTACACCACAGATATATCTAAGAGTTCAGAGATCACACAGAAACTTAAAATAATACAGTAGGACAGGTCTGATTTCAAAGAAAAATACCTAATTAATCTTTAATAGCTTTAACTATTCCTGCAAGAAATCACAGTGCTAAAACTTACATGTGAGCTTAGGCAGAGTGCTGAGTTAGATATCCAAGATCAAAATGCTTCCAGTATCTTGTGAGAAATAGTATTTAAACATTACTAACAAACATGTCTCTAAGGCCCTCCCAACTTACATCATTTTGACACTTAGTCTGGAGTTCTCAGGCCGCAAACTACATTATTTAGCAATCTAACTCCTGCTCAGAAACTTACAACAATATAAGTCATTTCACATGTATACTCTAACAGAAACTAGAGCAATAAACCACATTCCATATCTAAATTCTGGTCATAAACTTTAGCCTTAAAACAATGGGCATGAAATCTTCATCCAGACACACTGGAGCCAAATTCTAACATGAAAGGGTCACAACATGCTTCACTGGGCCAGTAAAGTGGAATGTTGTCACAGATTTTGCAGTTCCACATTTCACAGTGTTTTTTACACTCGAGAAAACATGCCTGTTTTTTACATTTATTTACAAGTGCCAGAATTATATATCAAATTCTATTTGACTAGGCTGGCAGCCTTCACCCATCTCTCCCCATTCGTCACAAAACTAAGCACAGATAAGACGGTGGTAATGGCAACAAATTGGGGAAATCAGAAGAAGCTGAGAATAGGGATAGAAGGGAAGATAGTGGAATAGGTAAACAACTTCAAGTATCTGGAAGGGGTGGTTGAGGAGAAGGGAAGTCTGACTGAAGAGGTCAAAGTTAAAATCAAAGGGGCTGCAGCCAAATGGCATAGAGCATCAGGTGTAGTCTATGACAGTAGAATGTTGAAGAAGCTGAAAAGTAAGGTGTACAAGACAGTGGTGTGACCAGTACTACTGTAAGGTACAGAAACCTGGGCAGTAAAGGCAGAATGGTTGAAAAAGCTAGAGGTGATGGAAATTAAATGCCTGAGAATGGTGGTAGGATGCACTGTGGAACAGATGAAGACATAAGAGCAGAAGCCAATGTAGCTACAATTGCAGAAAAGATTAAAGTGGTTTGGACACATGCAGAAAAGCAGAAGACAATATGGTGAGGAAGATTTGGGACAGACAGGAAGAAGGTAAGAGGAAGCAAGGGTATCCAGAAAAGAGATGGATAGATTTTGTAAAAGAAGATCTGTGACAGTCAGGCATGAATGTTGAAGAAGGCAGAAGTGTTACCCTGAATCGAGAGAGCTGATAACAGTTAACACAATACCCTAACCCCATGTAGAAAAATGGGAAAAAGGGGGTTGATGATGATGATGATGATTTAAAATCAGATTTCATGTAAGAGAGAAAAACAGTGCATGTATAATTAAATCACATTTATGTACAGAAATTATTATGTAGTTAATATATCACAATATGAAATCTTCATCTATGGATAAAACTTTTGAAACAAATAAAAAGTACCTAAAACATTCTACCATGGAATAACATACTCCTACTTTGCTGCAAAAACAAGCAAACTACCTCTCAAACTCTCCATTAAACTAGCAATGCTTAGCTCATGCTTCTGATTCACACTAATGTGTCTCATATTTTTAGCATACATGATCTTAAAAAAGCCCTTTAGTGAGTTATTATGAAAAATAAAAGGTAAACAGGTGTTCCAAAACTTATTATACATTGACCAAACTGAATATTTCTACAATACTCTATCCCTTTAACTCACATTATCTTCCTGGTCTTTATAGAAAGGAAGTCAAATGTTATTTTCATATTTATTAATTTATAGGTCCGATGATTTATATTTTTTCTATTTTATTTTCTATGTCTAAAGTTGTTTATAAGATCATAAGTTAGTAACTGGCTAACTGCTCTTGGGGGCCATTCCAAACACAATTGCTCCATGTAAGAATAAAACTCTATACCTTGTGCCTGTAGGGTGTATATTATAACCGCGAATGCTTAGGTTGTCGAATACAGCAGGATCGACACCTATTAAGCGATCACACAATTCACTGAAACCTCAAAACGCAGAAAAACACATCACCGAATTACTTTGTTTGGCCAACACTGTTCCACTCACTAACAAAAACAAAACATACTTCCCACTACACTGCTCACTACATGCTACCCACCCAAACAAAATAAATAAACCACATGCATACACTAACCTAAACCCTACTTCTAAACCTACACTAACCCTTACATACATTACTTTCTATGCACTTATCTTAACCCGCACCCTAACCCTAAGGTCTGTAACTATTGCACACTTACCTTAATAAGCTATACCCAAACAAAATAAATAATCCACACACATACACTTAACAAAACCCTACTTCTAACCCTTACATGCATTACTATCTATGCACTTACCTTAACCTGCATCCTAACCCTAAGGTCCATAACTATCGTACACTTACCTTATGGAGCTATACCACAGAAGGGCCAACTATGCCGAATCGGGATTTCGAATTTCATGGTTTCTGGCATTCGGTGTACTCGCGGTTCACTTAATTGGTGTCAATCATGCCGTATTCGACAACTCAAGCATTCATGTTTCCAATATAGACCTGTGCCTATAAAGTGAAAACCTTAACCACTAAGCCAACTGCTCACTGGCCTTTGTTATTTTTATTATATTTATATTATTTAACTATATACATATTTATCCAACTGATGTGACACTTGAGAGGAAGCAGGATAACACAAACTACATGCCACTTAGAATGAGATACAAAATAACCTTTATTTTTGAATAATTAAAAATGCTTAACTTTATCACTAAGTTTTTTCATGCTATACCACAGGACATCATCAGATGTTTAATGTTCAACCCTCATTCTCCTTATATAGTCTTTAATATACAAGCAATTGACTTAATTAAATTCAATTATCAAATCAATTATACTGCCTCCTGTTTTACTCCTGCCCTGATCAATATTCTTATACAAGTTTTGTCTAATAAATATTACAAACTGTAAACCACAAAAAGGTCACCTGCACCAAAGTCACTCCGCCAATAAACAAGATATAAATTTAAAAGGCACAGAAGGCAGGAGACACCATGAAAAAACTTGTAGAAAAACAGTGAATATTTATTAAAACAATAAAATGAAATACAAGTGCACTGCTAAGCGCTTTCAAGCTAACAAGCCCTTCATCAGATAGTGCATACTTAACAAAGCTAGACATTTAAAATGCTCATTGACCAATCAGAAATCAGTATTTTTACTCTCCTTTTTCTAAGGATGGGTTTTAAAGGGATAACAGTATTTAGGCCTGGGGACCTATCTGCCCCAAGTCTAATTATCTACCTAGTCTCTGCACATTCCGTATCATTACTAATACCCTCTCCCCTTACACTGTTGCTACGTATTTGTAATGCCATAAACAAAAACTTATGTCCAATATTCTCCTTGACATGAGAAAATAAGGCATTAGATTCTTTCTGAAGTCTAATGTCTGAAACATGCTGAAATATCCTGGTTTTAAACATACTATTCGTCTTGCCAACATAGTATGAATCAGAATTCTGACACACTGCTAAATATACTAAATTCTTAGTGCTGCAGTATGCATAATCTTTAAAATAATAATTCTGTCCTGTCCTAGGGTGCTCAAAGAAGCTCTTTTTTCAGAATATATTGACAGGCTTTACAATGATGGCAAGGAAAAGTACCTATCTTCCTAGTCGTATGACCACTATGAGCATTGGTCTTAGGCTCATGACGCAGCATGTCCTTCAAATTTCTGTTCCTTCTAAATATAAAACTAGGATCTTGACCTACTACCTCTTTTAACCTCATATCAGTATGTAGTATTTTCCAATGCTGCCTCACTATATTACAGATGTCACCCACATCTCCACTATAGGTGAAAATCATGCTAACCTTATTCCTGTTCCCAAAAAAGACTCTTTGTTCTGGAATGCTATCCCCTTCATTCACATTGCTGTTAAGCCATGATCTGGCTGTACTTTTTCTCTTACTCTTACTATCTTGCACCAAGGGCATAACTTTTTTATGCTTGTATCCCCATTGGCTGAGGTTAACTTAAAATTTCTCAACCTCATCTTGAAATCTTGTATCCTCACTGCACAATCTTGATATTCTACACACCTGGCTTTTTACTACATTGTCAAAAGTATGGCATTGGTGCATACTGTCATAAGGCAGCAAACTATTACGCCAGCAAGTTTTCCTATATAAAGATGTAGCAATATGGTCATCTTCATGCTTAGTTAGCCGTACATCTAAACAATCTACCAGTGGGAGAAATCTGCAAGGTCTACACTTTAAACATGGATCACGGGGTCCCCTGTGGGAACACATAGGGACCATATCAGTGAACTGTACCCGATTATCATGGATGTCTGTGATTATGAATCAGAATCTAACACAGTCCCAACTAAACCCTTCTAGAACTAGTGATATTAGGTGGACAGTTGGCGGAATACACGTATTGAATAATGACAACATTTACGAGTCATAAACAGCATGTACCTTGACAAATGTGTATGAATACATCAATCATAGCCTCACCTCAGGCTTTGTACCCACTGAATGGCGCACCACGATGGTTATCCCACTCCACAAAGGGGGAGCCATGACGGACCCCGGGAACTACCGCCCCATTAGCCTGACGAGCCTGGTCTGCAAGGCCATGGAACGTATCATCATGGAACTCATAAACAAAGACATTGGTAATCTCCAAATTCTGGACCCTACCCAGTTTGGATTTGTAAAAGGCAGATCATGTCTCCTAAACCTGATTGACTTCTTTGAAGCAGTCACCAAAGCCATAGATGAGGGTAAAATGGTTCACACAGCTTATCTAGATCTCGCCAAGGCTTTCTACACCATCCCCCACTCTGGAATTATAGATAAGTTCACTAAACTAGGTATAAATCCCTACGTCACAAGATGGGTTGCCAACTGGCTCACGGACAGAACCCACACTGTGAAAGTGGCAGATTCCAAATCCAACATCAGACCAGTGACAAGTGGAGTACCACAGGGTTCAGTCCTGGGTCCTCTCCTGTTTGGTATCTACTTCTCTGAAGTGCAGGCCAACACAGAAGGTCTTTGGCTAACAAAGTTTGCAGATGACTGCAAACTAGGAGCCATAATCGAAACTCCTAACGAAGTGGACAAACTACAAAAGGGCCTCACTGAGACAGATACCTGGTGTCAAAGCCGTGGCCTGAAGCTCAATGCCAAAAAGTGTATTGTCAACCCTTTGGTAAAAACTCTGTACCCATGAACTACCACATAGCTGGTAGTCTACTTAATGCCAAAAATGTGATAAGAGTCCTTGGGACACAGGTGGACAGTAGTCTCTCCTTTGATAATCACATCGCCACAGTGGTTAGGAAATCCTTCTATGTGGCTCTTCTCATCACAAAAGGATTCTCATCCAGAAAAAAAGAGGTCATTGTTCCCCTCTACTCATCACTCATTAGACCCATTATAGTGTACAATGCCCCTTTTGGTATGTACCTCACAAGACATCTACAACAACTGGAAAGACCACAAAAATACCTCACAAAGAGGATTACTGGCCTCAAACAGATGCCCTATGAAGACTGTCTCAAAAAACTACAGCTTTACTCCATCGCATATCACCTACTCAGGGGTAATTTCTGCCTAACATACAAAGCTATGTCAAACCCAGAGCTGTTGGACATGCTCCACTTAAAGAAATACCAATCCCTCCGAGCTACATGCTCTAGGGACCTAAACCTTGTCACCACAATAAACAGAACATGCTGGAGAGATAGAGTCCTGTCCCAGAGACTTCCCATATGCTGGAACAGACTACCTATCTATGTCAAACAGAGCTCCTCATTAGCACTCTTCAAGAAAAATCTTGATGATTGGATGGGAAATGGGAAATTCACCCCGGGATCACTTCTGTGGCTCTGCTCGACAGGGGCACAAGAAAATAATTTTCTTGGGTGGCGAAAGCCAGGGTACATTTTTTGGCTAGGCTTGTATGGGCCCTAGGGCTGATAGCCTAGTACCTACCTATGAACCTATCAACCTATGACCTGGGACTGTCAATGTGTCAGGTTAATAGTACCAATCATCTAAATGTGTCCCAGAGGGTGTTATGCAGTGTCCCTGATTCAGTGTTCATTCATCCCCATTCGTATGTGAGGTCTGCTAGTGACGGAAAGCCCATATTCCGCCGACTACCTTAGAAAGATGATAGCATAATAGGTTGGGGTTACCACCTGTTCACCTTTGTAAGGGACACTCCCCTTTGGGCAGTTGTGTCCTGCAAAATAAATGTTATTATGGCACATAGCCTGTGATTTAGGGAAAAGAATCCATATATTGTCTGTAGTGGTTGCATAAAATGATTATGGTGTATCTGAAACACCTAGATTTTATAGGAAACAGTATTAGCAACTATAATGCTACAAGAATAACCTTTTATTTAGGCAAAATGGTGAAGTACTCTATTTTCTACTGGCTGTGGGTGTGTGTTGCCCTGCCAAATCTGACATCTCTACATATAGGTCCTATAGGGCTGCCACCTTTCAAAATGGCCAAAGTGGGACCTGCTCCATAGAAATGTCAGACATACCAGGTCAGAACATACCTACAGCCGTGCATAGTACAGAACTATACGTATTTGCACAAATAAAAGCTTCGTCTAGTAGCAGTCCAGTTGCTTATCCTACTTCACATAACATTTAAAAGTGTCATATATACAATAACTGTTACATGCAACTATTAGAGAAATGTAGAATATAATATTGTCCTGTAATCAGGACATTTGCTGTCTTGATTATTTTTGCATGACACATCTGCCTAAGGAGGGACTGTCCCATGCAAAGTGGTGCAGGTGTTAATCCTAAAGTCCCACCTCGGCCAATTTAAAAGGTGGCAAACCTACAATAGGTATGTGGTAGCATGACCTGGCAGATGGATGTGGGTCCCAAAACACATTTAGTTGTCTGCTTTGCAGAGTATCGGATCCCATGTATCAGCCAGATGGGAGCAAATTGTATGAGGAACACGCATATAATATGATTAACTCACTGGACAGGCCGCCGATTCCATACAGTCGAACGCCATGCCGTCGCCTAATGGTCAGCTATACCCAATATTGTAGTCATGTAGTCTGATGTAATAGGCATCACAAGCGATCCCGCCCACCCAGCATGAGTGACACATGCAAGCACCAATGTCGGTGCATGTGCAAGTGAGGGAGCGAGCGGGTGTAAGCATGTTTTGCTTTCAGTATGCGAGTATTGCACTGGTAAAGAAATGTGGAGGCTAACCAAGTGTAAGAAGCTGTAACCAGAGGTCAGCAGTGCTTAACACTGCACAAACCCATGGACAACCGCTCCCAACTGCTTCAATGTGCCTTACTCCCTCCGTATCCAATGGGCTTGTTCTGTCTGCAAACAAATAACCATCCTTTGCAAGTGTTGGTAGCAACACCCTGTGCACACAGCTAATGTGAATTACCAATACACCATGGCAAATATACAGACAATAGACAGTACCACACGCATACCATACAGCACAGTCATCCAACAGTATAGCAATGTACCGGCAGATATGTCCGGACCACTAGTGTTTGCAGACCTGGCCTTCTTGTGTTTACGTGCGTGAGCATGCCCAGTATGACCATTCCACAAGTTGTCGACTGACATTGCCGTCATACCTTCATGTGTTTGAGCATGCCCACTATGCCCAACTGTATCGCATGTGTTACATGTCCAGGTAGTCTGTACTGTGGTGCCGACCTCTGTGTTGTACACTGACAGGTGGCATGCTGTGTCTACAGGTTATCCATCGGCCATATGGCATTGACTGTTGCTACATTTCTGCACAGCGTGGGGGGACATCCGTCTGTATCCACATTCCTATACAGCACCAGTGGGGGGCACACCTGACTGTTGCTATATGTATGCATTGCAGGGGGGCACACCTGACACTTGTACACTTTTGCTACTACTGTACTGGTATGTCAGGTACTCCATTTCAGTGTGTAGACCTACCTATTGTGCTGGCTAGAGGCATACCAGTGTACTCCAGACCTTAGCTTTAATTATCAACATATTAGTTTCAGACATCCTAACCTTCACAACCTACATCCAACTGCCTGGTCTGCTGTAGTCTGCCTGTGTGGGTCTGTGGGGGGGGGTCATCCATAGGGCATATTTAGAGGCCATAATACAGCATTTGTCTGTGTTGGTCTACACCTGTCCAGCTGGTTGAGACTTGTGTGGGCTGTATGGACACACATGATGCTCATCCCATTACCCACAGTGGGTTATGACACCCTGTGTACTACTGACTACTATGGTGACCCCCGTATGTGCTACAGATGTCATGGTGCCACTATGGACATCTACTGTCTGATGCCTTAACATTTGGCCACCATATTCCCTTGCATGCTCACATCCATACCATAGCTGCAGGTACCAACACATTCTAATACAACTGCCAATTGGTAGGTTGATTGACTTACCTTGAGGGTGTGCCAGACCTGAGGATGGTGCTGGAGGGCTGCCTATGTTGGATGCACATAGTGCACTTCCTATACATGGGTGAGCACAGGTAATGTCATGTTTGGCATCCCTTTTACTGTCTGTGCAAGTAAGAGATGGTGACATTCCCTGGGTCCTTACTGTGTCAGTGCATATGCTATGCATTGCCTCTTTGCCCAGGCCAGGTCATACTGGGCACATCTCCTTCTGCCTACTGGGTCCGGCTCAGGTTGTTCTTCCTCCAAGTCACTCTGTGCCTGTACAGGCCTTGGCATTGGTGGGGGGCTGTGTGGCCCTGCCCCATGCTGTTCCTGCTGCAGCTGTTTCCGCAGGATCATATTGTGTAGCATAGCACATACCATAACAATTTGTGTACATGTAGCTGGTGACTAATGCAAGGCTTCACTGGATGTGTCTAGACACCGGAACTGTGATCTGAGCATCCCAAACACATGCTCTATTATATGTCTAGCCTGTGCGTGTGACTCATTATGGCATCATTGTTCAGGTGTGTGTGCATTTCTGATGAATGTCATCAGCCATGGCTCCAGTGGGTACCGGGCATCCCCCACAAGGTGACTGTAGGGGATGTCCATATTGGCAAAGCTGTGGTACAGCTGCGTCAGATGCCATATATTGGAATCGTCATAGCTTTCAGGGCAGCCAGTGCACACATTCAGTATAATGCCCTGGGCATCGCATAAGACCTGGCAGTTGATGGAGGGGATGGATCTGTGGTTAATGTAGGCCCTACCCTGCTCACTGGGTGGTGCTTTGTTGCATACGTGCGTGCAGGCTATAGCACCCACTACCCCATGGTAGTCTGCCATTTGGTGGAAGAGACACATATTGCTGGTCAAAACCTCACGTGTGTTGACGAAATTTACGTGCTCACTGGCATGTGGTGACATGGCATCCAGGAACTGGTGGAATACCCTAGATGCAGATGCCTGTGAGATCCCCATGATATCCCCAGTTGTGCTTTGGGAGGTACCTGTGGCTAGTATACCTAGGCCTACACATACATTGGTATCCACTGGGATGGGTTCCCCTCGGCCTGTTCGATGTGTCATGTGTGGCCGGCACAGCTCAACAATCTGCTGTAGGAGGTCTCCGTCCACCCCATAGTGCTCCACTATCTCCAGCTCATGTAGCCCCTGGTAGGTTACCCTGGATCTGTACAGTCTTCCTTGTCTCCTCACTGAGGGTTGTTCAGCAGCATTCACATCCTCACCACCCTCAGCCTCCTGCACATGTTGGTCTATGTTGCCTGCTGCAGCCCTTCTCATTTCGTAGGATTGTTTGTTAGAATTTCCCCGCAAGTAAACACCAGTGATGTAGACTGTGGAAAAACCCGAGGGGATGGTGCTTGCTCACTTTATCATAGTGTTCTGGGCTGGGCTGGTCTGCTGGGCCTGTAATCTGCTGATTCTGATAAATATCACCTGCATGCCCAGCTTGTTCACCTTGACTACTCTCCTACTGCTGTTGTCCCTCCCAATTGCACTAGGCAGATATAGACACCCCCCCTAGCTTAGGCATGCTAAGCTAGGAACAATCCCGAAACACAGGGCTCCAATCTACGTACAGTATGCCTGACAACCCCCATGCTGTCACCTATATTCGAGTCCTGCACCCGGCTATCTATACACATACACTCTTGGGACCTGCATCACACCCTGGGGATAAACGGGATTCATTATTTTCTACCTCATTTGCATAGTATTGTCTTCTAATGCATAGTTATATGACCTATACTGAGCCTCCCCAAAAATAACCACTGCTTACTGTCGCACAGAGCCACACACAACTGGTTAAAAGTGCCTTACTATCACCGTATTCAATGTCCCGTGTTCTTCCCAGCAACAAAACAGCCGGCCTCTGCACGGCTCAAAACCGGGACCCTGCACACCACAGATGATGGGCTTTACCAGTAAGCCATGGCAGATATACATACATCTGAGGTTATCACATACAGATCATCCAGCACAGGCATTCAACAGTATAGGACATGTATTCCATCATGTAGATTTATGTGTGCTAATGTCATAAATATATATATATATATATATATATATATATATATATATATATATATATATATATATATATATATACATACATATATATATATATATATATATATATACACACACACACACACACACACACACACACACACACACACACACACACACACACACATATACATATACACACACATATGTAGATATAGAATATAAATTTCAACAGCGGATCACATGACACCAAAGCATTAGACAAGAATGAAAAGGAAACCACATGCACCTCCTGCATTATATACTGGTGTTAATATCAAGGCAAGTGTGTTTCTGTGCATCACACGGGTTCAGACTAGGGCTGCTGACATTACTCACCAGACCTATTGCAGAATGTATGTGTATGTCTTGCCAACCCAGTCTCTTGGCCGATTGTGACATTTATGGCCACTATATAGAAAAACAACAAAACACACTCCTCAACACATCCAGTAGCTAGCCACTCACAGACACCAGCACATAGGATATGACTGCCAAATACACACACCTGTCATACCTTGGAATAGAACACCTACCTGTCTATTCTGTCACACTACAGCATTACGCAGTTACAGAACACGCTACCGAGATTACTGGGACACATTACTCCCAGAGGTGTACTTCTAGGTGGGTGACATCATCAGCAATGGCAAAGTCGGCGATATGGATTGTATGGAGTGTGAGCAGTCTAAAAGTGTTATTCTGTCTCCAGGCAGACGGAGACACACAAACACCCACACAGTTGGCATGGCTGGGATTAGAACACCGACCTAACTATCTTATCACACTACAGTATTACGCAGTTACAGAATGCGCTACCAAGATTACTGGGAAACAGCACTCCCAGAGGTGTATTTGCAGATGGGTGACATCATCGGCCTTGCTAACGGTGGGTATAAGAAATGCATGGAGTGTGAGCAGTATAAAGGTATTACCCAGTCCTCAGGCAAATGGGGAGACACACACACAGCAAGTGTGGGACTAGAACACCAACCTAACTACTTTATTACACTACAGCATTACGCAATTACAGAATGTGCTACCAAGATTACTGGGACACAGTACTCCCAGAGGTGTATTTGTAGATGGGTGACATCATCGGCCTTGCTAACGATGGGTATAAGAAATGTATGGAGTGTGAGCAGTATAAAGGTATTACTCAGTCCTCAGGCAGACACACATACACACACACCAAGTGTGGGAATAGAACACCGACCTAACTACTTTATTACACTACATCATTACACAGTTACAGAACACGCTATCGAGATTACTGGGACACAGCACTCCCAGAGGTGTATTTGTAGATGGGTGACATCAATGGCCTTGCTAACGGTGGGTATAAGAAATGTTTGGAGTGTGAGAAGTATAAAGGTATTACCCAGTCCTCAGGCAAATGGGGAGACACACACACATACACAAACACGGCAAGTGTGGGAGTAGAACACCGACCTATCTACTTTATTACACTACAGCATTGCGCAGTTACAGAACGCGCTACCGAGATTACCAGGACACAGCCCTCCCAGAGGTGTATTTGTAGATGGGTGACATCATCACCCTTGCTAACAGTGGGTATAAGAAATGTATGGAGTCTGGCCAGTCTAAAAGCAATTTAGAGTCCACCGGCAAATGGGGACAGACATACACACACATGACAGTGTCGGGTACAGAACACCTGCCTATTTACAGATTACTATTACAATACTACATATATACGGATCACGCCACACAGACTACACATGTCAAGGCTGTCATTATGACCGTTTGGGAATGCGGAGATCAACAGGGATGCTGGCAGTTAAGATGTACATACCTGTGAACCTGTGTGTTTAAAGTATGAATCCATCCTGACCTGGAGTATGCCCATCTGTGGAATGGATGACTGCTACCACTATACAGGGTTACAATGGCCATGCCCATACACAGAGGCACATAACCAACACAAGGTGTCACTGGGCATGCTCACATACTTAGTAGCACAGGGCTGTTCGGAATGCACTGTGTCCATCTACACAAGGATATACTGGGCATGCTCATACACTTAGTAGCACAGGGCTGTTCGGAATGCACTATGTGTCCATCTACACAAGGATATACTGGGCATGCTCATGCACGTAGTAGCACAGAGGACATGCTCACACACTTAGTAGCACAGGGCTGGTCAGAATGCACTACTATGTGTCCATCTACACAAGGATATACTGGGCATGCTCATACTCCTAGTAGCACAGGGCTGACTGGGATGCAGTCTGATGCTAAACACGGAGGACCAAAGTGGCCATGCTATTACAGGTAGACACAAATAACACATTGTAATGGGCTCTGGTGTTGGTAGTTGTCATTGTTAGCGGGAACGCTGCTCTACATATATTTGACACCGATCTTTAACAGATCATTCTGGGATGACATGGCTGACAGTAGGCAGGCCTTTGTCACATATCACATGCATCCATGATACAAGGGAGTGTGGATATTACCCAAGTCACATCTGCCCACACAGTGCCATTCCAAGGCAAATGTCCTAAAAACAGGTTAACTCCCATACACCTACAGGACAACTGCATTGTTTTCTTATGCTAACCAGTGCTAGATGTGTAGCATCCATATTCACAGCTGGCCACTGTAGATCCAACAATGGGGAGTACTGACATCTGTGCAGTGAGGAACACCTGGCTGATGTCTCTGTAGTGCACAATAGCACTATCACCATATACCTCAGAACCTAGCACTACCACCGTATACCTTAGAAACAGACATGTGGGCCATAACACAGGTACGGACCACTCCAGGTGGTGTACCCACATACAAAAAGGCCACTCACATGTACTGACTGGTCCCCCCATGAAAGGCATCACAGATGAGCCATGTGCAGGACACAGTGTCACATGCTGCATTCTAGGATGTAAACTGCAGACACCAGCATGCCCTTGGACCACCACCATGCAACCATACATGTTGTATGACAGACAAGTATGCCACCATGTGACCCTTGACCTGTGTACTGTACTAAGCTCTACATCAACTGTTGGCAGTACACATGCACTGACACAGTTGCATCATGTGTTATGCAATGCAATGCTACCACTGTCTGTGACCAGGTCAGCTGTACACATACCAAGGGCCCTCAGTACTGTCTATCATTAGCAGATGTCTGTTGCTGTACACCAGTACACACCTTCATGTATGGATATGGCATACATGTACCTGCCCTGGGTATGTACATGCCACACACACAAGATACCTGTAAATAGCATAGCTGTTGTAGTCCTTTGTGCAAACAGGTGGCTACAGCCATTACACACATGCACATGGAATGTAGGTTCATGGCTGCTGAATGCTAACAGTACATTAGGTGTGATATCAATGTTTACAGAGGTAGCATCCCCTCTATACTGGTCACCCATCATATCATACAACAGTCCATGTGTCATGTATGTTATTACACACATCCGCCAATTGCAATGCCTACAAACATAATCAAATGTCAGGATTGTAGGACCTACACACCTGCACATATAGTGTTGTGCATTCAGATAACATGCATGTGCAGTTGCTGATGTATGCAGGTGGCATGTATCCTAGTACATCATGCAGCTGCAATGCAGCCTCAACATTACCAGCTGTATATGGTGATATGCTGAATGTACAGAAAGATGTACCACAGGTATGGACAGATGTGTTAAAATAACTAAGTGGTGGGGCATCTTTGCAGATGGATGTTTGTTGTGGACAGCTCACAGGTGTGTCACAAGCGGTCCTACAATACCCTGTGTAACCGGTAAGCAATGGTTTCATTAATTGAAGGACATAACACACAACTTAGACAGCGGTCAGGGTGATAGTGAAGGTAAATCACTTGACACCTGTTAATAGATATGATGTCCCTAGTGCATATATCAGCACTGTTGTCACAGGAAGCGTTAGTACAGTTTGTAACACGTGCAATACTGCTGTACATCTGACATACATAACATGAGCTAGTCAGGTCTGAGAGTCACAGTACTGGCATGAGTGGTTGCATGTGTGTCCATATTTGACATGTATTGTGGGGAATACATCTCAATTGTTACTCACTCTCCTGTATACTAGTGTACACATCTGTACAGACTGCAATGTATAAAGCAGGACATAGGCAGGGGTGTGTATCTCACACATGTGAGGTATCTGTATGTGCATAACATAGGTGTATTAATTACTGAATGCCACAGTGTGTGTATGTATTGTTGACTAGTCCCTGGGGTGAGGATGTATGTTACCATACTGAACTGATAGGACCCCTCCCACCATCCAGGCGATGCATTCAATTATCCATGTTGATGTCCTCGATCTTAGGCCATACTGACTACCTGTACATGTGTATTCTCTGTGGTGCATCATGTAGGTGCACAGTACTGTAATGATGATTTGCACATAGGCAGGGGTCCTCATCTCACCAGTAGCAACTGTGTGCGAGTGTGTGTTACTGTGTTGGTGAAGCCGTGAGTGTGTGTGTGTGTGTGTGTGTGTGTGTGTGTGTGTGTGTGTGTGTGTGTGTGTGTGTGTGTGTGTGTGTGTGTGTTACAGTGTCACTGAATACATGTGTGTCAATACCTGAGTGTGTGGGTGCAGTTGTGTGTTGGCATCCTGTCATGGGAATTTGTATTACTGATTCCCATTGAGGCATCACACTTCCCACTGGCCTCTACCGTTGTAATCAGCTAGACCACTCTCTTACCTCGCCACTTCATGTAACTATACCTGTGATGTCACCCTTTATGGATGTCATGTCTGTGGCCACAGTAGCTTAATACACAGCTATCATGATCTTGGAATGGTAGACATGTTTGTAATGTGGGACATTCTCACTGGTATGTGGCAGCTACATGGTGCATGCTGATATATTTATACATACCTGTGAGTAGTCCACATTGACATATGGGACACTTAACTGCAAACACTGACATCCACCAGCACGTGCAATTAGACCAGAAGAAGGACAACAGAACAACATGACCAACATGCATTTACTGTTGTTACACAGGACACATAATGTTAACAGTATTGTACATCTGTAATACATGGTATATCTGCTGACTGACAACAGTCTTCAACATTTGTAAACTACTCATATCATCCTAGTCTGTTCACCCTGTGCATCAGACCATATGACCATGTCACTGCACTGATGGTGTGGATGTCAGGGATGTGGCACAGGCATCATCATATGCACAGGGTGTTAATGTTTGCCAGAGGCCTAGGCTGCACCATTGGATGACATCATGTGTGTGGGTTTGGGCCTTTGATCTAATTAGGCATGTGTGGATGTTGTGCATATGTGTGTTGTGGTGCCCTACATATGTGTCCAGTGTGTGCGTGTATGTCTGCACACAGTTCTCCCATGTGTCTGGTCTACACAGGGGTATTATTGACAGCTACAGACTGTACAGGTGAGGTGTTACAGTTTATGGTGTCTGGCCACGGACATGTGACCTGTGTCTGCCAGGAGTTGCACGGGCACTACCAGACAGAGGTGCAGATTGGGTACTATCTGATGTCACTAGTCCACTGGAACCCTGTCCCTGTTGGGATCATCCCAGGCCACGTCCACGTAGCCTGCTGTGTTGTGGTGTGGACAGAACAGCACCAGATGCCTTGCTGCTTCTACCGCCACTATGGGAGCGGGTATGTGAGGTAGCACGTACACGTAGACCTGACACAGGTGATGCAGCAGGCCTACATTGACTTGCCTGACTCCTCACTCCTACCAGATGTTCCAACACAGACAGCTCATGCTCACGGATTCTCATGCCACAGTCAAGGACTCCAACCATGTCACCCAACCATCTATCCAAAGCATCAGCAATCTGCTGTTGAGCATTTACCATTGCCTGGATGCTGCTGGTTAAAGAACGGACAGCAGCCCTCTGTAGCCTCTGATCTTCTCTGTTGTGCCATTCAGCACATGCCTGTGCCTCTATTACAGCCTGAAACATGCGTCTGGTGACACCAGCTACTGTGCTCTGTCATGCAGGAGCATGTTGGCCAGAGGTCCTCCTATGAGCAGCACTGGCCATGTGCCTGTGTGGGGCACCACCAGTAGTTTGGCTGACACCATGGTGTGCAGGCACACCTTCCATAGCCCCCAAACTTTCTTTTTCCAAGCTACCACGTGACAACTGTCCTTCCTCTATGGCCACTGGTGATGGGTTATGTGCAGGTATGGGATCTGTGTGCGGGGATGAGGTGGATATAGATGGAATGGCAACCAATGACACAGTTTCAGCCCCTGACAACTCTGCCTGTGACCCAATCATAAGTTCATCATCACTGCTAGAGTCTGTGGGGACACTAACATCTGATGTACCGCAGGAGGGCAATGCACCTACATCACCTGTGAGGGCAGACAAGAACTGTACATTACAATCTATACAATAGACACACACACACACACACACACACACACACACACACACACACACACACGCATGTGATATGACAGAAGGCATGCAATATGCATGTGATATGGCAGACGGCATGCAGTGCAGACAATAATAGTGGTAGTTATCATACATCCCTAGGTTGCACACAGCATGCATGTGGGATAGCAGAAGGCATGCAAATTACACAGTCATAGTAGTGGTTAGCATACATCCCTGTGGACCAGCACAGGCTAATAGTACACCTGCCTGATGTGTGGCATATGACCTTGATAATCACATGTAGTATGACATGTGATCTGCTGACGTATGCAATGACATGCATACATGTTTAACACAATGGTGTCCTGTCGAATATACAGCGGGGCAATGGTGTACCAATTCAGTGTTGTCTGTCCACCCTACAGATATACTGCAAATTTAGCTGATGTGCATGGCCATTGCAGAAATCATGAGAAGTCTCTAGTGCTATACAGTATGAGTTACAGACAGGGTTCATAGCCATGACTGTGTTCAGATACAATACATATATACTGTGGAATGTGACCCATGTCACTGAGGTGTATACACACTAAACCAAGATGTGGAAGTTGGAAAAAGGTCACTGATGGGTATATGGATGACACCCCTGCACATCTGCAACCATATTGCTGCAGACTGGCAACTATGGGGATACATGGCAAACACGTCAGTACACCATGTCCCACATGACATCTGTGTACCACACACACACACACACACACACACACACACACACACACACACACACACACACACACACGAGGAGCTAATATGGCATTTATGTCCATCACCAGCAACGGGAATGTACTGTATCTGTGGCCTGATGTGGATACTGTACAGGTAACTGTTGTCATGTTGCAACACCCTCAAGATGTTAAACACATCCTATGTGGTGGATTGATGTTACGCCTATACAAGATGTGCACAGGCCTGCAGAATGTGTAGCGTTCCACATCTACATTATGACCATTATACAAAGGCCATGGCCGAACCATGTGTAGCCATTGTACGACAGGGTGTACACATAAGCACAACACTTCTAGTGTGTGTGTTGCTCCATGTCTCTGGCCATCCTCCATGGCCATGTGTGTACATGTGCTGTCCAAATTATAGTGATGGGTATCTATTTCACATGTCTGTGTTGTCCCATATGACATATATGCTCCACTGACAACAGGGTTATGCAGATAAAGGGTGGTATGTGGGATATGTTTTCAGGTTAGGTAGGCAGTGTAGCAGCCAGGCCAATAGATGTCATGGACATGTCAAGATAGCACATCACATTGTGTGACATTCATAGCAGGGCTATGATCCACACCGGTGAAACCTGTGTGCTGGCCGTACTCCAGCCCACTGTGTAGTACTGTTTGTATTCACCACATGTGTAGATCAGATCTGTTGTACATTCCTAAAGTGAACAGCACCTCCACCATTGTATGCACAGCTGTCAACACATCTGGCAATAAAGTTTGTGAGGATTCATGTCGGTGAGATGATTCACATATTTTGCAAGTGTGGCACATGGATAGTCATTGTGATGCATTGCAAGTCTGACCTGTATATTGTGACAGGACCATACATTATGTGTACATGTTGTGAATGGCCACATGGCAGATAGATTTGTGCATTACGGTTCCTGATAAATAATAACACTCTCACCTGCAACGGGCTGCTGTCGCCGTGGAACACCAGAGGTACCTAAATAGGAGTAACACAGCAGTATGAGCATAATCCACCCCTGTATAAAGGCTACAGGGAGCAATGTGCATAACGCATACACCAGTACATTAAACTGTACTATGATGTATGCACATGTGTGCATACACAGAGTAGCATACTATAGTATGCGGCATGTGTGTATACATGCCTTGCATATGATGTTACATTACATATTGTACAGTGACACATGCAGCTATATGGAATATAGGTTCATAGGTTGGTACTAGGCTATCAGCCCTAGGGCCTATACAAGCCTAGCCATAACAATTCCCTGGCTATTTCTTCCCACAGTATTTACTTCACTGGACCCCTGTCTAGCAGGGTGACTGACGTGATCCCCGGGGTGAATTTTCTTTTTCCCATCCAATCGTCAATGTTCCTTTTGAAGAGGACCAAAGAGGCACTCTGCTTGACATGTATGGGCAATCTATACCAGAGTCTGGGGAGTCTCTGGGTCAGGAACCTATCCCTCCAGCATGTTTTGTTTATTGTGATGACAAGGTTTAGATCCCTGGAGCATGTGGCTTTGAGGGATTGGGATTTCTTTAAGTGTAGCATGTCCAACAGCTCTGGGTTTGACATGGCCTTGTATGTTAAGCAAAGATAGCCTCTGAGTAGACGATATGTGACAGAGTGTAGCTGGAGTTTTTTAAGGCGGTCAGCATAGGGCATCTGCTTTAGGCCTGTGATTCTTTTAGTAAGGTATTTCTGTGGCCTTTCCAGTTGTTGCAGATGTCTTGAGAGGTACATACCAAACGGGGAATTGTATTCTATAATGGGTCTAATGAGGGATGAGTACAGTGGGACAATGACCTCCTTTTTTCTGGATGAAAAGCCCTTAGTGATGAGGTGTGCCACATAGAAGGATTTCCTGACTGTTGTGGCGATATGGTTATCGAAGGTGAGACCACTGTCCACCTGTGTCCCTAAGTCTCTTATCAAACTTTCGGTGTTTAGTGTACTGCCACGTATATGGTAATTCACGGATACATGTTTTGTCCCAAAGGGGATAACTATACATTTCTTGGCATTGAGCTTGAGCCCATGGCTCTGGCACCAAGCATCTGTTTCTGTAAGGCCCTTTTGTAGAGTATCCACATCATTTGGGGATTCAATAATGGATCCCAGTTTGCAGTCATCTGCAAACTTTGTTATCCAGAGTCCATTAGTGCTGGCCTGTACTTCAGAGAAGTAGATGCCAAACAAGAGCGGTCCCAGGACTGAACCCTAAGGTACTCCACTTGTCACTTGTCTGGAGCTGGATTTGGAGTTGGCTACTTTTACAGTGTGGGTTCTATCAGTAAGCCAGTTAGCAACCCATTGGGTGACGTAGGGATTAATGCCCAGCTTAGTAAGTTTATCTATGATTCCAGAGTGGGGGATGGTGTCAAAGGCCTTGGCAAGGTCTAGATAGGCTGTGTGGACCACCTTACCCTTGTTCATGGCTCTGGAGACTGATTCGAAGAAGTCAATCAAGTTCAAGAGACAAGATTGGCCCTTCACGAACCCAAACTGGGTGGGGTCCAGTGTTTGAAGGTTGCCAATGTCTTTGTTTATAAGTTCCATGATAATACGCTCCATCGCCTTGCAGATAAGGCTTGTCAGACTGATGGGATGGTAGTTTCCGGGATCCAAGGTGGATCCCCCCTTGTGGAGTGGGATAACTGTAGCTGTGCGCCACTCAGTGGGCATGAAACCTGAGGTGAGGCTATGATTAAACATGACACTTAGGTGAGGTGCCAGTTCATATTGTAGTTCATGTAGTACACAGCCCGGGATGTCATCTGGTCCCATGGATGCTGTATTCTTAGCTTTGGAGAGTGCGTTTTTTACCTGTGTGGCCGTTATTACCGGAATTTGGCATACATGGCCCATATAGTTGTTATAGGTGCAGTACTGACTTACCAGGTGACTCCAGGCTCAATATCGACTAAGGCTTGTGGATGTGGTTCTGCAGGTGTCCCCAGGTTGGCCAGTAGCTCCTCAGTACGTGTGAGTGGAGGCTGGTTTGGTGGTCCACCAGCTGTTGCACCTTGTTCCTGATGATTGCATTTGCAAGCTGTTTTGCCCATCTAATGAGGTCTGTACAGTGTCTGCGCACCTACTGGTATGTGCGGTTGTGGCTACCCACATCATTAACCCTCCTGTGAAGTTCCATCCACAGGGCATCCCGCTGCTGTGCATCCTGTGGCACATGGCTGAACAGGATGTCGTGATTATCAAGTAGGTATGGGATGAGGGCCTCATCCTCCAAGCGTGTAAAAGGGGGAAGTCTTGCATGCAGCATACCTGGAAGACATAATGATGGAGACAGGTCACAGTACCTCAGAGACATACAGAGCTACAGCTGAACATACATGTGTATTACATTACTTCAGTTTAAATAGTTGTATTTGCAAACCTACATGACACTGACGTGTTTGTGTCACATACATGTGACACTCAATGTTGAGTGGATATTATCACCATATATGTGTGTGTGCGTGCCACCTGATTACATTGCTCATACTCCATGTGGTTGCTGTCTTGATGTGGACATGTCCGTTTGCCTGTACTGATGTTCCTACCTATCAGCACATGGCTGGATGTGTCCACATTAATGCAGTTGACCTTGATGCAGTGTATATGTCACATATAAGGACTTACACTGCCTTAACAGATGTGACCTGTGACCCTGCAGACATGCTCACATAAGGTTTTACATGTATGTGTTCTGCCATATACATCTACACGGCACTGTACATCGATTCAACATCCTGCCATGTATCACCTGTGTTGCACATGTGATACACATGGGACACTGGCTAACCAGATGGTATTTGCAGGGATGGATATCAACTATGGCATGTACAGTCAATGTCAACTAGTGGGCTATATGCCATGGGCCATGTATGCATCTAGGATGAAAGGTTACCTGGCAGTAGCTGACAGGTGGGTCTGTGGGGCCAGGTGGAGCAGTGCCACATTACTGATCCACAGGGTTAATATACATATACCATGTGTTACCATGCTGTTATCACACCATGTCTGAGAGGGGAGCAATGTGCAGCTTTGATGGTCAGGAATGCATAGTATGGCAGGACTATGTCAAGTGTATGGGACAAGGATCTGTCCAGCATGTGGTAGGTGGATGTCCATGAAGTATGTGTTCGAGATCAGGATGAGTATGTGTAGCATGTCTGACATCACTGGGTTGGACATTTATTCAGGGTATGTATCATGCTACATAGTGGAGATGGGGAATGGGAAGGCTGGTGTAGGCCATCTGCACATGGCCAATACCCCTTAAAGGAAATATGTGATCTGATATGGGTCACTTGAGTGGTCTGTATGGCTGGACAATGATCTCTATATTCATAAATGGCACCCAATTATTATTAGGGTTGCCACATATGACTCCCTGACAGATGTGGTGACTTAGCTATCACAGGAAAGACAACTGCCCAGCTGCATCCCTCACACACAAGTGTCCATTATGATGACCACTGCCTAGGTGGTAGTTCATGGGTACAGGGTTATTAACATAGGGGTCACAATGCAAGTCAGCTATTGCTCCTAGGTCATAGTCATTCATGACTTCAATAGGCAGATGCCTTCTGTTTGTCTGTGAGGTATGGACTACAATGAGGGGGAATAGAATTCATTAACCCTGACATACTGTAGCTGCCACTGGTGTGATGATCATGTATTATTCAAACACCTTTTGTAGTGTTGTTTCTGCCAGCAGTCCTGTTGCTAAACTCTCCTGTGACATAGGAATGTACATCTAGTATACCGAGTTTAGGTGGTACACAGTATGGGTGATGATGTCCTATGACCTGGCAAGGTTATGATATGCAGTGTGACATCAACCATACTGTCATCTACATCTGTACTGCTGACATCACTTAAGTGATCAAGGTTCATGACCTTCCAGACCAGACTCAGCAGGGTAGTAGTGCAGTACTTCCCATTATCAGTGGTGTCTCCCCCTTTGTTGGGTTGTGATACCTGTTGGTGTGCACCATTCAGTGTGTACACAACCTGACATGGAGCTATGTTTTATATGATGTGTACTTGGAGAGCATCTTGTTTTGCCATATGTGTATGATACAACCTGTGATATGGGCAGGTCCCATGCAGACTGAGTGCTGCTTGTACCTGCATAGTTGTGGGTGCAGGGGCCCTATAGTGTACATGGATATATGCTTGTGTACCTGTTGGGGGGAGGGGTCCGTGTTTTTATATTATCCAAGACCCCATCTGGATTGCTTATTCACGTTAAGCACTTGTTCAGGACTTGTAAACAGTATGTAAGCTAATGATTATTATAGCACTCAATTTTCCACATCACCTACAGGTAAGGGTGAACAGGTTTTGTACATACTTTTCTCACTTGCGTAGAGTAATGTAGCTGTTGTACTCATTTTCCTCACTTATCTAGGTGAATGTAGTTCTATATTCAGGCATGTCCAAGAGTCAACTGCCAGTGTTCTCACCTGTCTATCTGATGATTCTGGACATCTTGAGGCAATGTACACATTGTCGTATGTACACAGACAAGCCTCTCCACCTACCACCCAACACTACAACCTGTGAGAGATGCACTCATCTAGCCAAACTGGTGGTAAAGGTCTCTCCAACCAAGCCTGACCCTGACTGTCATGTGGAGAAGGTACACAGTTGCACAACACCACACTCATCACATAAGCCTCACTGTATCTAACACACCATTAACTGGGAAAACTACTCATGTACCAACACATTAGCTCAACGGTTTCTGGAATTCATAAACATCAATGCTCTGACTCAACATATCCACACACCCACCAGGGGCAACAATATCCTAGACCTAGTCATTACCAACATGAGTGACTGGTGCTCCACACTTGAAGCCAACTCCTCATTGGTCTGATCAGACCATGTGCTGAACACCATTGATATCCACATCCCGCACCTACCCCCCATTAAATGAATCATAGTATAATATGTCTATAAGGCAAACTACATGCTTCTTTAGGCAGACGTGTTGGACGTCACAACACCCATGCTGATGGACAGTACTGTTACAACTGCTGAATCCTACACAAATGCACTCTATAAGCACTTACAGGAGTGCATGGCTTGTGCTATCCCAAACAGAACCAGGATGCTATACTCATAATTAACTAAACCAATCTGGTGGTCCCCTGCCATAAACATATTGTACTACAGGAGGAAGACACTGTTGCAAACAAGAGCACAATACCATGCATGGAGGAGATCCCTGGCCAGCCTCAGTAAGAAGGTGAGATCCCTTATACAATCCTACAAAGCTAGCTATGAAAACTTTAGCGCAGCTAATACCAACAACAACCACAGAGCCTCCATGTCAACAACCAGATCTGCTCTGAGTTACAGCACAAAGGCACGAACATTACAGAAACAATGGATATTGGCAACATCCTGGCAGATCCCTCTCAAAGCTGCACACTCTGAAGGCAATATCACAGCATCCATGGGACTGGACAACATCCCAGGCTGCATTTTATAGGAACTTCAGATCGTACTGTCTCCTCACCTATGCTCCATGTTCAATAATAGCCTCACATCGGGCATAGTGCCCCCTGAATGGCACACAGCAACAGTTATCCCACTCCACAAAGGTGGCTCCACAACAGACCATGGGACATATTTCCCTAGAGGCCTAACTAGCCTGGTCTACAAAGCTATGGTGCACATCATGGATCACTGTCGAAGACATTGAGTATCTCCAAACCTTTGACCCCCCTCCCTGTTTGGCATTGTTAAGGCCGGACCATTCCTCCTAAACCTGGTGGGCTTCTTAGAGACAGTTACCAAGGCATTAGATGAGGGTAAGGAGGTCCACACAGCCTACCTAGATCTCTCATAGGCTTTCAACACCATTCCTCCTTCTGGTATTATCGATATACCCATCCACCTGAACATTAACCCCCTACATCATGTGATGGTTTGCAAAGTGGTTCATGGACAAAACACACACAGTAGGAGTTGCATACCCTAGGTCTGACTGTATACCAGTTACAACTGCCGTCCCCCAGGGCTCAGTCCTAGGACCACTCATGTTTGGTATATACTTCTCTGATGTACAGACAAGCACATGAGGGCTTTGGCTGAAAAGGTTTGCAAGATGACTGCAAACTAGGGGACATAATTGTTTCCCCAGCTGTTACAGACACCCTCTGGAAGGCTTGCACTGAGACGGATACCTGGTGTTAATATCATGGCGTCAAGCTGAATGCCTAAAAGTGCATAGTCATCCCCTTTGGATATAACTAATTACCTGTGGACTACCACATAGGTGCTAGTCCCCTACATACAAAAAAGGTAATACAGGATCCGGAAACACCAGTAGATAGCAATCTCTCCTTCGATACCCATAATGACAAGGTGGTTAGAATATCCTTCTACATGGCCCCCTAATCTGTAATGGGTTCGCATCCAGATCAGAGGAGCCATTGTGACTCTACACGTCATATCAGACCCATTAAAGGATACAACACCCCATTTGGGATATACCTTACAAGACAACTGCAACAGCTTGGAAGACCACACCAATACCACACCAAGAGGATTACTGACCTCAAACAGATGACCTATGCAACCCAACCTACAAAACTCCAGCTTTACTCAGTTGCATACCGCATACTCGCAGGTGATCTCTGCTTGACATACAAGGCCCATGTCCAACCCTGTACTGCTGGATATGCTCCACCTAAACAGAAGCCCCTGAGAGCCACATGCTCTAGGAATATATACCTAACCACAACGATGAGTAGGATGTGCTGAACAGATAGATTCCTGACCCGGACACTCCCTATGCTTTGGAACGTAATTCCAATGTAAATTAGGCAGGGCCCCTCATGAGCACTCTTCAAGGGAAATCTTGCCATGTGGATGGGAGACAGACATGTACCCGGGGGATCATGGCAGTGGCTCTGCTGGACAGAGGCATAGGAAACTATTGGCTCTGCCGTTCAGAGGCACAGGGAACCAACCTATGGCAGTGGCGAAAGACAACACACACTAGCTAGGCTTACAGATACCCTTGGTAAGACAGCCTAGTTCCTACCTTTGCACATATTACATGTCTTATGTGCAGGGATAGTTAAATAGCTCTTCCATTTTACTTTACTATCATGCTGATAAACTGTTGGTTCACTAAAAAACATATGTATCTTGTTATTGTGTATTGTAAATGCCGATTGACATAACTAATGTTTGCCTACCATTACAGTAATGCTATGTAGCTTGTAATACATATCTGCCTACAATACTGTACATTACACAGTTATTGGCACAATATCCCACAATGCAAAACATACTTGCACAGTGGCCCAACCTTCCACATGATATTCTCTGTATTACACCCATACATATGGCTGCAGTTACAATATATCAACATATACTATCCCCTGTTATAGCACATACTTGTTGGACCAACCCTGCCACTAACGTCGGCTGGTGAGGAGTATTTCTGTTCAAAGCCGTTATATAGCATCCCTTGTGGTGTATGCAATGTTTGCCTTGTGACCTACAGCAGTACACACAAATACTACAAGCGTGACTATGCTCAACAATACATCACTACAAGATAACTGTTTCCACTATATGGATTGCGTGCACTTTAAATACTACAGAATAGTACTACATACACAGACATACTGACTGTTCTACATACCTTATTAGTAACCTGACGTATCGTTAACAGTTGATTCAATCCTTTTCGGTCTGTGTTTCAATGTTATTTGTAATGTTCCGCTGGTATATACGGCTGGTTTGAATGTGTGATGACACATCCTTTTCTAGTTACATATTGGTAACAAGTGGTATCCTGTCCACCAATTGCTGTTCCAAAGTAGTTAATTGGATGCACATCAGCTGTGCAGCTACTCCATTAGCCGATACCATAGCAACAGTGGTGTATGAATGAGTACTCCTTTTAGCGTTGTCCATTTGCCTTACATTTGAGGGAGACAGCCTAGATGTGTTATTGCGATATATTTCAACAGCTATATGGAGACACACAGAGATATATTAGCTTCATGACTTCCATGGACTGTGTGTAATGGCTAGACGATTTAGTTCTACATGTGAGTACAGCTGTTATATTTCGGAACGGTGCTACTTATGCAGGGTTTGTTTGTACCTGATACTTCTGCAGATGTTTAAGTCTGGCAAGGATGTTTGGCCAGGTCAAGGCCATATGGCTATGCATGAACTGTTATGTGGTGTACAGTGTGCTCACCAGACATCCTTGATTTGGTGTACAAGTGTAGCATACTGTGCTGTTACTCACTAATTGCTAACACATCCCGGTGTACGTACAACCCTCTGAAATGGGATTAGTGCAAACAAACCCTATTACATCAGCAGCTGTTCCATTGTATAACAGCCGCTATTTCACTTAGGGCCATGTTAGTGTGTCTCTGACAAGGTACGTTAAGGTTTCTGCAGATATCGTACAGTATGTGAATGATTTGTGATGTTATTACAGTTTGTATTGTAATATGTTTAGGTGTGGGGGTGATGTTGGTGGGTGTGCTTAGCAAATGCAGGTATGTAGGAACTGCTTTTATACATAATTGCTATGTGTGTGAGGGTTCCTTCCCTATTTGAACACCTATCCTTTTGTGGACTAATACAATGGTATTTGCAGGCTGATTCATTAAGGCACTGTTATGTGGTTCCTGTATAGCATGCAGGTGATGTTAGTCCTTTAATCCCTTCGGTAATACATCTGAATGTAATAACGTGTTGCTACATGATAACTGTGTATTTCTGTCATAGGTATTTGCAGTCATCGTAGTTGTGTTGGTGACTGACTCTCTTTGGCTAGGGTTGCCACCTTTTCATATGTTCATAGTGGGCCCTTTTCGGGACACACATCTGATTTTACAGGCCGACACAAACTCACGGTCAGTACAAGGGATTGAACTTTCCTTTCTTGCCTAAATATAAGCTTATTCTTGTAGCAGTTTAGTAGCTTATCCTGTTTCCTGTACCATGTAGGTACTTTAGATACAGAAATAAATATTGTATGCAACTATTACAGTACATATGGGACATAATTATGTCCTATAATCCCAGGACATTTGCCAGGTTTAATATATTTGGTCAGGACACAACTGCCCAAAGAGGGAGTGTCCCTCGCAAAGTGAAACAGGTGGTAACACTATCACTGGCTCATGTGCATAGCACATATTTGTAATGGTGTATAGGCAATTACTCTCCATATCCTTTGTTCATAAAGGTTGGTAGTGGTAGAATGTGTGATTGCTATGGTCTATGTTATACACATATGTGAACACTTCAACCGCTGTATATGGGAGACCTACGGAATTCCAAAACCACAGTGTTCCGACGCACAGTCTCGGGAACAGACTCCCATACCCCACATTACCGACAAGGACAGTAACTCACGAAGGTAACACGAACATGGAACACACACATGCACACACAGACACACTGCTACCCAACACATCCAAACAAACCATTCTACACTATGTATGAGCAAGTGGCCAAGCCCCCCTACACACCCCATGTAGGGGTCTGCACCCCACACACCACCCACTACTTTAATATTCTACATCCTAGGTTGCACAAACAGATGTACAAAGGTAACCCACAACCACACATTACAGTCCCTCAACAACACACACCACACACAGAACACACACTTACACACACTACAGCCCTAAGAAACACACATACTCACAGTAACCTACCCAAACCGGAACACCAGAAGCACTGGCTAACTGTCCATTAACATCATGAGATTACACCTCATGCATCTGGTGTTTCAGTACTGTGTTCTTTCAGACCTTAAGCCTCGGGATTACGTGCGTCTGTATGTAAAGCAGTCAGTATGTGGTAGGTATCCCATTTATATGTACCTCCATGGTTATGTAGATGTTGTTAACCTATCTATATATCTACATATATATGTATTTCCCCATATATCAACATATCTCTCTCTCTCTCTCCCTCTCTTTCTCTCTCTTTATATGATTCTGTATATATATATATATGTATATATATATATATATATATATATATGTATATATAAAACATACACCTTTCATTGTGTACATGCCGGTTTGTCCTATTTCAACACATTCCTACCTTCTGTGTTTTTATCCTGTCAGTATACACGACTGCCATTGGTACATCTCAGGTAGCTTAGTGGTATGTTATTGTGATGAATGTGTACATGGTTGCATGTTCTAATCCTGGCAGTGATATCTTACCTCTCAAAGCAGGCACTGGTAGTGCAAGGGTGATAAATGCATATTTCAGCGGTTGTGTGTTCCAGATGTTTATTATTCTATTATTCTGTGGAGAACTACCTATATGCAAGCTGTGTTTAAGGTATACTATGTAACATGTACGCATCTGTGAAGATTCCTGTCAGGGGTACTCCCCACTATTTGGAAACACATCCCTGATTCCATTATACAAAATCCCTCACTAATACTCCAGGGAATCCTTGCAGTATGGGTGGTGAACAGTAGCTACACTCCAGGCATCCCGCAAGTGGCTCTGCTCCACAGAGGGACAGTAAGCTGAACAATGGGGTGGTGACAGCAGGCACACTTTGCCTATGAAATAGTAGAAAATCACAGACCAGGAACCTAAATAGTAGAAAATCACAGACCAGGAACCTTTTCCTATGCTTATGAGTGGTCTCAGCGGTTGGGCATGTACCTACCTATGTATCTATGAACCTGTACATACAGTATGGGCACATGCTGATAGCTTAATATACTGTTTAGGTATTGAGTTACCTTATGCCAATGCGGTTGTGTGTACAATAGTTGAGGGCTACCTATGTAGGATGCACACAGTAGACCACCTATACATGACAATTTATAAGTTGTCGTGTGTGTGTGCCATCCATGTTTGCTGTGTGTGCAAGTGGAGAAGGGTGTCAGTCCATGAGTGCCTACACTGTCAGTACATGTGCTATACATTTCCTCTTTGCCAAGGCATGGGCATACTGGGCACGCCTCCGTCTGCCTACTGGGGCTAGCACAGGGTGTTCATGGTCTAGCCCCCCTGTGCCTGTGGGTCCCTTTGCAATGGTGGTGGGCTGTGAGGGCCTTCACCATTCTGTCCCTGCTGCAGCTGTTTCCGCAGGATCATATTGTGTAGCATGGCACACACTATGAAGATGTGGGCACATGTTCCTGGAGAGTTCTGCAAGGCTCCACCAGATATGTCTAAGCAACAGAACCATGATTTCAGCATCCCTAACATGCACTCTATGATGATTCTGGTTTCTGATTGTGCCTCATTATGGCATTCTTGCGTAGCTGTGTGTGAATTTCTGATGGGTGTCATCATCCACGGTTCCAGTGCATAGCCAGCATCCCCCACCAGGTGGCCATATGGGATGTCCCTCCGACAAATACCTGATACAGCTGTGAGGCGTATCAGATGTGGGAGTCGTGATAGCTTCCAGGACTGCTGGCACACACATCCATGATAATGCCCTGGGCATTGCACATGACCTAGCAGTTGATGGAGGGGAATCCCTTGCGGTTTATGTAGTGCCTACCCTGCTCACCGGGTGGTGACTTGATGTGTATGTGCATGCAGTCTAATACACCCATTACCTCCAGGTAGTCCGCCACACGGTGGAAGAGACGCATGTTGCTGGCCAACTCCTCCTGCATTCGGGGGAAGTGTATGTGCTCATTGGCATGTGGTAACATGACATCCAGGAACTGGTGGAGTACCCTGGATGCTGATGCCTGTGAGATCCTCATGATATCCCCAGTTGGCCTTTGGAAGATACCTGTAGCTAGTATTCTCAAGTTTACACATACCTTCGTGTCCACTGGGATGGGTTCCCCTCTGTTACTTCTGGCTCTGAGGCGTGGCTGGCACAGCTCAACAAGTTGCTGTATGATGTCCCTTTCCACCCTGTAATGCTCTACTTTCTCCAGATCATGTAGCCGCTGGTAGGTTACCCTGGGTCTGAACACTTGTCTCCTCCTCCGGTGCCTGAGATGGTTGTCAGCATCATCCTCCACACCACCATCAGTCTCCAACACATGCTGAATCAAAGCTATGGCAGCCCCTAACATATACACATTAAAAGTTCCCTGTCTGTATACACCAATGGTGCAGAGTGTCTGAGAATACACAAGTGTGTGTGTGGGGCTTTCACAACTTATACTATTGTGCAATGGATGATGCTGGTGTAATTGGGTGTGCTATTCCAGCTGCAGGGTATCTTAATTATTGGTTTTACAGCAGGTACTGCTATTGTGGGGCCTTTGGTGTTGACTTACGCTTGTCTGCCGTGATTCATATATTGCCCTTTACTTCTATTTTCAACCTGATTCACCTCCCATTGTCAGGCATACATCCAGCTGCTGCCTTTCTTGTTTTGTGCTTCCACGACCCAGGATTGTATTGGGAAATGTGTTATGTAGCTGATCTACAGCAAATTTGCTTTGTTCTGCTGTGACAGTTCTCTTTTCGTTGCTGTAGGTCACCTCCCCTTTCCTGTTCTGCAGGTAGCTGCTAGCAGCCTTGTAAGCTGTTGTCTATGGCCTACTGCGAGTTTCTAGGTGTTAATTACTCGTTTGTACTCCAATTACCATGCTGCAGCATTTCCTTATAGTCTTTCCATAACCTTCCTGTTTCACCTAAGTTGTGTGCTGTGCATGCATGTTTTCCGGCTTTTGAGCATGTTTTCATCCACGTTCACATGCACTTTCAGTCACCTTGTGTGCTCTCAGCTAAGCATAGCTATGGCTAGGTACACACCCCTATCCTGCAGCTTTGCTTAGCAACAGGCAACCTGGATTACCAATGCTCCAATGTGCTTACAGCTATGGCGGTGCACACCTCTCATGATGTCGTGTTTACCTCCAGGCCACTCCTCGGTGTTGTACCGCTGCACCGTGTGGTACATCCTTACACCGGTGGGAAGTTTGCTATTCAGTATTACTTGACTCATTTGCATGGCATTGACTACTAATTACTAGTTACCGTATGGAACACTGTCACAGACCCTTAGCAACCCTTGTGCCTTGGTTGTGGTGTAGCATGCATACCATTGACTATTATGGCAAAATCATGATTTGTGTTACATTGCAGTTTTATGACATCTAAATATATTTTCCTTGTGTTCCCATTTGCACTGTGGTTGTACTTTGTGTTAGTGTGGCCATGACATTAAATGTTATTTTTTATATGTTGTGCATGTTTTTTTATGCCATAGGCTGTATATTTAGCCATTGGTATATGTTAACATTGTAATACATAAGTTTGTTCTGCTTTCATGGCTCAGATGTTCTGTTTGAAAAAATGTAAACCATTTTTTTGGTTTACATTTCTGCATGCTTACGCTATGCCTGCACCACTTCATGAATCGCTACGTACCTTCATTTGCATGCTGCACTACTGCGCATGGGGTGATTAGCATACATGCGCTGGGCGTACGCTGGTAGTGCACGTGGAATCAGCCCGTACCTGAATCGCTCGGCGGCCATATTTGGCATTAGAACACCTATGCTGTGCCTGCACCTGGCACAAGTTTCATGAATCCCGGGAATATCTATCCTTTCTACCTCTTTTAACCTCTTGTATTACTTCATTTATTACATTTTCAGGGTATTTTCTTTGTAAAAACATATTTTAAGGATCCAACATTCAAGGTAAAAATCATTAGGTTCAGAGGTCATTCTTCATGCTCTAATAAACTGACCTTTAAGAGTACTATGCTTATGTTTGTGGAAATGCGGACTAGTAAAAAACAAGTAGGAGTTAGAGAATGTATCCTTTGTAAATATTTTATATTTAAAGTGTTTTTCTCCTTTGTTACCTGTTACTGTGACAGAGTAAACCTTAGGAAATCTGTAGTGGTGTCAAGATATTGTAGAAATTCTCTATCATCTGTCCCTGTCCAAAAATACAGATGTCACCCAGGTATCTTTTATAAAGGCTCCATTCTTTAACATATTGTGTATTAAAGATACATTTTTCTTTGCACCTGTAAAGTACTATATTGGTGTAGCATGGGGCACAGCAGGCTCCCATAGCTACTCCACTCCTCTGTTTATAGTACTCTCCTTCAAAAGTTATACAATTATTCTGTTACACCATTTCCGTCAGTTCTATCAGTACTCTAAAGTCCTTAAACCTAAGGTTACCTTTTTCGGCTATTGCCTCCTCAAATCACGTAAGGCCTATATTGTGGGGTATAACAGTAAAATGATCCATTATATCTATGGTAACAACTGTAATGTCTTCCTTATATTTAGTAGCATCAATCTCTTTCAAAACATCCAACTAATGCTTTAGTATACAGCCTTCTTCTATCCATAATGATTTTAATTTAAACTCTATAAATTTGGCCAAGGGATGAGTTTTGGATCCATTTTCAGCCACTACAGGCCTCATAGGAGGATCATCTGTATTTTTATGACCTTCAGAATTCCAAAAATGTTAGGTACGATAAATTTGTCTATCTTCAGGTATTTATGTGTCTCCATCTCTATTAAGTTCTCTATTATGAGATCATATAACTTGCAATCTACCTTAGAATAAGCTATAAAAACTTCATTTTCAGAGACTCTACTAATTATTTTGTCATCTTCTAGGATTTCCATCATTTTACTTACATGTGTGATATTATCTATAATAACTATCCCTCCCCTTTATCTGGCCTCATTATACATATATATTGTTTTTAAAAACCTTCCAATAATGTTTTTTTTCCTGTTTTGATAGATTAGGTGCTATCTTCATTTTTTGAGAAGCTGTTCTTAGCTCTTTCTCTACCATCTTCTCAAAGTTTTTTTAACTGAGGATGTAAGGGGGGGATTAAAAATACCTTTCTTTATTAAGTGATTGTCACCTGTATTTCTTTATTAGTCCTTAAGAACATATATTCTAAATTATTTTTCCAAGTGAACATTTTAAGATTTATAATAATCTTGTTAACATCACTTGTTTTGCTTGGTATAAATTTTAACCCTTTCATAAATAGACTAAAACGGGTTTGAGTTACCTCAATATTACTTGATATTTACTTATTCTGATCTCTTTCTATTTCCGTTTGTATACTATGTCTTGTACTATAATTATATTCCTAGAGTTTATATTTTGGTTATAATCATAGTGTAGAATATCATATATTATACAACGACCCCCCATTAATATTCAAAAAACGTGCATGCTGATTGGTCAGTGTGCATGTTGTAAATCAGAGATATAGTAATGGAAAAAGGTCTGGTCGCCCGGACTTTTTCCATTACTATAACTTTTTTTTTTTACAGCAATGGAGAACGCAAGATCTCCATTGCTTCACACTGTCTCTAACATAGCGAGACAGCATTAAAAAAGCAACGGAGATTCTCCGTTGCTTTTTGTAATGCTGTCTCGCTATGTTAAACTCGTTTAACATAGCGAGACAGTTTGTAAAATAGCAATGGAGATCTTGCTTTCTCCGTTGCTTTTTACAAACTGTTTCGCTATGTTAAATGGGTTTAACATAGCGAGACAGCTTTAAAAAAAGCAACGGCTCTGTTGCTTTTTTTAAAGCTGTCTTGCTATGCTAAACCCATTTAACATAACGAAACAGTCTGTAAAAAGCAATGGAGATCTTGCTTTCTCCATTGCTTTTGCCCTCAGCTCTGATGTACTGCGTAGGCATATGCATGCACAGTACATCAGAACTGCCACAGAATACCAGACAGCTGCGGAAGGGCAGCAAGGAGGCATTATACAATGCCATTATTTAAGAAAATTTATTATTTATTTTTTTAAATAATGTCATTAGAGCATAATAACCACTTCTGGTTGTGGGTAATGCTGGATTTACCCACGGTTGGCTTTGTTTGGTCACTCGGGCTTCGCCCTGGTGACCAAAGCACACCAACCGTGGGTAAATCCAGCATTACCCACACCCAGGCGTGGGTTATTGCTTTAATAGAACATTTATATTTACCCTTATATATTTGATACTCTTTAACTTTAATATAGTACTACTGTTAGAATCAGTCTTATTTTTTCCTTAAATGTTATATCTAATAGTATGTGAACAAACATCTGAAAAATCTTTCCTTTTAAGTTTCAAACTTTCCATAATAAATTGTTCTGAAATATTAAGATTTGTTAACATTAAAAAAGAAACAATAACAGAGAAATGCAATCCTAAATTTTTATCAGAGTGTCTTTTCATAGGCTAGTATATAAACTATCCATTTGGTATACTGCAAGCATTCAGAACTATTTAATAACTGACAGTGGTTTAGAATGCAATTCACTATCTTGTGCTTTTTATCTAACTTGTATTCATTGGCATCTTAACATAAGATTCAAAATATTATGATTATTTACCTTTAGACAGGAAGAAGTAACATGGACAATTCTTAGAATTTTCAGATTTCCTGTGGCATCCCAAAAGTGCTCATGACACTAATTAAGCTACTTCAAGCTGGCCATTATAACAAGGTCTTGCAAATGAGCAGTTAACCAGCTACAATTCACACAATAACATTCATGAGTGAATTCAAGAAACCTCTATATTCTACGACAATCCCTCAAATCTGTCCAAACTACCAAAAATTCAACAAAAAAAAAAATCAAAGTGTTTAACCACTAAAAAGCTATTGCATTAAAAGAAATAACATTTAATGATTCAGGAAGCACTATTTGTATGAGATGTTTAATATAAAGCAGACCCTCATTTTTAAAGGAGACATAGCATATAAACCTGCATTCAAAGAATGACAGTTATGTGTGATCCAGATTTAACTTGTAAAAGTATGAATGTTACTCTAATCATTTGATATCTTTCCAATAATAAATTTTATATATTTGAAAAGCTATATTTTTATACTTTCTTTATAACATAGCATGCCTTTCCTGGGTGCTGTTGCATGTCAAGTATACTATCAGTAATACACTACTGGGTGATTTTAAGAACCCAAAATATAACAAATGCCCATTTAGTGTCATTTGTTGCATCTTGTATTATATTTAATAGTACATTACTCAGCTATGCCACAATATCAGAAAGTGTATCCCTAACATAAGTTTCATTATAATAATAATCATTTAATAAAATGAATAGTTTAAACTTTTAAACCTTAAATGAAAATAAGTGGCTTTCATTTCATATGTAGCTAAAAGAATCAAACTCCAACATTTTAAAAAGGGGACAATAACCATTTGAAGCAGGGAAAGAAAGAAAGAAATGACTTACCTTGCAAAAGTAATATTCAGCATTTTTTCATAAGTATTCAAGCACTTCTTTAAATTAATAAGAATTCATAAGCATGAAATACATTGATTTTCATTTGTCCTTCAGTTTTTTTTACTGTTTTTGTCTTTTATTAACCGACCATCTATTGCTGTATTTCTCTTCAAAGACATTGATAGATTCCAATCCATTTTTCTGTTTTTTTTTTTCTAAGATTGTATTTTTCTGCATAAAGTCCATTGCATCTTCCAAGGTATTAAAAATCTTCTTTCCTTCTGGAAGGTGAATCCTTATTTTTGCTGGAAACAAGATTTGTGCTTTAATATTGTTTTTCTTTAAACTGGCACACACGCTTTTCTCTTTGACATCACTAATGCTGAATAGTTATTGTCAAATGTTCTAGTATTTTCTTTAATTTTAACTGGATAGTTAGTCCATGGAGCTTTTAAGGCTAAATCCTTATCTTGACTTGAAAAATATTTTATGATCACTGACCTTGGTGAAGGTGTTTTTTTAAAGATGAGTTGGTAATTGATCTATGTGCCATTTTGATGCCAAAGGAAAAAGCTTCAGGCAGGTTCAAAGTTTTAGTCAGCCATGTAATAAGGAATAGAAACATACTGGCTCCCTCTTCTTTTTCAGGGATCCCATAAATCCTGATGCTATTCCTTCTCGATCTGTTCTCTAAATCTATTTTTTTCCCAAAATAAGTTGTTTTGTTTCAGAAGAAATTCACTGCTCTTCTCATTTTCAAGTAATCTTCCATCAAAATCAGACATTTTTCTCTTCTATATTCGAGATTTCTGATAACTATTTTTTAAAAGATTCACTCAGCACTTGTCTTTTACATTCCTGTTTAAAATAGTCCAGTTTGCTTTCTAATGTATCTAACTTTACAGATAACTAATTGATGTCTTTTTTATTTTACTGTCCTGTACACTGGGCTTAGAGTAGTTCATTCTGAGACAAGTAGTTCTTTCTAGTTTTCTTGACAGGAAAAAGCAATTTAAAGAGTTTCAACATTGTTATTTTTATAGTAAATCATTCAGCAGATTTTCAACTATAAATCCATCAAGTTTTGAAACATTCTGGGTTTTTAGTAGAAATTCTGTCAGACATGTTAAAATGAAGCAGAACTAAAAAAACAGTGCTCTTAACTGCTCACCATCTTGGTCATGCCCCGACTTCTGATTGACAGCTAGAAGACAGTGTGATATGCACAGGTTATACTTTATATGGTGGATCACATACTGACATGAAGATCTTACATGCATGTCCATTTACTTGCTCACCTCATGCTTACAATCCAAAGCCAAGCAAACAATCCATTTCACATATATTGCTGTTAGGTACAGATAAATAGTTGGCTCACTAAAAAACATATGTATATTGTTATTGTGTATTGTAAATGCCAATTGACATAACTAATGTTTGCCTACCATTACAGTAATGCTATGTAGCTTGTAATACATATCTGCCTACAATACTGTACATTACACAGTTATTGGCACAATATCCCACAATGCAAAACATACTTGCACAGTGGCCCAACCTTCCACATGATAGTCTCTGTATTACACCCATACATATGGCTGCAGTTACAATATATCAGCATATACTATCCCCTGTTATAGCACATACTTGTTGGACCAACCCTGCCACTAACGTCGGCTGGTGAGGAGTATTTCTGTTCAAAGCTGTTATATAGCATCCCTTGTGGTGTATGCAATGTTTGCCTTGTGACCTACAGCAGTACACACAAATACTACAAGCGTGACTATGCTCAACAATACATCACTACAAGATAACTGTTTCCACTATATGGATTGCGTGCACTTTAAATACTACAGAATAGTACTACATACACAGATATACTGACTGTTCTACATACCTTATTAGTAACCTGACGTATCGTTAACAGTTGATTCAATCCTTTTCGGTCTGTGTTTCAATGTTATTTGTAATGTTCCGCTGGTATATACGGCTGGTTTGAATGTGTGATGACACATCCTTTTCTAGTTACATATTGGTAACAAGTGGTATCCTGTCCACCAATTGCTGTTCCAAAGTAGTTAATTGGATGCACATCAGCTGTGCAGCTACTCCATTAGCCGATACCATAGCAACAGTGGTGTATGAGTGAGTACTTCTTTTAGCGTTGTCCATTTGCCTTACATTTGAGGGAGACAGCCTAGATGTGTTATTGCGATATATTTCAACAGCTATATGGAGACACACAGAGATATATTAGCTTCATGACTTCCATGGACTGTGTGTAATGGCTAGACGATTTAGTTCTATGTGTGAGTACAGCTGTTATACTTCAGAACGGTGCTACTTTTGCAGGGTTTGTTTGTACCTGATACTTCTGCAGATGTTTAAGTCTGGCAAGGATGTTTGGCCAGGTCAAGGCCATATGGCTATGCATGAACTGTTATGTGGTGTACAGTGTTCTCACCAGACATCCTTGATTTGGTGTACAAGTGTAGCATACTGTGCTGTTACTCACTAATTGCTAACACATCCCGGTGTACGCACAACCCTCTGAAATGGGATTAGTGCAAACAAACCCTATTACATCAGCAGCTGTTCCATTATATAACAGCCGCTATTTCACTTAGGGCCATGTTAGTGTGTCTCTGACAAGGTATGTTAAGGTTTCTGCAGATATCGTACAGTATGTGAATGATTTGTGATGTTATTACAGTTTGTATTGTAATATGTTTAGGTGTGGGGGTGATGTTGGTGGGTGTGCTTAGCAAATGCAGATGTGTAGGAACTGCATTTATACATAATCGCTGTGTGCATGAGGGTTCCTTCCCTATTTGAACACCTATCCTTTTGTGGACTAATACAATGGTATTTGCAGGCTGATTCATTAAGGCACTGCCTACAAATGTTATGTGGTTCCTGTATAGCATGCAGGTGATGTTAGTCCTTTAATCCCTTCGGTAATACATCTGAATGTAATAACGTGTTGCTACATGATAGCTGTGTATTTCTGTCATAGGTATTTGCAGTCATCGTAGTTGTGTTGGTGACTGACCCTCTTTGGCTAGGGTTGCCACCTTTTCATATGTTCATAGTGGGTCCTTTTCAGGACACACATCTGATTATAAAGGCCGACACAAACTCACGGTCAGTACAAGGGATAGAACTTTCCTTTCTTGCCTAATTATAAGCTTATTCTTGTAGCAGTTTAGTAGCTTATCCTGTTTCCTGTACCATGTAGGTACTTTAGATACAGAAATAAATATTGAATGCAACTATTACAGTACATATGGGACATAATTATGTCCTACAATCCCAGGACATTTGCCAGGTTTAATATATTTGATCAGGACACAACCGCCCAAAGAGGGAGTGTCCCTCGCAAAGTGAAACAGGTGGTAACACTATCACTGGCTCATGTGCATAGCACATATTTGTAATGGTGTATAGGCATATACTCTCCATATCCTTTGTTCATAAAGGTTGGTAGTGGTGGAATGTGTGATTGCTATGGTCTATGTTATACACATAAGTGAACACTTCAACCGCTGTATATGGGAGACCTACGGAATTCCAAAACCACAGTGTTCCGACGCACACAGTCTCGGGAACAGACTCCCATACCCCACATTACCGACATCCACAGTAACTCACGAAGGTAACATGAACATGGAACACACACATGCACACACAGACACACTGCTACCCAACACATCCAAACAAACCATCCTACACTATGTATGAGCAGGTGGCCAAGCCCCCCTACACACCCCATGTAGGGGTCTGCACCCCACACACCACCCACTACTTTAATATTCTACATCCTAGGTCGCACAAACAGACGTACAAAGCTAACCCACAACCACACATTATAGTCCCCCAACAACACACACCACACACAGAACACACACTTACACACACTACAGCCCTAAGAAACACACATACATACAGTAACCTACCCAAACCGGAACACCAGAAGCACTGGCTAACTGTCCATTAACATCATGAGATTACACCTCATGCATCTGGTGTTTCAGTACTGTGTTCTTTCAGACCTTAAGCCTCGGGATTACGTGCATCTGTATGTAAAGCAGTCGGTATGTGGTAGGTATCCCATTTATATGTACCTCCATGGTTATGCAGATGTTGTTAACCTATCTATATATCTACATATATATGCATTTCCCCATATATCAACATATCTCTCTCTCTCTCTCTCCCTCTCTTTCTCTCTCTTTATATGATTCTGTATATATATATATATATATATATATATATATATATATATATATATATACATATATAAAACATACACCTTTCATTGTGTACATGCCGGTTTGTCCTATTTCAACACATTCCTACCTTTTGTGTTTTTATCCTGTCAGTATACACGACTGCCATTGGTACATCTCAGGTAGCTTAGTGGTATGTTACTGTGATGAATGTGTACATGGTTGCGTGTTCTAATCCTGGCAGTGATATCTTACCTCTCAAAGCAGGCACTGGTAGTGCAAGGGTGATAAATGCACATTTCAGCAGTTGTGTGTTCCAGATGTTTATTATTCTGTGGAGAACTACCTATATGCAAGCTGTGTTTAAGGTATACTATGTAACATGTACGCATCTGTGAAGATTCCTGTCAGGGGTACTCCCCACTATTTGGAAACACATCCCTGATTACATTATACCAAACCCCTCACTAATACTCCAGGGAATCCTTGCAGTGTGGGTGGTGAACAGTAGCTACACTCCAGGCATCCCGCAAGTGGCTCTGCTCCACAGAGGGACAGTAAGCTGAACAATGGGGTGGTGACAGCAGGCACACTTTGCCTATGAAATAGTAGAAAATCACAGACCAGGAACCTAAATAGTAGAAAATCACAGACCAGGAACCTTTGCCTATGCTTATGAGTGGTCTCAGCGGTTGGGCATGTACCTACCTATGTATCTATGAACCTGTACATACAGTATGGACACATGCTGATAGCTTAATATACTGTTTAGGTATTGAGTTACCTTATGCCAATGCGGTTGTGTGTACAATAATTGAGGGCTACCTATGTAGGATGCACACAGTAGACAACCTATACATGACAATTTATAGGTCGTCGTGTGTGTGTGCCATCCATGTTTGCTGTGTGTGCAGGTGGAGAAGGGTGTCAGTCCATGAGTGCCTACACTGTCAGTACATGTGCTATACATTTCCTCTTTGCCAAGGCATGGGCATACTGGGCATGCCTCCGTCTGCCTACTGGGGCTAGCACAGGGTGTTCATGGTCTGAGCCCCCCTGTGCCTGTGTGTCCATTTGCAATGGTGGTGGGCTGTGAGGGCCTTCACCATTCTGTCCCTGCTGCAGCTGTTTCCGCAGGATCATACTGTGTAGCATGGCACACAATATGAAGATGTGGGCATATGTTCCTGGAGAGTACTGCAAGGCTCCCCCAGATATGTCCAAGCAACAGAACCATGATTTCAGCATCCCTAACATGCACTCTATGATGATTCTGGTTTCTGATTGTGCTTCATTATGGCATTCTTGCGTAGCTGTGTGTGCATTTCTGATGGGTGTCATCATCCACGGTTCCAGTGCATAGCCAGCATCCCCCACCAGGTGGCCATATGGGATGTCCCCCCGACAAATATCTGATACAGCTGTGAGGCGTGTCAGATGTGGGAGTCGTGATAGCTTCCAGGACTGCCGGCACACACATCCATGATAATGCCCTGGGCATTGCACATGACCTAGCAGTTGATGGAGGGGAATCCCTTGTGGTTTATGTAGCGCCTACCCTGCTCACCGAGTGGTGACTTGATGTGTATGTGCATGCAGTCTAATACACCCATTACCTCCAGGTAGTCTGCCACACGGTGGAAGAGACGCATATTGCTGGCCAACTCCTCCTGCATTCGGGGGAAGTGTATGTGCTCATTGGCATGTGGTAACATGGCATCCAGGAACTGGTGGAGTACCCTGGATGCTGATGCCTGTGAGATCCTCATGATATCCCCAGTTGGCCTTTGGAAGATACCTGTAGCTAGTATTCTCAAGCTTACACATACCTTCGTGTCCACTGGGATGGGTTCCCCTCTGTTACTTCTGGCTCTGAGGCGTGACTGGCATAGCTCAACAACTTGCTGTATGATGTCCCTGTCCACCCTGTAACACTTTACTATCTCCAGATCATGTAGCCGCTGGTAGGTTACCCTGGGTCTGAACACTTGTCTCCTCCTCTGGTGCCTGAGATGGTTGTCAGCATCATCCTCCACACCACCATCAGTCTCCAACACATGCTGAATCAAAGCTACGGCAGCCCCTAACATATACACATTAAAAGTTCCCCATCTGTATACACCAATGGTGCAGAGTGTCTGAGAATACACAAGTGTGTGTGTGGGGCTTTCACAACTTATACTATTGTGCAATGGATGATGCTGGTGTAATTGGGTGTGCTATTCCAGCTGCAGGGTATCTTAATTATTGGTTTTACAGCAGGTACTGCTATTGTGGGGCCTTTGGTGTTGACTTACGCTTGTCTGCCGTGATTCATATATTGCCCTTTACTTCTATTTTCAACCTGATTCACCTCCCATTGTCAGGCATGCATCCAGCTGCCGCCGTTCTTGTTTTGTGCTTCCACGACCCAGGATTGTATTGGGAAATATGTTATGTAGCTGATCTACAGAAAATTTGCTTTGTTCTGCTGTGACAGTTCTCTTTTCTTTGCTGTAGGTCACCTCCCCTTTCCTGTTCTGCAGGTAGCTGCTAGCAGCCTTGTTAGCTGTTGTCTATGGACTACTGCGAGTTTCTAGGTGTTAATTACTCGTTTGCACTCCAATTACCATGCTGCAGCATTTCCTTATTGTCTTTCCATAACCTTCCTGTTTCACCAAAGTTGCGTGCCATGCACGCATGGTTTCCGGCTTTTGAGCGTGTTTTCATCCACGTTCACATGCACTTTCAGTCACCTTGTGTGCTCTCAGCTAAGCATAGCTATGGCTAGGTACACACCCCTATCCTGCGGCTTTGCTTAGCAACAGGCAACCTGGATTACCAATGCTCCAATGTGCTTACAGCTACGGCGGTGCACACCTCTCATGATGTCATGTTTACTTCCAGGCCACTCCTCGGTGTTGTACTGCTGCACCATGTGGTACATCCTTACACCGGCGGGATGTTTGCTATTCAGTATTACTTGACTCATTTGCATGGCATTGACTACTAATTACTAGTTACCGTATGGAACACTGTCACAGACCCTTAGCAACCCTTGTGCCTTGGTTGTGGTGTAGCATGCATACCATTGACTATTATGACAAAATCATGATTTGTGTTACATTGCAGTTTTATGACATCTAAATATATTTTCCTTGTGTTCCCATTTGCGTACCCATGCACTGTGGTTGTACTTTGCGTTAGTGTGGCCATGACATTAAATGTTATTTTTTATATGTTGTGCATGTTTTTTTATGTCATAGGCTGTATATTTAGCCATTGGCATATGTTAACATTGTAATACGTAAGTTTGTTCTGCTTTCATGGCTCCGATGTTCTGTTTGAAAAAATGTAAACCATTTTTTTGGTTTACATTTCTGCATGCTTACGCTATGCCTGCACCACTTCATGATTCGCTATGTACCTTCATTTGCATGCTGCACTACTGCGCATGGGGTGATTAGCATACATGCGCCGGGCGTACGCTGGTAGTGCACGTGGAATTGCCCCGTACCTGAATCGCTCGGCAGCCATATTTGGCATTAGAACACCTACGCTATGCCTGCACCTGGCACAAGTTTCATGAATCCCGGGAATATCTATCCTTTCTACCTCTTTTAACCTCTTGTATTACTTCATTTATTACATTTTCAGGGTATTTTCTTTGTAAAAACATATTTTAAGGACCCATCATTCAAGGTAAAAATCATTAGGTTCAGAGGTCATTCTTCATGCTCTAATAAACTGACCTTTAAGAGTACTATGCTTATGTTTATGGAAATGCGGACTAGTAAAAAACAAGTAGGAGTTAGAGAATGTATCCTTTGTAAATATTTTATATTTAAAGTGTTTTTCTCCTTTGTTACCTGTTATTGTGACAGAGTAAACCTTAGGAAATCTGTAGTGGTGTCAAGATATTGTAGAAATTCTCTATCATCTGTCCCTGTCCAAAAATACAGATGTCACCCAGGTATCTTTTATAAAGGCTCCATTCTTTAACATATTGTGTATTAAATATACATTTTTCTTTGTACCTGTAAAGTACTATATTGGTGTAGCATGGGGCACAGCAGGCTCCCATAGTTACTCCACTCTTCTGTTTATAGTACTTTCCTTCAAAAGTTATACAATTATTCTGTTACACCATTTCCGTCAGTTTTATCAGTACTCTAAAGTCCTTAAACCTAAGGTTACCCTTTTCGGCTATTGCCTCCTCAAATTACTTAAGGCCTATATTGTGGGGTATAACAGTAAAATGATCCATTATATCTATGGTAACAACTGTAATGTCTTCCTTATATTTAGTAGCATCAATCTCTTTCAAAACATCCCACTAATGCTTTAATATACAACCTTCTTCTATCCATAATGATTTTAATTTAAACTCTATAAATTTGGCCAAGGGATGAGTTTTGGATCCATTTTCAGCCACTACAGGCCTCATAGGAGGATCATCTGTATTTTTATGACCTTCAGAATTCCAAAAATGTTAGGTACGATAAATTTGTCTATCTTCAGGTATTTATGTGTCTCCATATCTATTAAGTTCTCTATTATGAGATCATATAACTTGCAATCTACCTTAGAATAAGCTATAAAAACTTCATTTTCAGAGACTCTACTAATTATTTTGTCATCTTCTAGGATTTCCATCATTTTACTTACATATGTGATATTATCTATAATAACTATCCCTCCCCTTTATCTGGCCTCATTATACATATATATTGTTTTTAAAAACCTTCCAATAATGTTTTTTTTTTTTCCTGTTTTGATAGATTAGGTGCTATCTTCATTTTTTGAGAAGCTGTTCTTAGCTCTTTCTCTACCATCTTCTCAAAGTTTTTTTAACTGAGATTGTAAGGGGGGGATTAAAAATACCTTTCTTTATTAAGTGATTGTCACCTGTATTTCTTTATTAGTCCTTAAGAACATATATTCTAAATTCTTTTTCCAAGTGAACATTTTAAGATTTGTAATAATCTTGTTAACATCACTTGTTTTGCTTGGTATAAATTTTAACCCTTTCATAAATAGACTAAAACGGGTTTGAGTTACCTCAATATTACTTGATATTTACTTATTCTGATCTCTTTCTATTTCCGTTTGTATACTATGTCTTGTACTATAATTATATTCCTAGAGTTTATATTTTGGCTATAATCATAGTGTAGAATATCATATATTATACAACGACCCCCCCCCCATTAATATTCAAAAAACGTGCATGCTGATTGGTCAGTGTGCATGTTGTAAATCAGAGTTATAGTAATGGAAAAAGGTCTGGTCACCTGGACTTTTTCCATTACTATAACTTTTTTTTTACAGCAATGGAGAACGCAAGATCTCCGTTGCTTCACACTGTCTCACTATGTTAAACTCATTTAACATAGCAAGACAGCATTAAAAAAAGCAACGGAGATTCTCCGTTGCTTTTTGTAATGCTGTCTCGCTATGTTAAACTCGTTTAACATAGCAATACAGTTTGTAAAATAGCAATGGAGATCTTGCTTTCTCCGTTGCTTTTTACAAACTGTTTCGCTATGTTAAATGGGTTTAACATAGCGAGACAGCTTTAAAAGCAACGGCTCTGTTTTTTTGTTCAAGAGTGTTAAAACCATTTAACATAGCGAAACAGTTTCTTTTTACAAACTGTTTCACTATGTTAAATGGGTTTAACATAGCAAGACAGCTTTAGAAAAAGCAACGGCTCCATTGCCTTTTTTAAAGCTGTCTCGCTATGTTAAACCCATTTAACATAGCAAAACAGTCTGTAAAAAGCAATGGAGATCTTGCTTTCTCTATTGCTTTTGCCCTCAGCTCTGAAGTACTGCGTAGGCATATGCATGCGCAGTACATCAGAACTGCCACAGAATACCAGACAGCTGTGGAAGGGCAGCAAGGAGGCATTATACAATGCCATTATTTAAGAAAATGTATTATTTTTTTTTTTACATAATGTCATTGTATAATAGCAATAACCCACTTCTGGGTGTGGGTAATGCTGGATTTACCCACGGTTGGCTTTGTTTGGTCACTCGGGCTTCACCCTGGTGACCAAACCACACCAACCGTGGGTAAATCCAGCATTACCCATACCCAGGCATGGGATATTGCTATAATAGAACATTTATATTTACCCTTATATATTTGATACTCTTTAACTTTAATATAGTACTACTGTTAGAATCAGTCTTATTTTTTCCTTAAATGTTATATCTAATAGTATGTGAACAAACATCTGAAAAATCTTTCCTTTTAAGTTTCAAACTTTCCATAATAAATTGTTCTGAGATATTAAGCTTTGTTAACATTAAAAAAGAAACAATAACAGAGAAATGCAATCCTAAATTTTTATCAGAGTGTCTTTTCATAGGCTAGTATATAAACTATCCATTTGGTATACTGCAAGCATTCAGAACTATTTAATAACTGACAGTGGTTTAGAATGCAATTCACTATCTTGTGCTTTTTATCTAACTTGTATTGGCATCTTAGCATAAGATTCAAAATATTATGATTATTTACCTTTAGACAGGAATAAGTAACATGGACAATTCTTAGAATTTTCAGATCTCCTGTGGCATCCCAAAAGTGCTCATGACACTAATTAAGCTGCTTCAAGCTGGCCATTATAACAAGGTCTTGCAAATGAGCAGTTAACCAGCTACAATTCACACAATAACATTCATGAGTGAATTCAAGAAACCTCTACATTCTACAACAATCCCTCAAATCTGTCCAAACTACCAAAAATTCAACAAAAAAAAATCAAAGTGTTTAACCACTAAAAAGCTATTGCATTAAAAGAAATAACATTTAATGATTCAGGAAGCACTATTTGTATGAGATGTTTAATATAAAGCAGACCCTCATTTTTAAAGGAGACATAGCATATAAACCTGCATTCAAAGAATGACAGTTATGTGTGATCCAGATTTAACTTGTAAAAGTATGAATGTTACTCTAATCATTTGATATCTTTCCAATAATAAATTTTATATATTTGAAAAGCTATATTTTTATACTTTCTTTATAACATAGCATGTCTTTCCTGGGTGCTATTGCATGTCAAGTATACTATCAGTAATACACTACTGGGTGATTTTAAGAACCCAGAATATAACAAATGCCCATTTAGTGTCATTTGTTGCATCTTGTATTATATTTAATAGTACATTACTCAGCTATGCCACAATATCAGAAAGTGTATCCCTAACATAAGTTTCATTATAATAATAATCATTTAATAAAATGAATAGTTTAAACTTTTAAACCTTAAATGAAAATAAGTGGCTTTCATTTCATATGTAGCTAAAAGAATCAAACTCCAACATTTTAAAAAGGGGACAATAACTATTTGAAGCAGGGAAAGAAAGAAAAAAATGACTTACCTTGCAAAAGTAATATTCAGCATTTTTTCATAAGTATTCAAGCACTTCTTTAAATTAATAAGAATTCATAAGCATGAAATACATTGATTTTCATTTGTCCTTTAGTTTTTTTTACTGTTTTTGTCTTTTATTAACCGACCATCTATTGTTGTATTTCTCTTCAAAGACATTGATAGATTCCAATCCATTTTTCTGGGGGTTTTTTTCTAAGATTTTATTTTTCTGCATAAAGTCCATTGCATCTTCCAAGGTATTAAAAATCTTCTTTCCTTCTGGAAGGTGAATCCTTATTTTTGCTGGAAACAAGATTTGTGCTTTAATATTGTTTTTCTTTAAACTGGCACACACACTTTTCTCTTTGACATCACTAATGTTGAATAGTTATTGTCAAATGTTCTAGTATTTTCTTTAATTTTAACTGGATAGTTAGTGCATGGAGCTTTTAAGGCTAAATCCTTATCTTGACTTGAAAAATATTTTATGATCACTGACCTTGGTGAAGGTGTTTTTTTAAAGATGAGTTGGTAATTGATCTATGTGCCATTTTGATGCCAAAGGAAAAAGCTTCAGGCAGGTTCAAAGTTTTAGTCAGCCAAGTATTAAGGAATAGAAACATACTGTCTCCCTCTTCTTTTTCAGGGATCCCATAAATCCTGATGCTATTCCTTCTCGATCTGTTCTCTAAGTCTATATTTTTCCCAAAATAAGTTGTTTTGTTTCAGAAGAAATTCACTGCTCTTCTCATTTTCAACTAATCTTCCATCAAAATCAGACATTTTTCTCTTCTATATTCGAGATTTCTGATAACTGTTTTTTAAAAGATTCACTCAGCACTTGTCTTTTACATTCCTGTTTAAAATAGTCCAGTTTGCTTTCTAATGTATCTATCTTTACAGATAACTCATTGATGTCTTTTTTATTCTACTGTCCTGTACATTGGGCTTAGAGTGGTTCATTCTGAGACAAGTAGCTCTTTCTAGTTTTCTTGACAGGAAAAAGCAATTTAAAGAGTTTCAAAATTATTTTTATAGTAAATCATTCAGCAGATGTTCAACTATAAATCCATTAAGTTTTGAAACATTCTGTTTGAGTTTTTAGTAGAAATTCTGTCAGACATGTTAAAATGAAGCAGAACTAAAAAAACAGTGCTCTTAACTGCTCACCATCTTGGTCATGCCCCGACTTCTGATTGACAGCTAGAAGACAGTGTGATATGCACAGGTTATACTTTATATGGTGGATCACATACTGACATGAAGATCTTACATGCATGTCCATTTACTTGCTCACCTCATGCTTACAATCCAAAGCCAAGCAAACAATCCATTTCACATATATTGCTGTTAGGTACAGATAAATAGAATAGATATGAAAAGAATGTCTGAATATGCAACACATACATGTAACAACATTGTGACTTGTAACAATCCACAAAAAAGTTACATGGGTCATACATGGGATTTGAACCCATAGCACTGGATATCATAGCAAAAAATATCACCCACACAGCCGTTATAACACACTCCTATTGCTGCAGCAGTGGTGTTTTCCACATTTACATGCACATCCAAACATAATAAGCATGTATGCCCCAAGAATGTAGGATGGTTGTCATATACAACTGCTGTCAGTGAGACACATTTTAAGAAATGTTACTCTTGTTATATAGTACGCAACACACATAATGGAAGTTATACAGAAACAGTGACTGAAATAATCAGCACATTAAAGTGAACTGTTATACACTCATGGCTGCATATCAACAATATAAGCAGTGAACATTCAAAGCCATCCCCATGTTGTTTCTATTAGACTGAAAGTAATGATAACTACTGCTATATTACTAAGCATCAAAGGGTGTCTGTAAAATAGTCTGTGAACATACAACTCACGGAAATCCCCATAATTAGTTAGTTTCTGTAGACATACCACATACATTACAGGTTAATCAAAAATGACTATGGATATATTTTCATTCCATCCCACATCTATAGTAACTATATTATTAAGTGTCAGCGAATACTGGTAAACTAGTCAGTGAACATAACAACATATGGAAACTCTCATAAGTAGTCAATTTCCATAAACATATCACAGACATTACACTTTAATCAGAAATTACTCTAATCCTGTTCCTCTCTCCTTTTTCATGTCTCTCTTCTTCTTCTCACATAACCTTGTGTTCTCCTTGATGATACTTCATCCTTTCTTTACATACCTTTAATTTTTCTTTACTAGTAGTTCTTATAAAATAAATAAATAAATTAAAAAAATATATTTTGTTTGTACTGTATTCACTGATTTTTGAAATGCTGTCTCTGTTTAATAACCCTTTTGTTAATATGTAATCCATACAGTTGTATTTTTTATAGTGTTGTATAATTATGTTGCTTATGTGGCACATTTATCCACAGGTCTCCACTGAAAACAGGCTATGTGGCCCAGTCGGACATTACCTGGTAAACAAATGTAAATAATTTATTATTTACTGACATTTGTTGACCGGGAAAGTCAGACTGGGAGAGAAGCCCATTTTCAACTGAGGTCTGGGGAGAAAAGCAGAGAAATTTGCAATATATATAGATATATATATATATATATATATATATATATATATACACACACACACACACACACACACACACACACACACACACACACACACACACACACACACACACACACACACACACCTTTTTTTGTAAATATTAAAATAAGTTGAAAGTTAAGAAAGGAAGAGATCACTACAGGGGTGGTATTAGATTGAAAGAATTAATAAAAGGAAAGAAAAATCAGTACTGGGGTAGTTTTAAAGGGGTGAGGGATTCGAATGATAGTTAAGGTTAGTGAGATTTATAGTAAGAAGAGAGTTGTTTATAGCAACATAGTTTCATTCTGCCCTTATCTATAATTCATCAGAGCTGTTTAATTTGTATCCATACAACTCCATATGGTGAAAATGTCCTTGTCGCTGATGCTCGTTTACCCATCAAGGACAAACAAGGACTGATGACATGTCTGAGTTATTTTATATAGATTAATGATAAGATAATTCTGCAGCAATAGCAATCTATTCTATTCCATCACAGCAAGGCCAGAAGGTAACAACTTAGCTTTGAAGTTACCTGTACTTCAGCTCTACCTTAAAATCAGGCTGCAACTGACTGTACCACAAAACAAAAGAAAGAATATAAGGTATCAGATAAAAAGATAAGAAATGTGGAAAATGCATTAATATAGTTGTAAGTATATAAAACTGTTGGAACAACCTTAATTGATCAGGATTGAACACAGGAATGGTTATGGAGAGGTGAATTTAAACCAGTGGTCCAAGATAGTGGACTACATATACATTAGTTTACAAAGTCCATTGAACATTTGGGAGAAACAGACAAATGCAGGTTTTGTAGAACAGAATTGGAAACAGTCACACATCTTGTTGCTGGTTGTGATATACTAATGGCTGAATGACAGTATCCTGAAAGGCATAATAATATGGCAAAACTATTGCACTGGGGATTGTGCAAACATTATAATATTGAAGTAGCTGTAAAATACTGGAAACATGAGCCAGAAAGCCTTACAGAAAATGATGACATTTATATCACATGAGATCACCTATTACCAACAGTTCAAAAAAATAGACGCGAGAAAACCAGATATAATAGTCCATGAAAAGAAGACAAAAGTAATATTGATCACTGAAACTGCTACACCCAGTGACTACAATGTCTTAAATACAGAGAGACACAAAGTCATAAAATATCAGCATTTGCAGGAAAAAATGAGGGCAATGTAGAAGAAGGATCCTCAGACAGTTCCAATAGTAGTAGGAGCAATGGGTCTTATAAAAAAGAATTTACAGTTGTACTTAGATATGTTACTAAAATGTGTAACTCCACATGAATTGTAGAAGGAGTCATTACTGGGGACATTGTGGATGCTACAAACATCACTTCTGGCTAACATCAAAGATTGAAACAATACTAATTTCAGGAAATTTAATCATACTTTGACTTAGGAATGTGGTACATTCCTGTCATGGTATTAGAAACTCAAGCAACTTGGGAAAATTAAAAAAATGAGTTTAACTATTTGTTAACATTCAATGTTTAGGTATCCCATTTGTGCAAATCTGCATAAGTTCTTGAAATTTGGCACATTAACTAATAGCTTGGTGCAACTGGAAGGTGGCCAGTACAAGTACCCAACAGGTATCAAGTAAACAGGGATATCTGTAATGTGTGCCTGGTGTCCTGATACCATCGTTTATGCACCAGCTTAAAAATGTGATATCGATACATTTACTGCTCATACCAATGCTACCTGTGAACTGATTGGGACCTCAGTTAACCTTTTTTGGCAAGGCATTTTTGTACCACTGTCAATGAAAATGTTGACCAAGATCAGGCTTTGGTTTATCTAAGTGCCAAACTGGACTGAGGAGAAAACCACACAGCTGCTAACTGTCTATGCTGGACATGAGCAGAAGATGAGAAGCATGCCCCAGGAACTTTGCGATGACTGACATGCAAGGAAGCAACACGGCTGGATGAAGATCAACCTGACTAGCTTGCAGGTCTATATCACTGCTATGATGACCTGCATCAAAGGGACTCAGAGGATCTTTGCCGGAGGATGGAAGAGGTCTGATGCCAGCTAGTGGATGCCTTCACTAGGTTGCATAATCCACACCTTAACACCTACATCATAATAAATGTATTTGGTATGCATATCTGTTTTTGAGACTGTTTCCATTGTAGTTTATGAGTGTCTGTACTGATAATACTAATGCAGATATAGTTAGCATTACTGTTCAGATACCTTCTGAGGTTATCTGCAACTATACTGGGCCAGTGTAGACTTTCTGGATGAACTTTGAGTATGGCTGTACATTCATAAAGGCTTCAAACATATAACTGTTTCTGTATATTGTTCTTTTATAAACAGTAATGAACTGTTATGTCACTTAGCTCAAATGGTTAATCAATGATTCTAAGTAACTGCTAGTCTCCTAGGTGTGGGTTCAAATGCCATTGTAGGCTGTTTTTAAACACTGGTGGTTATGTAGATAATATTGAACATCACATATGGAAGACCTATGTTTGTTTGGCAACTTAGACAGTACATCATTTTACACATGTAACATGGCTATGGTTGACTGCGGTGGTGGTGCTGCAGTAGCATTGTCGCCTCACAGTAAGACGTTGTCCTGTTCGATTCTCAGCTAGAGCGTCTTCTGTGTGGAGACATGCGTGAATGGGCGTACCTTCGTTGAAGGTTGTGCGTCAGAGCTGGCAACTCGGCATGTAAAAATCTACTGCCAATCATTAGCAGACCGGAGTTCCCCTGTGGCTACCCCCTAACCGGGAAAAGCCGAAAGACATAACAACATGGCTATGGTTTACTGATGCCTATAGCACTTAGGTGACTGATGACACATTTCTGTTATGTCTAACATTTCTAGAAGCATCAGACAGTATACTTCTGTATGTGTGAATGCTGAGTAATACATACATTATAGACATTACGTTATTGGAATATCCATATTGTTCTAATTACTTTCATGATTGTAAGACCAGTGCATGTCAGCATGGCTGAAATATGTTAAAGTTTGTAAAAGAACTGAAAGTATAAAGATGATTCAACATGGTATGCTGACACATACTAATATTATAAGGTGGATAAATATGTACCCCATTATTATTCCATACATTTTTGCATCATTAACAGAAGTGTGTTTCCATTAGTTCAAAATGTTAAGCCATGTACCAGTGTGACTGTATCATGTATATGTGTGGGTTTGAATCTCTGTGTACACTATTTTGGAAGGTATTTTACTTGTTCTATATTTCCTTTTTGATAACAGAATTGTGAGATCTATACTTGCTTGGTAAGTTATGCAGCACAGCTTTTTACACATCTATAAAGTATATGGTGCATTAACGCCTGCAGTGCTTAGGTCTCAGATGACTATGCATTTTACCATTATCCACTAAGTTTCTAGAAGCATCCCACAGAACTTCTGCATAGGGTGAATTCTAAGTAATGTATACTTTAGCAAGCTGTGCATTACAGCAAATACAACAATATTGTGATATCCGTGTTTGCAGTAATCACTTTCATGACTGTAACAGCAATTGTGGTTAGCATGGCTGAAATATGTTGTTTGCAAAATAAAATCCAATTACAATATATGTGTATCTGTAAACCTTATTCTGTCTTATGATTGTAGGTTTACAACTGTATGTGTAGATATGTGTTATTTAATCACACAGTTGTGTACTAATGCAATTACCGACTTGCCCATTTTGAAAAGTACCATCCAATGTTTATTTTTGAACTCTATGACAGTCTAACTCAGATTGCTGACACATACTAATGTTATAAGGTAGATATATGCATATTCCATCATTATGCCATACAGTTTTATAGCATTAAAGGAAGCCTTCTGTCCATTAGCTTAAAATGTTAAACAATAATCCAATGTGATGCTTCGTGGATACATGTGGCTGTGAATCTCAGTATAGACTATTGTGGATGTTTTACTCATTCCATATTTCTTATTTAAAAATAAATATGGGAGATACTTTCTTGGTTTACAGTAGAACTTTTTATACATTTAGTATTGATGTAGTGCCTTAACGCCTATAGTGCTTTTGTCTCAGATTACTGTAAATATCTCCATTATCTGCAAAGTTTCTGGAACTATCTTAGCTATATCAATACAGCTGTATGTGTAAATGCTGGTAAAACATATGTATGTTACCAGTACATTCTGAATGTCACAATATTATGTTATAATCCATTCATGTTTAAGACTGACTGCCCTCCTACATGTTGATGTATTAAGTACCAATGAACACTAATTCCTATAATGTGTAGTTGTGTCTGTTAAGTGCAGGCATATGTTCTATTGCAAATTATCACACTTTGAAGTCTGAAGTGTTATAGCTGATTGTTATTGCTATGAGCAATATAATGAGATGTGCTCAAGATTGTGTGCTTTTATTGTTCAAATGCGCAGCACATGTATGCAGTTGTACTTTTCTTTTACTCATCCTGTAATTTAGTAACACAAAGGCATGTGTTTAATTCTGCCTTGCATATTCATACAGTTGAGTTTTTTTAACTTCTAACAATCCATGCAATCACAGTCAAGGTGGCTTGGGTAGGCAGGTTGTAATCAGGGTCGTAGTGCAAACATAGATGTGAGTTGTAGGTTTAAATCTTAGTTCCTCCAGTTTGTATATGGTATTTCTCGTGTGTGTACAGTTTTGAGAGTAGCACAACAATAACTAAGTGTGCAAAATATGAAATTGTATTTCATGTCAAAGCTAGCTGACATGTAATGATCACTGTTTTGTTTTACTTAGCAGTCATCATATATTGACCTGACACAATCCTTCCATGGCAGTAACCTTTTTTTCTATTTACAGGTGATGAAGACCATGCCTGTAACCATTCTCTTTGCAGTGGGCATATGCACACGCTGGAGGAACATGAGAAAGAGAGATAGAAAGGTATGTGTTAAAACTGTCAACATTTATTTTCCTAAAAGACTAATAACATATTGAATGCACTTTCAGGCATGTTGATATTAATGCTAGACTACCCATAATGCATCTGCAAGGTAAGTGCGATAGTCATTGATTTAGTGTGAATAACAGTATAAATTTTATTTAAATGTTGTCCTTGGAGTTATAAGCAGGGTTTGGTTGATAACTGCAGTTTATTCTTTTTTGTCACAACTTAAATGACACACATCTCTGTGTAAATGTCATAGTGCTTGCACCTGCAATGTTTGTTTATACACTGGTTGTGCTGCTACTGTTGCTTGAATAGCTGGTTATGGGGTTCACTGACTGTTACATTGTGCTTTGTCTTCTTATTCCATTATTGATGTGTTTGTGTGTTTGCAGTCTCAACATTCTGAATGTTGTTGGCAGACATTTTCTAGCATGTACTTGAGTTCCACATGTCTTACATCTCTGTAGAACCATCTTCTGATGGTTTGTTTAATGTAAACTTAAACATTATTTCTGTCATTGTTGTGCCCAAAGCATCTCAAGTTCATCTGGTATGTCATATTATAACTGTGATCATCATTACAGTGTTTCAGTCATGCAGGTACATATATAAGCATAGTATAAACATAGGTAGTGACAGTGATACTTTTGTTAATGAAAGGTATTGTGTGTGTCATACCCTAAAACTGCTGTCACTGTGGTTGTGTTTGCCCATCTGTACTAAAGTTTTGTTTTCCATTTCAGTTCTACTATGTGATGTCAGCCATTAACCTTTGTTCATCTCATTAGCATATATATTTTACATTTACCACTGCTTGTTTTTCTTACTATATATTTAGAATAAACATTTTTTTATTCAGGGGATGTCAACATAACACATTACTTGCACATAAAAATACTTGACATACTAACACCTCAATATAAACGTGTGAGGCACACATATGAATAGTGGCTTATGGCAGTAAAACTTTTCTGTCTGATTTTCTGACTGATATTGTTGCAAGGCCTTTATGTCAACTGTGTTATTTCAGGGGCACAATTCCAAATGTTATGCTGTCAGGGGTTACTGTGACCTTATAGTGTATTAAGTCTTTCGGAATGGTGAAGTATGTCAGTGTTGTATGCCACAGTGTCATTGCATCCTTGTCTTGATATGTCACGATATATATATATATATATATATATATATATATATATATATATATATATATATATATATATTATATATATATATATATATATATATATATATATATATATATATATATATATATATATATATATATATATATATATATAATTGTGGGCTGTGCATATGCGTGTTTGCATTCATACTGATGACTGATACGTTCATAACTGAATAAATAATAACAGCATATTTTCTGATAAACTGTGTATTGTGTGGCATGTAATGTACTAGAGTAACATACTGACATATTGTGATGGACACGTTTGCCCCCACATGGCCTTCTATTCATGTCATTAATACATATGGATAATAGGACTTTGGGAATATTAACTGCTCATGGACTGTACACCTGCTATCCTCACAGTGATGTTGTTATGCAAAGTCCAAATGCACCTTATGAGCCATATCATCTGACCATTAAGGTATAATGAGAACTGTACTGTACTGTGATATACTTTGATCAAACGTGTCACATGTCCTGCCTCATATGCTTTGATCATGTTAATGGCATACCATATACTGTCTTTAACATTATTTAGGTGCATGTCTGATTGTGTTTTATGATAGACCTGCTTTGCACATGACTGCCATGTATACTGAACACAATATTGTACATTGTTATGGATTAAAATCATGCCGTTCATCACATATGGTGTCATACAGAAAACTTAGCACATTTAGATTGCATCAGTTTGTATATGACATGTTATATACTCATAACTTTTAGGAATGTTTTTTATTGTGTTGAACCTTGACAGAGAGTGGGAACTGAGGTGGATCTCCTGCCATACCCAGAAGACAACAATGTGCCAGACCACTGCCATGCAACTCAGACTCTGAGGACCAGGATGATGGCAATGATGGGGTTGATGATGATGATGACTGTGGATCGGAACCGGAATGTGCAATTGTTCCTGCTGCTCACCATAGAAGACATCCACCACCATGCCAGGGAAATGATTTTCTGGACCAGATCTGGGAGGTAATGACAGACATCTTCTAGAAGCAGATGATGGACCTGATGGGCAACTATTTCCAGGACATCGCATTGACCATGTATGACTCCTAATGGGAGATCGCTATAAAGATCATTCATGATGTTCAACCCCATCAGGGTAGCCCCTCAGGCCTGTTAGTATTTTCTGTCTGATCCACTTATATAATGCTGCCAACATGATGTTTCCCATATCCAGCTATGTACTGTATAGGCACTGCATATTGCCATCATGCTTTTCTGATATACATCCTATTGTACACTGTGCATATAGTGTCATATGTGGCATTATGTTACTTCTGCAGTATGACACACATTACCACATTACACATGTAATAATTAATAAGATGTACATGATATGCTGTTCTTAATGCATACATTGCTTCACATGGGCAGGGATGGTACTCCTTACTTCTATGCGCATGTGTGTGTGTGTGTGTGTGTGTGTGTGTGTGTGTGTGTGTGTGTGTGTGTGTGTGTGTGTGCAAACTACTGTTCATGCAGTACAGCATAATATTGTTATGCCCAATACAGTCTGGCCCTGTATATGACAGATATGACTGATGCAGTGACCATGATGCAAGTGAGATGCAATTATTCTGCTTTATACTTAGGTGGGATGACAGCAACTCACAAACAATATTATTCCTGTACTTCACACATAAATGAATTCACTTCTACAAAGAGACTATTCAAAAGCAGAGTCCCTCAGGGATCAATCTTGAAACCACTCCTTTTTGACATTTACTTCTCAGCCTCTGGCTGACAAATTTGCAGACAATTCCAAATTAGGAGCAGTCATAGAATCCACCACTGACACTAATGCTCTCCAGGAGGTACTGACACAGACAAATAACTTGTGTCAGAGCCACAGACTAAAACTAAATGCCAATAAATGCATAATAGTATCATGTGTCTACAGTAGCAAGGAAATCATTATATGCTGTGCAACTTATAAACAAAGATATGGCATCTAGGTCCAAGGAGGTCATTATTCCACTGTATTCAACATTTGTCAGACCTATCATTGAGTACAATTCCCCCTTTGGTATGTACCTAACCAGAAACATCCATCATCTGGAATGTCCACAGAGGTTCCTTACTAAACAAATACAGGGCATAAGTAACATATTCTATGCAGGCTACCTCAAAGCCCTATCCTTGTATTCTGTCCCCTACAGGCTGATGAAGAAAGATCTATGCTTGGCATATAAGGAGTTGTCAGATCCCACCCTAATGGATCTCCTGGACATCAGCAAAACAAACAGCACCAAAATTACCCATTCTAAAAACTTAAACCTTGCCTATGACATTAATAGGACCTGCTGGAGAGACAAATAGGTATCCCAGACATTACCCCTTCTCTGGAACAGGCTCTCCATCCATGTGAAGAAAAGTTCCTCCTTAACCCAATTCAAGTCTAACTTGCACAATTGGATGGGGAACAGGGAATTCATCCCTGGTTTTGCACCTATGTCTCTAATGGACACAGCCTGTAAGAGGTTCATCTCCTAGGCTCCTGCGTGTAAATGTTTCAACTCCCAAGACCCTGTTCACACTTATGAGGGGTACCAAAACTTGTCAGTGATTTGGGATGCATGGCTTAGCTTAAAAAGGCACTAGTGGTCAATAGCTTTGTACACACCTATGAACCCATGGACACAGTTACATGAGTTCATTGTGCTTATTTGAACATGTTACCCGTGTGTATACATTGCACCCCTTTCTCTGTTGGTTGTTGCTGTCTCACATCTGTTCAACAGCATGACAGGTCCATGTTTATGTGATTTCTGTACTACTGTTGTGAGACATGCTGTCACAATGGCATAATGGCTTTGTGTATGGCATGTAGTGGCAAATATTGTGCCATGTTATATCAAGTTACTTTGACTGGCATATATGAGCAGGTTTCATTCACATATTGCATAGACATGCACTGTTCCATTAGGTAATATACCGAGGAAGTAATGCTTTATTTATCATCATTCCTGAATGACTTGTTTGTTCTTATTTATTTATTTGACATTTTTTTATTGAGATAATCCTACTGGGTCAACAGAACCCATTTTCAGCAGAAGCCTGGGGAGAAAAGCTCCACACACAGACATTTAACACATTCCAAAAACATACTCCACATACAGGAATTTAAGACATTATAACATACTCATGGCATTAAAATTCATTACAATAAACTTCTTGTCCTTATCTTGCTTATGCCAATAGCCAGTCTTTGTGAGAATACTTTATCTTAGGCCATGCGTAAACAGACTTGCATACATGCCTGTGTGTTTGCATTTGTAGTAATTATGCAATTATTTACATAGATGCACTATTATGATCAACATATAAATGCCCTTGTAATGTGTGACTGTGTACATACAGTAATTCTATTTTCCTGTGCTGTACTGTTGTTCACAGGATTGTCCCTTCATTAATACTACACATGGATGGTGCTATTTGTACCAATGATGGTGTTTGTGGTGCCTGTTGTATTATGTTTGCATGACAGTATATATGTGTATGTGATAATGAAATTGTTTTTGTGTACCTATGCATCTTGCTGTTTAACAGCTGTACATTACCGTGTTCTTCTCATTTGTACACAAACATGGTTATAGCCATCAAAAATCTAGTTTGCGCATGTTACATACATTTGCCATTGGCTTCAATGCAGCTTTGGAGGACTTCCACACTACCCTTTGTGGTGAACACATGCATGTATGCAATATATACATGAAAATCTTGTAAATAATTACTGTAAATTTGCTCATAAGTATTTCTTTCATAGAAATCATATGTGTTTAGGCTGCTTATTTGTTCTCTCATTAATGTAATGTGATGTTAGAGGTGTTCTCCCCTGGCCTCCGCTGAAAATGGACATGTATCCAGTCAGACTTTCCTGGCTAACAAATGTAAAATAAAATAAAATAAATACATAAATAAATGTACAATTTGTCCACTTAGCATTCTTCTGCTTTATTGTGTGCCCACTTTCTGTTGCTGTCATTATACATAGCATACATTTACCTTCCTCTATATTATCATCATTGTCATGTGGTTGTACTGTTACAACACCACCTTATACCAACATATTGAGCACCATACACATGCAAGTCACATGCAAGCAAGGTGCAGATAACTGATTAGATTCCATCATTGTTTGTATTATACTTGTGTGTTGAGCATTACCTGGAATTGTTTTTTTTTTCTTCCTATGCACAATCTGGCATTCCTTATCTATCATTACTAATACATGTCTCACCATTTATATAATATTCCATGTCATTGGTGTTTGGTGTGTGCTGATATTTCTTTCTGATTGGAGTATGTTATTCCATTGCATGTCACTTGTATACATTGTATACCTGACAACCCATCTGCGTTGCCTATGTTATGGGATATGCTTTTGATGTGTGGATTCCATTTTACCTGTATTTGGTTGTTGTACTCTTATTTGTGTATTACACAGCCACAATCTTGCTTTGTTATGGTATTGTTGTTTGGAAATGTGCTTGGTTGTTTGCCTTTCATGTGCAGCATTAGAAGTTCTAGTCTATCTTCCACTTGTCTTCTCCAGCATTTTCTTGGATGGATTTGCTCATCCATGCTGGAGAAGACAAGTGGAAGATAGACTAGAACTTCTAATGCTGCACTGAAGCCAGAAGCTAATGATTGCATTCAATATCCACTGTGTACTGCAGTCCACATTTATTTTTCTACAACACCCACCCACCATTGGTCATACACATTCGGGCATGATTATCACACAGTTTGCAACATCTCAGATCTTGGTTGTGCATAGGTAATTTCCTAGTTCTGCATTGCACCATGGCTGGTATGCATATCTACTCGGCTTGTCCATTTTCCTTCAGCCATGTTGTAGACTTTGAATGTGTACTTTCTGTCTACCTTAATAGTTCTTTATGATTATTTCCAGTTGTTGTCTGTCATGTCATGTGATATTTATTATATGTTTATACCTGTTGTTTTCCCTTGTCCTCCTCTTTTCCTGTCTTTTCCATTCCTTCCAATCTCCAGGAAACAAACTTGGAGCCTATTCACCCCCCCAAAAAAAAAAATACCAGTGCCCATCTGACTGCCCCTCAGACCTTCCTGTTTCATCACACCTCTTTTGTATTCCTCTTCTTCACCATCATCCCACATCTGCTTTTCTTTCACCCTATTTCCTTCTGTGTGTGCATTATCTGTGATCCCCATATATGTCCTGCACCCATTTTAGCTACTGTTAGACATGGCAAAGTGGCTGTGATTGCACTTTACCTTAATTATTTTTTTTTAAATTATATATTTGTGGATTTCATTAGATTCTGCAAATTGTGATGTGTGTATTTATACATTACATTTAACTATGAATTGTGACAATCTCTGTAACTGTTGTGGATATTTGTCACTTTCTAGACAGATTGCTGCACATTTCTATTTCTTTCATAATTTTCAGTAAGTCTGAGGTTGTATAACTTCTGTAGGTGTATATTGATAATGCACATACATATCTCTGTTTATGAACAACTTTGCTTGACATACAGATTTGACATGACTTCTTGAGATCATGCAGTCATCGTTGGTTAAATATGTTTTGTGCTGAGTTATTCTCCATATGCTGAGGCATATTTGCATGTTACTTAGTTGTCCACAACTTTTTTTGTGGAAATCAGCAAACTGTGCCAGATTCTGTGAACGTTATGGAATACAACCCTCATTATTCTTTCTTCTACTAACATTAGCAAATTCCCATGATTAGTTAGCTCAGCTAAGCAGTAGTAGAATTATTTATTCAGCATGGTCAAGGATGTCATAAGAAAGCATGAAGATTCACAGTCAGCAGGATCTCGGAGAAGCATATATTGCTATTTCTGTTCAGTCAACAGAAAATGAACAATAATTGTTTATTTTATACTGTGTGGCTTTGCCATAAAAATAAGAGCTCCCTTAGCTCAGGGAGACACAGGTTTATTTCTCTTTGTCTCCCATGATCAAGTGCTTAAAAAAAGAAATTTCTTGCTTAGCCAAAACCTGAATTTTTTTTTCTTAATCCTTATAAAAGAATTTCTGCAGCAGACGTGGATTACATGGAGTTTTGTGAGGAAGCCTGACATAATTGTGGGACAGAGGCCCCAAAACAGGGGCATATTTGAAATATTGCTGTTATAAACTGAGCAAGTTGCTGATGCAACAGGGTTAGTAGTAACATATCTTTTCTGAGGGATATAAAGTCAGAAACACAAATGGACATTAGCAGTTACTGACTGCAATCCCCATGAGAGTCCAAAATCTGATCATTCTATGGATAGCTCTACAGTTGAGAGTTATGTCAAACACATAACACTGTCAGACTAAAAATCACACAGAGACTCCATGTCCACACATACCCTGTTAGACTAGCATTAATTCAACTGTATAACAGCAATACTTACATTCTGTCCTTATGTCTGGAACATTCTCCCCCAGTTTGTTGGCATGTCTCCACAGTTTTCATTGTAAGAGGTATTTCCAAATACCCTCTGTGATGCTGCTGTTCACACACCTCCATGAAGTCCCCCTCACAAGCAAGGAAAAGGGGCAACACCCACATGAAGTACTCAATTATAGGAGTGTGCTGTCAGCCATTGGCTATAGAAATAACACCACAGCTGTTCTGCATGCAATTATCAAGTGGGGGACACCAATTGGTGCACAGGCCATCAGCTGCTCATGAGCATTACCTACAAAAGGCAAGCTGCTGCCTATGCAAAACAGATGTACACCCTACATCCATGAGAGAGAGAAACATTGAGAAAAAAAACAGCAGGATATAACCACCTACACTTGGAAAAAAGGTATGTCAAACAAGTAAGCATGTAATGGATTGTAGTAGGGGGTATGTAAGAATGGGAAATAGGAAGTTTAACATATATGTCTCAACAAGACTTGCTGTACTGATATATTGCTGATCAGAACCGATGGCCATAACATCTGGATCTGTCTGCAGTGACATAGATCATAGGTCAAGCCCCTGAGACAACCCAGGAAAGGATGGCTCACATATGACTATTAGTGGAGTGTCTGTTGAACAATACTGACTGTGACATTGCTAGGCCAGCTACTGGGATGTCATACATATCCATATCTGACTTGTGAATACAACTATGATATACTTGTTTTTCTCAGAAATGTGAGACACCTGTATATAGTATTTGCATAGTAAAGTATTGTTGCAAATGTGTGTGTTGAACTGCATGTGATATACTGAGCTCACACCATGTAACTGTCCAGTGTTATGCACAGTGACCGTATGTGTGTCTCATATTTGTAGTCATTTACTGATAGAGTTGTGTTATGTCTGGCAAATCCTAGGCAAATCTGTGAAGAGTGACATTACAACATCTCATTCTTTTTCCTCTGGCTGTTCCTATTAGGGGTCACCACAATGGATCACCTGTTGCCATTTCTGCCTGTCCTCTGCATCCTGCTCTGTTACACCAACCACCTGCATGTTCTCTCTCACTACTTCCAGAACCTTATCTAAGGCCTCCCTCTTTTCCTCTTACCTGGGAGCTACATTCTTACAATCTTTTTCCCAATATACTCAGCATCCCTCCTCAGCACATGTCCAAACTGATGTAATCTTGCCTCTCTGGCTTTTTCTCAAAACTGTCAAACATGGGCTGACCTCACATATACACATTGCTAATCCTGTGCACCCCCATCACACCCAGTGCAAATCCTAACATCTGTGATTTTGCCACATTCAGCTCTGACTCCTGCCTTTTTGCCAATGCCACTATCTCCAACCCATATGACATAGCTGGTCTCACTACCCTCTTGGAGACCTTCCCTCTCCATTCTACCTGTACTCTCTTCTTCAACTGTCCTCCACAGTCATCATTACTTTGAAATGTTGATCCCAATCATTTCAACACATCCGCCTTTGCCAACTCTCCTCCCTGCATCCTCAAAATTCTGCTATCATCTCTCTCATTCACACACAGATATTCTGTCATAGTCCTGCTGACCTTCATTCTGCTCCTCTCTAGAGCATACTCCCACCTCTCCAGGTTCTCTTAAATATGTTCCCTACTCTCAATACAGTTCGCTATGTCATCTGCAAACATCATAGTCAACAGGGACTCCTGTATGATTTTGTCTGTCAACCTGTCCATCACCATTGCAAATACGAAAGGGCTCACAGCTGATCCTTGATGTCATCCCACTTCCATCTTAAACACATCCATCACTCCCACCGCAGACCTCACCACTGTCGCACCACCCTTGTACATATCCTATACCACTCTTACATATATCTCTGCCACAGGTCTATATTACGTTATCAAATACTAACGTAATCGAAACGTAATAGTCGATCCATAAATGTCGAAGTACTAAAACTTTGAACAGTTAATAAAAAGAAAATAACCTACCCAAACAAACCATTTAAACACTGTAAGCCCCCTGCACCCCCCACATGTGGAACTGTGTCCACTACACCCCTCGCTACTTAACTATACCAATTCTGAGATTGCACTTCAGTGCAGACAATGGATAACTTCCATTTCTGCACTGTATGGAGATCTCTGTTGAACTGTTTGAGGTTCTAGCACTTCAAAATTCAAACAAACCAGGAAAAAACACCAAAACGAAAACAAAAGTCACAAATGTCAGACCACAGGCTGTAATTCCACAAACAATTCATTTAATTGGACCACAGGTATAAGTGCATTTGTTCTAATCACATTACATAAGCATCTTCATCAGATACAAGCTTAAAAATTCAAATAATCAAATAAATAGACTCAAATAGATGACATCACTTCCCATTACACATTTAAGGGAAAATGCACATAAAAAAGCATTTCATTAATGTCTAAATGCAGCAAGAAAGTGTAGCAAAACATAAAATACAAAAATATGTGCAAGAATAAAGTGTAAAGTGTATGAAGTGCATAGAAGTGCATAGAGTTAGTGCATAAAAGTAGTATAAAGATAGTATAAAAATGGTATAAAAATAGTAATATATTATATTGTATTGACACCCCACCATCATGACATAGTCTATGAGACTCATATAAAACAACTAGTATTAATAAAATTCTTCAAGGCTCTTGATGAAATGAATATATATATGAGTATAAAAAACATATATCAAGTGAAATGCAAACACATCAATTATGAATTATAAAATTATAAATTGTATAGATAAATGTATATATATAGAAAATATTATTAAAATGGATTGTATTGCTAATATTAATTCATGAAAATAATTGTATTTGATAGTAATAAACATAGTAAAAATTCATCTTTTGAGGGCCTTTAATTTTAATAAACTACTAATGGACAAACTGTCATTTAGACCTGGCCAATGTACAGTGTCCAATCGTAGTTGCCAAATCAACTCAGCCCTTTCAAGGAGGTATGACCAGGCTGCCCACCTCTCTATTTGTCTTTGAACCTCTAAAATGAATTTAAATTGATGTCCCTTATTAACCTTAACATGTTTTGCAAATGCATTAAACTCACATTAATCTCTAATGTTCCTAACATGCTCACTACCCCTGTTTTTAAGTTTGCGTTCGATTTTACTAATGTAAAAACAAGGACAGGTGGAGCAAATTGCACAGTAAACAACTCATTCAGTCACATATGACACTCTCCCTGGTATCTTGACCTTAATATTATTAACAGTGGCCTCACCAACTTCAAGAATATATGAACAAAATTTACATGTTCCACATTTGAACATTTGCCCGTTAACACATGGCAAGTTTGAATGTTCAAATAAGTACTTCAGATTGGCCTCCTTCATAAACATACAAACAGGTTTATCACCTACAACATCTAAGAATTATTTTTCACCAATTAATAGGTTCCCATTCTTCATTAATATATCTTTAATTAAGTGGGCCTCACATGAGAAAATGGTGGAAACACTGGATTTATAGTTGGTGGGTTGGTTCATGGGCTGCCTACTGAAAGAATTAAAATTCTCCATGTGCCCTGATTCTAAAGTGTCAGATGTAGGTCCAGTGTATTCAACAATATCCAATTGGTGGGGAACCTCTTGGCTAGTCTGATGGGACAAATGTGCTCCTAAAATCGGTGTAAAATGCCCATGCTGCCTTTTAGCCATAACCTCATAAACTGTGATGGATACACTCTTGAGGAAAACATGTCCTTGAGTTTGTAACATTCAGACACAAAAGATTCCCATAACATCACCATACGTGCAGCACATACGAACTGCCCCTTCACAACTGCATGCTTTTGTGAGAAAGAATGGCAGCTATCAAAGTGAAGGAAAGAGTTGGAGTTTGCTTCCTTTCTAAATATTTCTGCAATAAATCTCTGGTGCTGGGAATCTTTAATAAAGAGGATGTCTAAATACGGAATACTGTTTTCTTTTATGGTATAGGTCAATTTCAAGAATGATGTGGTGGTGTTAATAAATTCCACAAAAAGGGTGAAATTGATCCTTTGGTCCCTCCCATAAAATAAAAATATCATCCGGGTATCGGACATAAGTATGGCAGAATGGAAAAAACCTTGATGGTCTGAGATAAATTTTCTCCCGCTCTAACATAACTATGTTGGCATAAAGACCATCACAGACAGAATCCATTGCCACTCCTTGTTTCTGTAAATAACATTTTTTATCAAATAGGATGTAGTTACTTCTAAGGACCAATGTAGTTACTTCTGTGGACCAATTAAACAAATTCTTTGTGGAATTACAGCCTGTGGTCTGCCATTTGTTATTTCTGTTTTCATTTTGAGGTTCTAGCATTTCAACATTTATGGGTAAATTATTACGTTTTTGATTACACCCCTGACTTCCTCATACAGTGCCACAACTCCTCTCTAGGCACCCTTTCATATGCTTTGTCTAAGTCCAGAAAAACACAAACCAGCACCTGACATCCTCTGTACTTCTCCATCAACACTTTCAGAGGAAACATTGCATCTGTGCTGCTCTTTCCTGGCATGACACCATACTGCTGACAATTACTCATCACCTCCCTTCTTAACCTAGCTGCCACTACCCTTTCCCATTACTTCATGCTGTGACTGATCATTGTTATCTCTCTGTTGTTACTACAGCTCTGCACATCAACCCTATTCTTAAAATGGTACCCAAACACTTTCTCTCGACTCCTCATGCAGCCTCTCACTTTTCAAGATATCATTAAATAATCTGGTTAAAAACACCACTGTCATTTCCCCTAAACACCTTCAGGCTACCACAGGTATGTCATGTGGACAAACAGGCTTTCTAGTATTCATTCTCCTCATAGCTATCCTTACTTCCTTCTTGGTAAACAGTTGCACTTTCTGATTCACCATACTCACATCATTCCACCTTCTCTCTCTCATTCTCTTCATTCCTCAGCCTCTCAAAGTACACTGTCCATCTGCTCAACACACTCCCCTCCCTTGTGAGTACATTTCCCTCATTATCCTTTATCAACTTTATCTGCTACACATCTTTCCTAGCTCAGTCCCTCTGTCTTGCCAATAGGTACAAGTCCTTTCATCCCTCCTTAGTGTCCAACCTGTCATCCAACTATTCATATGCCTCATCCTTAGCCTTTGCCATGTCTCTCTTTGCCATACAACCCATCTTCTTATACTCCTGTCTACTTTCCTCATCTCTCTGACAATTCCACTCTTTCATCCCCAACCTCTTTTTTTGTATACTGTCCTGTACTTCCTCAGTCTACCACCAGGTCTCCTTGTTCTCCTTCCTCCATCCACATGTCACACCAAACACCTTTCTAGCCACCTCCCTTACTAGCTCTGCTGTACTTACCCAGATATTTGATAAATTGTCACTGCCACCCAGTGCCTGTCTTAACTCTTCCTTGAACTCTACCTCACACTCACCTTTTCCAGTTCCCACCACTTGATCCCTGGGGCTGCTCTCAACCTCCTCCTCTTTTTGATCACCATCGTCATCTTACAGACCAACATTCTATGCTGCCTAAAAACGCTTTCCACTGTCACAACTTTACAGTCTCCAGTCTCCTTCAAACTGGCCCTCCTACATTGGATATATTCCACCTGTGTGCATCTATCTCCACTCTTGTATGTCACCCTATGCTCCTCCCTCTTATTATAGTATGTATTCACCACAGCTATGTCCATCATTTTTGCAAAATCCACTACCATATCACCGTCTGCATTCCTTTACTTAGCACCATACATACCCATCCCTTCCTCATCCCCTCTGTTCCCTTCACCAACATGCCCATTGAAATCTGCTGCAATCACCACTCTGTCACTCTTGGGTACAGTCATCACCATGTCATCCAAATGACTTCACATTTCTCTTTCTCATTCACTGCACAAGCAACTTGCATAGCATATGCACTAACAACAGTCATCATTATACCATCAGTTTCCAGCTTCATAAACATCACTCTATCAGATACTCATTTCATCCTACAAAAACTCTCTTGGCATACTGTTCTTTCAGGATAACCCCTACCCTCTTTCTCCTCCCATCCACACCATGATAGCACAATTGTGACCTGCCTCCCATGCACCTAGCCGTACTTCCCTTCCATCTGGTCTCCTGCACGCAAAGTATATCAACCTTCCTCTGGCCATCATAATAGGTAGATCTGTGCCTATACCAGTCATACTGCCAACATTAAAAGTTCCTACCCTCACTATCACACTCCTAGCCTTTCTTCTCTCTTCATGCCATATGAGTGTTGGACATCCTCCAGGGTATGCCTGTCAATACAAAGGCTACTGTGCTATTGAATGACTCAAGAGTGTTACAGCAATATTAAGACAGTGTCACTAATTGTGTCCCACTTTTCCCCATGTATGTGTGGCGTCCTACAGAAATCCTGTTCTAACTGGTTGAGAGGGATGACTGGGCAGCAAGAGTGTGAGTACAGTGTGCCATACTGACATAGAACAGAAATGTATATCTCGTATTACCTGTGCACATGTCAGTATGAGTAAGTGTATCTGACCGCCTCATAACAACAGACATGGGATGCAAAATGTCAGGTAAATAAGCTGCACATGTTGTACATGTGTGTAATCTTAGTTACTGTGCATTCAACAGAGTGACATTTATACAAGTACTGGTTGTTGCATTGCCCTGACACAGCCATGGGTACTACAATAAGCATGATTATCAGTTTGAAAATGGAGAGGTGTCCAACTGCGTTATGACTTTGTGTCCATGCCTACTGCAAACAGCTATATGAACACCTACTATGAGTATGAATTGGACACATCCACCAAGGCCAATCACAAGGCCATCTTTTATATGTCTGCAATCTAAGAGGCAACAAACCAATCCAACCTATAATGGTGGTCATTCAACCCACATACACACACAACATAGCTATAGACAACCTGCTGCAGATAGAGTTAGGGCAAACATCACCCCCCTGGCTCAGCATCACTATATGTGGATATGCACAACACCCGCACCCCTCCCCTCATCACCGGTGAGCAGGTACATATTACCTACTGAAAGGCAACAAACGCAAGTATCCATGGGACATGATAACATCCCTGTCCGCATCCTACATGAACTCAGGCATGTGCTACCAGCTCCATTAGACACTGTAGTCACACCAAGCCTCGGCACTATCCACACCTCATCTGCATGGAAGATGGCCAATGTCATCCATCTACACAGACCTGAATGAGGAACAGAGGATTATGCAATTAACTGGCCCTAACTGGGGGGAATATGACACATCAGGACTAGGAGTGCAATGCAAGCTGATACTGTGCTGATAGATTACAGGGGTATAGTGTGGTTGTGAGTGGTGGCTACTGGTATTCAATGTACATGTGCAGGTTCTGTACATACTGTTCCCAAAATATGAGGTCCTGTGATGTTTCCCTGTTTATGTCTTCCAGGTGCAATGTTGCATCAAAGAAGGGCAAAATTTTCAGTAGCTGAGACTACCATTATCATCAAAGCCATAATACAGCACCATGCAATACTGTTTGTCTGAAGCCAGCAACATCTGCAGGAGAGGACCACACTATGGGAGGACCTTGTCCATAGGGTAAACAATGCCAGCCTGCACACATGTACATATGAGCAGGCCTGGCATCCTGCAACTGCCCTCATACACCATGCCCAGCAAAAGGCTGCTTCCGCGGCCAGGGACTGCACAGCCACAGCTGGAGGCCCAGCCAAGCAGCCCCCACTGACACCCATCGAGGAGCTCCTCTCCAACCTTGAGACACCCATCTCAGTACAACATCAGGGTACAGACTCCCACATGCTGGAGGTGGGTGGCATCCAGACAATGGATGGGGAGTGTGCAGGTCCCAGTGAAGATTACTAGACTAGTGTAGCAGACATGCGTGTATCTGAAGAGCATCTACGTGCATGTGTCAGGTCAGATTGCAGTTGTAAATGGGGTTTTCTAATGCACAGAAGTTCACATCTATGGTAAAGGACAGCAAATTGTGTAGTATTGGGAGCTGTACTGTCAATGTGCTGACATGCTGCATCCATCCTGTACCAATGCCACATGTATGTCTGCTGACAATACCTCTCTCCCACAACTACCTACGTCCTCTGGTCTGAATGTGGGACAGCAGCCTGAAGCTAGCGAGTATTGACTTGTTCTGTTGTGCTTTGTCAATACCCCAGGCATGTGAAGGGCATGCAATTTACCATGCACACAACTGTCAGTCATAGCCATATTGCTTTATGTGCATGTTCACTTGTGGTGGGATTAACTGCATTGTATCACAGTGCTCAACACAGGGGCCTATCTGAAGAGAATGTAAAATTCCTGTAGCATACCTCACAACCTGTCAGTGCAAGACTTCTGGACAGAGACCAGCAAACTCAGGGGACAAATGGCCTAAGGTAGGGACATGTGTGAAATATTACTCTTATGCAGTAGATATAAACAGTGTACACACCCCTGTTAAGATGCCAGGTGTTTGTGATATATACAAACTGAGACCACAATATGTCAGTCCACACCTTTTTCCAACCTTTAATGTGACCCATAACATGAACAATTCACTTGTAAAACCCACTGATCTGTTGGGCACCAAATATGGAGTATGCAAACCTTACAATAAGCTGGATGCATACATGTGAACACCCTTCAGATAATATTTTATTGCAGCAGCTTGTGATTTACTGACGGCATTCATTCACTCTACTTGGGTACATACCTGCTATCAAGTAAAGGCACTCTGAGTAACACCAAACAACAGTCTGCTGTCCAAGTAGGATATTCATGACATTTGCTACAACAACATTACCACAGCATTGCACATACCATGGAACACAGTGGAGACAGTCATCAAAAGGTGGATTGAATATAGGACAACGGTGCTGTTGAAAAGAACCTGACGTCTCTCCAAAACTGATGAAAAGACATGTGCAAACCTGGTCAGGGAGGCTGCCAGGAGACATACAGCAACACTGAGGGTGTTGCAGGAATCTCTTACAAATACTTGTGTTGTGTACTATGTGTGAACAATCTCCCATATTCTGCATAAGTCTGGCCAATGCAGTAGGGTCAGAAGATGGAAGCATTTCCCCACACCAAAAAATATTCTGGGATGGATACAACTTGCAATACAGCACATCAAGTCTCCCAAAGACATGTGTGAAAATATGTTATGGTGTAATGAGACTATTGATTGACCTCACAGCCACAATACCAAAGGTATATGTGGTGCACAAGCAACAACTCTCTTCACCTGAAAACCACCATCTGCATGGTGAATCATGCTGGTGGCATTGGTCTGTTGTGGGGATTCTGTTCTAAAGCTGGAAATGGGCCTGTAGTCACAGTGGTGGTAATTCTGAACAGTTCAAAGTGACACTCATGTCTGGCCCACATCCATGAGGTGTCCTCAGAAATGGAGGATGGGGAGGGGTGTCAGCCTTCAACATGACAAAGACCCGAAGCATACATCCAAAGCTACTTAAGAATGGCTCCACCTGAACCTAATTCATGGTTATTGATTGGCCCAGCCAGAGCATAGACCTAAACCCGATAGCAAAACCCCAGTGTGACCTGATGTGGGCTGTGCACATGAGCTGCCCTTGAAATCTGATAGAGTGGGGGACCTTTGCAAGGAAGAGTGGCTGAATAATGCCAAGTCAAGATGTGCCATGCTGATAGATGCCTCCCCAAGAAGAGTACATGCTGTAAGTCACTTAAAAGGTGCTTTAACAAAGTATCATTTTAAGGGTGTGCACACTTATGCAACCACCATATGGTACATATTTCATATGTCACATGAAAAGTGGGTAATATATTTGAATGCATTATTGCAGTCTCATCTTATATATTACAAGAACATGGCATGTTAACAGGGTTGTGTAAACTTATCATATCTACTGTAAGCATAGAAGGTTGGTGGTGTAACAGGAATTGTGTGGCCACACATTTACTGCTGGTTTGGTGGTCTGAAACTCAAATGTATGTCATTAATCAGTGAAGTCACTCCTCAGATCATCCCAGTTATATATCAGACAAACACAGGCGTTATGAGAAACAGAAAATATATGAGCCAGACATCTACACATCCTGCAAGGATCTGTACAGTTGTGAGGTATGTTCTGTAGTACTTGCCACTTTGCTATACCGGTAAACAGCAATGATGTGTACATGGGTGCAGTCTGTGCTGGGGAAGGGCCATCACCTACTAACACTACTCACGTATCCCATAGCTCTATGTTGCTAGTTACATGTAGTAAAACTGGCTGCAATGCATGATGTTCAGGGCCATGTGTCATGCATGTCACCATTTGGGTAATGTGAGGTTTGTGTAAAAGATTTGTGCCACCTCACCTGTAAGTGTGTGTGTGTGTGTGTGTGTGTGTGTGTGTGTGTGTGTGTGTGTGTGTGTGTATACCAGCCAACCTCAAAGTGCAGGTATTAATGTACATATGTTGTCTTCCCCTCACAGGTTGCGATGGGGTTTAGGGTCCCACCCACTTGGAAACTGATGTCTTTGTCTCTGCAGACTCTGACAATGATGATAGCAATAGTGAGGTACAGGTGGGGTTGTCAGGGGCTGAAACTATGCCATTGATTGGCATCCCACTCTTGTCCACACCAGCCCTGCATGCAGTGACAATGCCCACACATACCTTGTCACCAGTGGCCACAGATGATCGACAGTTGGCAGGTGGTGGCATGAAACAGGCTAGTGTGGTGTCTATGGCAGGTGTGAGTGTAGACATTGTCCATAGCCAGAGTGCAGGCAAGGTCCCACATAGGCGGATGGACAGAGGTGCTCACAGGAGGGTTGCTGCTCATCAAGCCACTATAGCACGTGCTACAGCAGGTGCGACCAGACGCATGTTTTGGGCGGTCATGGATGCACAGGCATATAGTGAATGCCACACCAGATAAATACTCAGGGTGATGGATGCAACTCTTCTTGATTTACGTGATGGCATACATGACCTTGTTTGAGCCACACATCAAAATACTGAGGTCATAAAATGATGGTGGGGTGAGACCTTGGCAATCCTCAACCGTGGCATGTCTTTGCTAGAACATGTAGTGGGAGATGGGTATCAGCCATGTGGATGTAGGTCAGCACCAACAGCAGCTGAGATTCTACAGGACCATGCACCTTCACACTACTGTAGTGGCAGTGACACCAGCACTACCAAAGGGGGGTTGCTGTCCACATCACACCGGAGCAGCAGGCCATGGGCACTTAGTCTTGGCTGGTCCCTCTGGGGCATGAATCTAGCAGACAGCAGTCACCATCAGGAAGCACTACTGCATCTGGCCTTGGGCCTGGTGGTGCCCGTGATATCCCTGGCAGGACCAGTTCCCATGTCCATGGCAAGAGATGGTGAACTGGACACCCTAATATATCTGATCCACAGCTGTTCAACATAACCCTGTGTAGGGCAGCCACATGGCATGACTGTGTGCATGCATACACACACACATCTGTATCACAGGCAAGTCACCTCCTGACACACAGCACATCTGCACAGCCCAACTACTGGATACTCCTCCAAAAACACACACATGATGTCAACCATATGGCCCAGCCTAGGCCTCTGGCAAACCCACACCACACACTGTGCATAGAATGATACCTGTGTCACATCCCTGTCATTCATAACATCAATGCAGGGACATGCTAATATGGGTCTGATGCACAGGGTGAATATAGTACAGTGTAGCTATGTAATACTTTGTAAGGTGCTGTTTGCTTGCATTTGTTATGGGTACACATACAGGTGTATGTACCTTATTAGCCAAGATGGATTATTGCTGTTAGTACCACTGACTGAATGTAGTCTTACATGCTGTATTCTGTGTTCCATGTGTCTGTGTTTCCACAGGGTGTGGCCCTGCAGACATTTCCAAGAGGGAGTATGGCAGAGTGGGAATACACTGACCATGTCATAGGCAAGGTACAGCTTTATATGTACAAGTACCAGGTGTGTATGCATGCAAAAGTGTGTGAGGGATACTGTTGTCAGACAGTATGACCTTGCATACATACCCCTTGTCACAGACAGTTAGCCTTCAGACATGTCACCTCAGTACCACAGGCTCATACATACAGAATAGGTTACTTCAGTACTGTTAGCAGGTCCCTCACTAGCATAGCCATTACATTAACTGTAGCAGATTCACCTGTCAACACCTGTTGGCCCTGCCATTTCTTTCCCATACACTCAACCCTGATGCAGTTGATGAGGGTATGCATGATACTGTGTATGACAGGTTTGTGGTATATATTCCTGAGTTCACCAGGTGGAACAGGGAGACAAAATGGTATATCCTTTGCATACACACAGTACGGACTGACACAGGGAATGTGCATACAGTAACACAAACACAGTTGGCAATAGACAAATTAGTAAACCTACATTTCCACTTTGATGTACTACATACACATGGCATGCCCCACATAGATTATATGCATGGGACGTAACATACTTACTCTTACAACATGTAATGTTCTGAATACCTTCATGGATGGTGAGATAACCCACCAGAAATAGCATTTGGAGTCATGTATTGCTCTTACAAGCCTGAACAAGTGATAGTGTAGCAAACATTTCAGTCAGGTATGATACCTGATGCTGGCATGTGTGTTACTACACCTACTGTGGCTGACCTGGCAACAATATCTCATACATGGACATTGTTAAGGGACACAGACCACATATAGGTTGCAAACATCTGGGTATTTCATACAGATCTGTGCAGAGGACTGGTATGGACTGTGCAAGAGTTTAACATGCTGCATGTGAGGCAGATGCCATTACCACGCTGTATAAAGTAATGCCATCAGGAGATGGTAAACAGGCGTGGATGGTACACACATCAAAATGGTATCAGCCAAACAGGATATGATCTTCACCCAAATACACACACACAATTGCCAGTATTGAGATTAGAACTTCTACCAATCTAGTTATTACTACTACAGTGTTACATAGTTATCAGACATGCCATAGAGCTTACATGATTTCACCTAGTCCCAAGGTACTTCTAAGGTGAATGACATCAGCAGGCCTAGTAAAGTAGGGTGATCGGAAGTTTACTGGGTGGTACACAGCTCAAAATGGTATAACCCACACACTATATGATTCTCACACAAACACACACAAACACTTGCCAGTATTGAGATTAGAACCCCTGCCTATCTATAGTGTTGCACAGTTATCACATGCACTACAGAGCTTACTGGGCTGACAACTGGTCAAATGTGCTGATAACTTCACAGCTGAGGTAAACTATTAGAGGTGCCAGAAAGTCTGCCTTCAGTTTTCCCTTGGATGTTGCTAGTTCTTTCTCTCTTGCACTTCAAATAGCCTAATAGCTTTGCACTTCAACAGGTTTTTGTATCAATTATTCTAGCATACACGAGAGCCATCAGCAGTAGTCGTTCCTTATGTAATTAGCTCCAGTACTTAGTAGTTATGACCACCCCTCCTGGCATGATTAAAGTGTAGTTCTCTGTGCTTTTGCCATTACCCTGGTGCACTTGGGCATTTTGAGGCACTGTTGCAACTGCCTCATGTACACAGACAACACTCTCCTCTAAACTTCCAACACTCAGACTTGTGAGAGATACCCCTATATCTCTAAACTGGAAGATATGGACTCGCCAGCGAAGACTGGACTAGCTGTTCAAGAGGAGAAGGGTCAACAACTGCACCACACCACATGGAACACATACCCCTCCAGAACACCCACTATCACAGCTCTGACATACCAACAAAAGCCACACACCTATCTGCACAGAGGCACTCAATAGACATTTACCCAAACAGCAGAGACCACCAAGACAGACACCCATTTGACCACCACAACACAGCACAAACCACAGGACACATATCTCACCTACACAATGTGGCCCTCAACATAAGGCCCTAAGGCTAACCACCTTGCCCAATCCAGTAATCATAGGTAACTCAATAGGGAGGCACATCAATGTCCCACTCACTAAGCTGAACATGGAGAAGGTAACAGTCAGCTGTCTATCAGGTGCCAGAATCCAACACATAACACACCCAGTCAGGCCACTCCATCACAACTATAAATATCAATCTGTCATTGTCCATGTGTGTGTGAATGACCTGAGACACACCTCCCTGGAGTACATGAAAAGATACATGGTAGGGCACCCAGATTATGTGGGCTAGGCAGGTATGACAGTAGCCCTGAACAGTATACTACTGTCACCCAGAATGATACTGCAGTACAAACAACAAATTATTGACTTCAAGAATTGGCTTAAGAGTCTGGAGTCATTCTCAGGGGATCCAGCATCTGTCTGCTTGGGATGACAAGACTGACAGACTGATGGCTTGCCAGTGATGGCCTGTATCTGTCACCCCTGGGTTTTAGGTACTGGCTAAGTGTCTTGCTACTCCTATAGTGCCTTTTTAGGCAGTGTTCCTAATTAAATTACCACCATAACAGCTATACATAAATGCAATCTGTGGGTCATGCTGCTCAACACTGAACATTTACATCTCGAAATGCAGTCACTTGAAGCACTCCTCAGAATGGAGAACATTGACATTTGTACTGTAGCAGAGACCTGGTTTACAGCAGCAGACAGCACCCCTGCACTACCAGGCTACAACTCATTCCATACTTGTCAGCCCCAAAACATGGACCACAGCTCCAAAGGTGGTGGTGTCTCCATATCCATACAGGATATGCATGCCTCCAAGCTAGTATCCCAGCATAATGCATTTGAGATACTTCAGGTACAACTGACATTGGGTAATAGTGCAATCCAGGTCATAGCCTGCTATAGGTCCCCATCCATGTCCCTAGACTCTCAATCCATATTCCTCAACACCCTGGAATATATCAAGGTCCAACCCAACATTCTCATACTAGGAGACTTCAACTACCCCTCCATCAACTGGGAAAGCTACTCAAGCACCAATACACTGGCCCAACACTTCCTGGAATTCATCAGTTCCAATGCCCTGGACACCCAGTAGAGGAAGCAACATCATTGACCTGTGCTGATTACTAACATATGGGAGCGTTGCTTGACAACAGTAGTCAATCCCTACCTGGTCAGATCCAATATAGAGTAATCACCATGGAAATCCACATCTCACCCACACCCCCACAAAGGTAAACACCTTGAAAAACTTCTCCAAAGCTGACTTTAGTTTAAAAACAGGGGTGGCTAACTTCACAGCACCCATGCCAATGGAAAATACCTGCATGACTGCCAAATTATACAAAAATGCACTGTACAAACATGTACATCAATGCATGGAACTATCCATACCCAACAGAACCATGACACTCTCCTCCAAACACTGGAGACTGATCTGGTGGTCACCTGCCATTAACAATCTGCAGAACAGAAGGAAGAAACTGTTGCAGAAAAAGGTAAAATACATTTATTAACCTCAAAAACTTGAGATCCCTCATGAAATCATCTAAAGCCAGCTATGATGGCAGAATTTCAGCAGACACTGAAAACAATCACAAAGCCTTTGATAGATATATCCAGAACCTCCATAGTAACACCCAGAAGTGCTCTGAGTTACTGCACAATGCTACCTCCTATACAGAGCCAACAGATATTGCCAACATGTTTGCCAACACATTCAGCGCCAGCTTTACCCCCCCCCCCCAGGGGAACAATCAGAATGCCAGAAGAATGCCAGGCACCCAGGATTACTGCCACCCAGGTTAAACCTGCATTGTCCATGACAAGAATACAGCTTCCATAGGACACAAAAGTATCCATGGCTGTGTTCCCCATGAGCTACAAAGATACCTAGCAACACATATGTATGCCCTGTTCAGTCACAGACTCACCTCAGGCTTTGTCCTTCCTAAATGGTGTACTGCTACAGTCATCCCTCTCCATAAAGGGGTAGTGACTACAGACCCTGGGAGTTATCAGCCATTAGTCTGATGAGTCTGATATGTACAGCTATGGAGTGCATCCTCAGGGACGTGATCAACAAACATATAGGTAATCTAACTCTGGACTCCATACAGTTTGGCTTTGTGAAAAGGAGATCATGCCTGCTCAACTTGGTTGACTTCTTTGAGTCAGTCACCGGGGCTGTGTACGACAGTAAGGCACTGCATACAGTCTACATCAATCTGGCCAAGGCTCTTGATATCATTCTTCAGTCAGGTATTATTGATGAACCCACCAAACTAGGCATCAACCCCTATATCATGGGGGGGGGGTTGCAAATTGGATCACAGATAGCACACACAGTGTGAAGGTAGTGAGCTCCAAGTTAGACTGCCAACCAGTCATGAGTGGAATCCCACAAGGATCACTCCTGGGTACTCTCCTTTTCAGCATCTACTTCTCAGGAGTCCAGACCAACACAAAGGAGCACTGGCTGACCAAGTTCACAGACAACTGCAAGCTGGGAGACATCATTAACTCCACAAGTATTGCAGACATCCTACATTGAAACCACTGACTGGTGTGGAAACCATGGCCTGAAGCTTAACACCACAAAATGCATCTTCAGCCCCTTTGGTAAAAACTCAGTTCCCACTAAGTACCACATTGATGGGAGTCCACTGAACACTGTAGGCATTATAAGAGATCTGGGGACACAGGTTGACAGCAACCTCTCCTTTAACCACCACATTGCCACTGTGGTCAGGAAATCCTTCTATGTGGCACATCTCATTACCAAGGGTTTGCATCCAGGAAGAAGGAGGTCAACATCGCTGTGTACTCTTCCCTCATTAGACCAATCATCAAGTATAATGGCCCATTTGGCATGTACCTCACTAGACACCTGCAACAGGTGGAGAGGCCAGAGAAGTAACTCACAAAGAGGATCCTAGGCATTAAACAGATGCCCTACACAGACTCAAAAGATTTCAGCTATTCTCTGTCTCATATCACCTACTTAGAGGTGATCTCTGCTTGACTTGCAAAGCCATGTCTGACCCAGCTCTTTTAACAATGCTGCATCTAAAGACATCCCAATCCCTCTGCACCACACACTGCAGGGACCTCAACATCATTACCACAATCAACACAATAGGCTGGAGGGACCCAGGGACTGCACATGCCCTGGAATAGACTTCCCATATATGTCAAGCAAAGCACCTAGATGACCCTGTTCCAGTGAAAGCTTGATGAGTGGATGGGTAATAGAAAGTTCACCCCAGGGATCACTCCAGTGGCTCTACTTGATGGAGGCACTGAGAACTAACATCAGGTGGCACACTGGCAGGGCAATTCTATGAGCTAGGCTTATAAAGGCTCCAGGGCCATTAGCCTAGTACGCACCTATGAACCTATAAGGGGAGTGACACCAGCATGTCTGATAAGGTAGGCTAGTGGGTGGGAAACTTATCAAAATACTTTTTTCTCCAAACATACAGACTTTCACACACACACATTTGCCAGATCTGAGAGTAAAACCCCTGCCTTCTAGTTATTTGTACTATAGTGTTACACAGTTATCGCACACACTACAGAGCTTACTGGGCTGACACCTGGGCAAAGGTGATGCTAAGGGGAATGACATCAGCAGGACTGATAAATTAGGGCAGTGGGTGGGAAACTTATAAAAAACGTCTTCCTAGAAACATACACACTTATACACCCACGCACACATTTGTCAGATCTGAGAGTAGAACCCTTGCCTAATTAGTAATTTGTGCTATAGTGTTACTCAGTTATCACACACGCTACAGAGCTTACTGGTCTGACAATTGGCCAAAGGTGCTGATAAGGGGAATGGCATCAGCAGGACTGATAAAGTAGGGCAATGGTTGGGAAACTTATCAAAATACTTCTTCCTACAAACATACAGACTTACACACCCACACATTTGCCAGATCTGAGACTAAACCCCCCCATCTAACTAGTAATTTGTAATATAGTGTTACACAGTTATCACAAATGCTACAGAGCTTACTGGGCTGACAACTGGCCAAATGTTCTGATAAGGGGAATGACATCAGCAGGAGTGATAAAGTAGGGCAGTGGGTGGGAGACTTATCAAAATACTCTTTCTTACAAACATACACAGACACTCATTTGCCAGATCTGAGATTAGAACTCCTGATTAGCTAGTGATTTTTACTATAGTGTTATGCAGTTATCAAACATGCTACAGAAATTACTTGGCTAACAACTGGCCAAAGATGTCAATAAGGGGAATAACATCAGCAGGATTTATAAAGTGGGGCACTGGGAAGAGTTGTGGGTGGGAATGGCCTAAAACTGTTTCACCTACAAACAAACACTCCCTCACCCTTGCATACACAACTGTCATGCACACACACACACACACACACACACACACACACACACACACACACACACACACACACACACACACACACACACACACACACACACACACACACACACACACACACACACACACACACACACACACACACACACACAGACACTTGCCAGTATTGAGATTAGAACCCCTACCTATCTAGTTATTTGTACTATAGTGTATATATACTCGGTACTGTTACACAATGGGGCTCACCTTTTATGCTGGCACATACAACTGTTTACTACCGGTATGACACTGTTCACAGCAGGACATTACTGTATGCCATTCAGGCTATCTGTGTGTGTGACTCACTCTGTCTGTTTCCTTCTGTCTCTCTGTCTCTGTCTCTCTCTCTCTCTCTCTCTATCACTGTCTGTCTCTCACTTCCCCACATCTATGTGTGTGTATGCTTGACATATGTTATCTGTTGCCCATATATGTATGTGTGTGTGTATCTCACGCAACAGATGCAGATATATCACATATGAGCCACCTACAGCTAGCTGAGGGTAATCCTGTCTGATGTGTGTGTCTGTGGGGACAGTTGAGGTGTACATAGCTGTCTGTATGCACAGACATATATACACAATACAGTCATATATTCCGATGTAGGTTCCAACATGTCCTGTGATTCTCTAAGTGTAGGAGCATGCCCAGTGTGACCTTCTATAGTTAGAGTGGGACTCCATTCCAGGAATAGGTGTACTCCATTCCAGGGTTTTGTGTGCTACAGCCATACCTCTCATGAGTACACAGTACTTTCCTCAGGGTACTTGTTTTGTTTAGCAGACATTTTCTGACATTTCTGTAGTCTGAAACTGCAATGTACTGTGTCATTACCTAGTGCCAGACATCCTCAGATCATCACAGTGCTTCAACAGAGGAATACTAGTTGTATGATGCATAAACCAATATTATGAGGGCAGCTATGTAAATTCTTGCCTAACAAGGCCATTTGCGAGGTGTGGCTACAGCCAGTTTAGTAATGACTCAGCTGTGTAAACAGTTCAGCAACCTGGTGATATACTGGCTGGTATCTTTCTAACATGAGATGTCATATGCTTCAGTGGGCATACGTCTCACCTGCACATTTTTTGGCAGGTTGTCCAGGTGTTTGGCTTGAGGTTTCATCCTTTCTACATAAACTTGTGTTATTATGGCAAGTTAGTTATATATAACTGAAGAGTGATGTTACAAAATAATGACAGACATTACTGTTTCAGACTACATAACCTTCAGACAATTCCCGCTACTGCAAACCCCTCACCCTACCAACATTCTCAGTATGTAAGGGTGATATTTACAACACGTGACTATCATTGTGCCTTTGTTCCACTTTTATTTCTGTCTGTATCCAGATATCTTGCTGTCAGAGGTTGGGAATTATGAGTGTGGGTACAGAGTGCATTCAAGTGTGCAGTTATGTCTATTATATGCAAAAGCAAACAAGAAAAAAGGATTATTGAGAATGACCACTGGCAACAGTACCAAAAAGCACTTATATTCACAAAAGCCTTGGCAACTCTGCTACACATCCTTCAAGATATCAATAATATGTGTAGTATATTCCACATAGCACTGTGACTTCTAGGTATGTCAGTGGCAGAGCAGTGGGCATCACTGACATGCATAACAATTGGCACAGCAGTTATCTGCACATGGATGACTGCCAGGAGAAATGTGCTGGCCAAATCCAGACAGTATTAACCACACATACACATAGCTCATTGACCCCTGCATATTGTGAACAGGCAACACACATGCATTGGTGCAGCCCTGCCAATGTGTGCTATGCTGCTATTTCCCTGCAAACATACATGTTACTGCATTTGTGTGGGTATATGGGGGGCTGTAGTAAGAATCTTTGTGTTCAACATCTTTGTATCATGTATAGTAAGGGTTAAAATGTGAAATTGCATTGCAAGCAAAGAAGCAAGTTAAAATAAGTTGTTTTTCTTGTAAAGAATTTGCTGACCAAAGAGGAATGCACAGATGCTACCTTGGTCCAGGCACAAGCTTATCTTGTGTCTGACCTCTGACCATCTAAGGCTCCAGTATGTGAATTTATAGCCTTGACTGAAATTCCTTGTCTAGTAACCAGCTGCTGTGTACGTGCAGAAGAGGGTATAAAAACCCATGTAAAGTGTACAGAAATTAGACTGCTGACATACCATGCACTTTGTAGCATGTCTCCATGCATGTAAAATAAACCTTTTTGCTTACTTTTATCTGCGTGATTCTTCCAGTATATGTTAAGAGTATTAAAATCTTTTGACATTTCTGGTGCCCAAGACCATGGGGCCACCTCTTCACGGTACGAATCGCATAAGAGGGACTGAAAAACCTGTACAGGAAGGGGAGAACGAATCCCGGGCTCCCTTGAATGGAAAGACCTCCGACGAAGAAGTCGTAAGTAGAGGCCAGTCACTCTTAGATTCGATCCGTGGGACGGTGACGAATGGGGCGGAAGAACCGCAGAAAGGTAAGCGTACCATTTTTTTCTTTTCTTTTTGTATTGTTCTCTTTTTTAAAGAACAAAAGGGACTAGCCATAAGGGAATTGTCTTTTGATTTAATTTTACAAAAGTACGATAGAGATCTCAGGAAAAGGAAACTAATTTTTCTCTAAGAGTAGAAAAATGGGAACAGGAAGTAGTTGTTGTAGGTGCAGCAACCACTTAAACAAAAGAACCGAGGATGAACAATATATGTTCAACCTACATCCAAAGAATTTAAAATTTCTAAAAAAATGGAAAAAGGATTATGAGTTTAGTGGAAATCTAAACAAATTAGAATGTCAAAATTTGGTAAAAAGTTTACGTAAGGATGCAGGAAATAAGGTTAAAGAGCAAAAGAGAATAGGATTTCCCCAGGCTCAAAAGTGGTTAGAGGAAGCTAATAAAAAATATAGAGAACAGCTTCAAAACAAAAAAACTGGTGACTCGAGTGCAAAAGATACATTTTTCATCCAAAAGGATGATAATGAAACATCTGCCGTCTGTCGCAAGGCGACGGCCCCACCCTTATATCCAGACCCAGAAACCCTTAAAACCAGTCCACCTCAGTATCAGGAAAGTGAAGAAGTGAGCCAAAGCAAAACCATACCTCCCGTAGTTTTATAAAAGCAAGCGGATGACACTCTGGACCTACGAACCCGTAGTATAGACAAATCAGAATGGAAACAAAAGGAAACTGAAGTCAATTCAGCATCCACAGAGTACCCCCTCATAGAAGTAGCAAATCCGCAAGTGGGTACGATCGGACAGGGTTCCACCATTTTAGTCTATCGACCCTGGACGCGGGAAGACATTCGAAAAGCCGTAGAAGGAATACCACACCCTAGGTTAGATATGACCAAGTTTTGTGAGGACATCGCAGGCATATTAGAAAGTTATAAGCTAAATGCCGTAGAGTTGGAACAAGTAGTTCGACAAATTTTGGGTCCCGACTGGCACTTGGTCTGTGGGGACTGGGATCCCTTAACTAGAGTAGATAATAAACCACTTGCCCACAATTTGGACTCATACCAAAAGCAGGTCAAGGATTTACTAGACCGTATCTTGGACAAATGGAAGCCTAGGGCAGACTGGACCTGTATCAATAGATGTGTACAAGCAGATGATGAAAAAGTAGATAACTATTTGCAGAGACTTACCCAGTGCTTTGATAACCATAGTGGTACGCAAAAAGAAATAGATCAGTCAAAAGACTCCTCCTATGAACAACAACTAAAAAATGCCTTTTTAAAAGGATGTAAAAGTGCTATTGGCAACTTTGTCCAAAAGCATATGATAGACCATTGGACGGCACGTCTGCAGCCCCTACTGGAGTATGCAAGACATGCAGAAAAATATTTAGAAGAAAAGAAAAGAAAACAAGCTCAAACCTTTACGGTGAGCGAAGATGGGACACTTATGCTACTGCAAGGTCCGACTAACAGGGGTATAGGAAGGGGCAGAGGCAGGGGTAGAGGAAGAGGGAATGTGGGACATTCCGAAGATTATGAAGGTAGGCAAAAAAGAGGGGAATGTTTCAAATGTGGTAAAAAGGGACATTTTGCGAGGGATTGCCGGTCTTCTGAAAAAACTAGAACCACCCCGGATCATGGGTCAGCATGACTATATGATGGTGGTGAAGGTGAATCAGACCCGGATAAAGAGGCTGATTGGCCAGAGTCAATAAAACAGAGTGAAGAGGAAGATTTTGAGGACGCAAACGAAAAAGGTAAGGGTGAATGTGCAGGATGGGAAAATGAAATGACTGATTTTTCAGAAGAAGGTGAATATCAGGTTGTTAATTTAACAGCGCTGGCTGTAACTATGCAGCTAGAGGCACAACCGATAATCACACTTCAAGTAGAGGGTAAGGATGTAGAATTTTTGTGTGATTCAGGGGCCTCCAGGACCCTGCTAAGAAACTCTGCAGTGCCATCCGATGTAACTTCTGATGACTATGTATTAGTCAAGGCAGCAAATGGCTGCATCTATAAGGAACCATTATCTAAACTTTTATGGTTAACAGACCCTGAAACTAAACAAACTATCAGGTTTTGAGTTATGATCTCCAAAATTTGCCCTGTAAACTTATTAGGAAGAGATTTAATGCACATGTTTGGCATAGCAGCTGTACCGACTGCATCAGGGATTCTAGCCAAACGAGTAGAAATTCAAGATGTCATGTTGCAAGTGGGGCAGGGTGATTTACATTACTGGTACAGTAATGATCTTATTGAAGCAGGACCACAAAGTGTGGCCAATGAGTTAACTAACCTAGCTTTGAGCAAATATAGTACGGCCATCCAATTACCAGAGGCTGCCAAGCAACTACACTGTACAATGTATTACAGGAAAAATGTGGGACCTGATCCCCAGTATGAGGAGCAATTTTTTAAACACAAGGTCACAAAAATCCTGTTACAAAATCTCTATTGGGATAAATTAGGAAATTCTGCAGTTACATGTAGTCTTACAAAAGATATGCAGTTACTTTTTCGCAATAATTCTATTGCACATGTCTCTGTAACAAGGGGAGAACAAATGGCATGGTATCTGGTGGGGAGGAAAGTTACTGAATGGGCCAAGATGACACCAGAACAATTGGCATGTAAAGGAGTTCAGGTACAAAGACTAAATTGGGTCACCCAGGCTAGACCAACAGTGCACCTCCACGAAGACAGGCTAACGCCACCCGGGGGAGGGCCATTCTGACTATGTCTCCTAACCTCGCAAGAAGAATTAAAGTTATAATCAGTGCCAGACTCCTTATGGTCCTGCGGACAACATGACATTGGGCTAATAAAAACAGCAGGACAGGTTAAAATAACTCCAAAATCCGATTTTAGACCTCACAAGCATCAGTATCCCTTTAAGTAAAAAGGCAGAAAAAGGCATTCTACCAGTGATCACGGCTCTACTGAGAGCTGGGGTTTTAATTCCATGTACAGATTCACAGTGTAACACACCCTTGTTCCCAGTAAGGAAACTGGATGGGACATGGAGAATGGTACAGGATCTGCAGGCTGTAAATGCTGCTGTAGTGCCAAGGGTTCCTATGGTCCTAGATCCATCTGTTTTGTTAAATAATATCCTTCCCACAGATAAGTATTTTTCTGTTATTGACATTAGTAATGCATTCTTTTCTATTCCCCTACAGGAAGATAGTAGGTTTTGGTTCACTTTTACATTTATGAGCAAGCGGTACACATACACACGACTACTGCAGGGATATTGTGAAAGCCCTACAATCTTTTCGCAAGAAATGACGACAAACCTGGCGCAGTTTCAACCAGAACATGGCTGTCATCTACTATTGTACGTGGACGACCTCTTACTGGCTGCGCCCACGGAGGCTGTCTGTGAGTCCGAAACTATTCGGTTATTGCATTTTTTGGCGAAAGAGGGACATAAGGTAAATAAACCTAAATTACAATTTTGTAAAACTGAAGTACGGTATCTAGGCTATACCATTTCAATTGCTGGTAGACAACTAGATAACTGTAGAAAAGAAGCTATTTTACAGGCACCAGTGCCCAGCACAAAAAAAGAAATGATGTCATTTTTAGGAATAACAAATTTTTGTCGTAGTTGGATTCCCAACTATGCAGAGGAAGTAAGTCCACTTTTGGAATTTATTTTCGCACTTCCCATGGCAGCACATGACGCACTGCAATGGACGGATAAGACAATACAGGCATTTACTAGGGTAAAACAATTGATAGCAGGATCTGCAACACTTAGCTTCCCTGACTATACAAAACACTTTGTTCAGAAAGTAGATTATAAGCAGGGCTTTATGACATCGGTTCTGTTGCAAACTTATGGGGATAAGTTGAGACCATTAGCTTTTTATTCCAGTAAATTGGACACAGTGGCACGATCTTTGCCACACTGTGTACAAGCGGTAGTCACAGCTGCACAGGCTGTGCAAGCATCTGCAACCCTAGTTTTGTTTCATGATCTTACCTTACGAGTACCGCACTCTGTCGCGGTAATACTACTACAGGATAAAGTTACCTTTCTCTCCTAGCAGACACTTATCCTGCATGGCAACGTTACTATCACAACCACACATGACCATTGAGCGATGCACCACTCTTAATCCAGCCACGCTGTTAACTACAGCTGATGATGGTGCCCCTCACGTGTGTTTAGATTTAATACACTCTAATGTCTTACCCAGACCAGACTTTAAGGACCAACCTTTGGCAAATTCAGATTGGACCCTGTTTGTAGATGGGTCAGCACGTAAGAATGAGGCAGGCATTACACAAGTGGGTTATGCAGTCACAACTGAGACTACGGTACTAGAGGCAAAACCCCTCCCCAGGAACCTGTCCGCACAAGTGGCTGAATTGATTGCTTTGTCCAGAGCATGCACCATCTCAAAGGATAAGGCAGTTACTATCTACACAGATAGTCAGTATGCTTTTTCCACGGTCCATGTCTTTGCACAGCAATGGAAAAATAGGGGAATGGTTACGGCCTCAGGAAAGGAAATAACCCACAAGGATTTAATCCTTAGCCTCTTACAAACTGTCCAACTGCCACGGGGACTGGCCATCTGTAAGTGCGCAGTGCACATGAATGCCAAGGATCCAGTATCACTTGGAAATGCACTGGCTGACAAAACTGCAAAAAGTATAGCCTTAACCTCTACCTTTGCACTCGAGACCACACAGAAGGAACTTCACCCTACAGATAAATTTGATTTACAAACTTTACAGGTAATGCAGGAACTTAGTACAGTTCAGGAAAAACAGCAATGGAGTAAATATGGGGCTATTCAAAAGGAGGGAGTTTTTGTAGGTCCAAATGATAAGTATGTCTTGCCAACAAACCTTTTTAGGTATGCCTCATTAGTGATGCATGGCCCATTGCATCTAGGCCCTGCTGCTATGGTTCAAATGATCCAGCAAATTTTCTGGACCAAGGGCTTTATAGCATACTCTAAACGATTTTCTTTATTGTGCCTGCTTTGTGCACGATACCATGGTGGTGGGGTGTGGATCAGCAGCTTTCCCACTGCCTCCGTATCCATTTCACACAATCTGTATGGATTTTATTGAACTAACTCCTGTTCAACAGAAGCGATTTGTGTTAGTCATTATTGACGCTTTTAAAAAATGGGTTGAAGCTTTTCCGGTAGCACACCCAAATGCACTGTCGGTAGCCAAGGCCCTTACAAATAACATTATCCCTCATTTTGGGCTACCTACATGCATCTATTCTGATAATGGCACACATTTCGTAAACCAAGTTATTCAAAAGCTGGCCGCCATTTTTCAGATTGAGTTAAAATACCATTGTGCCTACCACCCACAGTCAGCAGGGTTGGTTGAACGCCATAATGGCATTCTCAAAGGCAAGTTACGTAAACTCATGGCCGAGATGCATCAGTCTTGGATAAACTGCTTACCTCTGGCACTCCTATCCATGCGTACCACTCCCACCTCAAAAGGGGTCACACCATTCGAACTATTATACGGGAGACCTTATTACGTCCCGCAGTGGCAAAATCTTTTGCCTGCGGAATGTGAGGGGGGTGAAGAGATAGCAGATTACATGAGGAAAATGCTGACCAAAACTAACACTTCTTTAACGAATGATTGTTTTTCAGATCAGAAGAACAACAGGATCTTGGAAGTGGAACCAGGAAATTGGATCTGGATTAAAATTGTCAAGAGGAAAAACTGGGCCTTGCCTAAGTGGGAAGGTCCATACCAGGTTTTGATAGCTACACCTACAGCAGTCCGAATAAAAGAAAGAACATTGTGGATTCATTTGACACACTGTAAACTGGTAAAACAGTTTGAACTGGACAAAAACTTGAGTTCCCCTGAGCAACACTGATTAGTAGTAATCTTGTTTTGTATGAATATCTGACTATTGTAGCAATGCATAAAAATACTGGAAGGGAGCAGCCCTTCTCACAAAAGCATTCCAAAATAATTTTGTTGTTAATAAGTGTGATTGTTACTTTTCTGTTTTGGCCGTTTTTATTTTCAAACAAGGCTAGCCAAGTAAAGAGAGATGAGAATACTGCCTGGCATCCGCCTTTTAATACATACCAAGCTATTAAGTATGCATATGCTCTATCTTTTAATGTTTCAAATTGTTGGATATGCACGGCTATCCCTACTGTACATGGTGGTCTAATGTTAGGTACAGTCCCTTTGGGGGCAAATGATACATGGACTAATTTACTATTTGAAACTTCAAAGGTAGCCTTAAAGGACAAAATAGCATTACCCCTCATGGGTCGCCAGAATGGAACTGTATGCTTCCAAAGAATGGGCAAGATTAAGGTTGGATGGAGTCAGTGTAATGTAACCATAATTCATAACTGTACAATAGATGGGCACTGTGCAACGAGTTTCAAGCCTATAAAAGTGCTTATTAATAGTACAGGGCTTATTAATGACACAAGTTTCTTTGAAAAAATTTTATCTGTGTATGATCTGTTGTTTAAAGGGCTGCAAGACAAAGGAAATCACTCTGTTCCAGTCAATATTACACTTAAAGTAAATGATTGTTATTTTATCTGTGGTAGAAAAGCATACAAATGGTTACCAAGGAATTGGTCAGGCAGTTGCTTTTTGGGTTATTTAGCACCAGCTATAAGACATACATTTTCTCTTCCCCAAGGTAAAATACGAAATGTACATGCTGTTAATAAACCTGTTAATCCCGTAGGTAACGCTGATGCATCCTGGATCTATCACCAAGATTTGGCCCATAGTAGCAGCAAGAGGCTATCACACATGGACTTGGGCGATGATGTTATTTCCTGGGCTGGTATTCTTCCAGCGTATGGGACAGTAAAATCCATTTGGGAGCTCAGAAAACTGTCAAAACTGTTAGAAACTCTGAGCAATGCAACTTTTTCTGCGCTAGTATTGGTGACAGATGAGTTAACTGCAATGAGGACTGTAGTGTTGCAGAATCGTATGGCGCTCGATTTCACCCTAGTGGCGAAAGGAGGTACTTGTGCTCTTTTCCAGGAGGAGTGTTGTTCGTTCATCCCAGATAACGAACATGATATTGACAGTCATCTAGAGATCCTACAACAAGTTTCTGAACTTACAAAACCAGGAAAGAATCCATTAACTGACTTTTTCCAAAATTGGTTTGGAAATTGGGGAACAGTACTTATGAATGTCCTAATTGCTATATGTGTTGGTGCCATTATATTCCTACTGTTGGGTTGTTGCTGCATTCCTTGCATCCGAATGATAATATCAAGTGTATTGTCTGCCAATGCAACTAAAGCTTATTATTCTGAATATACAGAACATGAGTCATGCGAAAAACTCTATGAATAAAATGTATTACTGGTGATACAAAGTGTTGTAAGGGGGGAAATGTAGTAAGAATCTTTGTGTTCAACATCTTTGTATCATGTATAGTAAGGGTTAAAATGTGAAATTGCATTGCAAGCAAAGAAGAAAGTTAAAATAAGTTGTTTTTCTTGAAAAGAATTTGCTGACCAAAGAGGAATGCACAGATGCTACCTTGGTCCAGGCACAAGCTTATCTTGTGTCTGACCTCTGACCATCTAAGGCTCCAGTATGTGAATTTATAGCCTTGACTGAAATTCCTTGTCTAGTAACCAGCTGCTGTGTACGTGCAGAAGAGGGTATAAAAACCCATGTAAAGTGTACAGAAATTAGACTGCTGACATACCATGTACTTTGTAGCATGTCTCCATGCATGTAAAATAAACCTTTTAGCTTACTTTTATCTGCATGATTCTTCAAGTATATGTTAAGAGTATTATAATCTTTTGACAGGGGCACACCTATCAACTGTACACATTTGCACAGACTGTGCTGATATTTGCTTATCAGTAAAGAGCCCAGGTCAGATTGTAGAGTTACAGTACAGATTGCAGTTAAAAAAGCATTCTGTAGAGTCTCATTGCTCCCTTATCTGTTTAAAAACTTTCATTTTGTGGCTTTCTGTTGTGCTTCCTGTCTGTAGGATAATAGCTTTAGTATTGTCCCCACCCTCCCTACCTCCCTGTTCATAGGTAGGTACTAGGCTATTGGCCCTAGGGCCTATACAAGCCTAGCCAAAAAGGTACCCTGGCTTTAGCCACCCAAGAAAATTATTTTCCTGTGTCCCTGTCAAGCAGAACCACAGAAGTGATCCCCCTGGGTGAATTTCCTATTACCCATCCAATAATCAAGATTTTTCTTGAATAGTGTTAATGAGGAGCTCTGTTTGACAAAGATAGGTAGTCTGTTCCAGAGTATGGGAAGTCTCTGGGACAGGAATCTATCCCTCCAGCATATTCTGTTTATTGTGGTGACAAGGTTTAGGCCCCTTGAGCATGTAGCTTAGAGGGATTGGGAGTAGTAGATATGTGACAGAGTAAAGCTGGAGTTTTTTGAGATGGTCTGCGTAAGGCATCTGTTTGAGGCCAGTAATCCTCTTTGTGAGGTATTTTTGCAGCCTTTCCAGTTGTTGTAGATGTCTTGTGAGGTACATACCAAAAGGGGCGTTGTACTCCATAATGGGTCTAATGAGTGATGAGTAGAGGGGAGCAATGACCTCTTTTTTTTGGATGAGAAACCCTTTGTGATGAGGTGTGCCACATAGAAGGATTTCCTGACCACTGTGGTGATGTGATTATCAAAGGAGAGACTACTGTCCACCTGTGTCCCAAGATCTCTTATCACACTTTTGGTGTTAAGTAGACTACCACCTATGTGGTAGTTCATGGGTACAGAGTTTTTACCAAAGGGGATGACAATGCACTTTTTGGCATTGAGCTTGAGACCATGTCTTTGACACCAGGCTTCTGTCACAGTGAGGCCCTTTTGTAGGATGTCCACATCATTAGGAGTTTCAATAATGGCTCCTAGTTTACAGTCATCTGTGAATTTAGTTAGCCAAAGACCTTCTGTGTTAGCCTGTACTTCAGAGAAGTAGATACCAAACAGGAGAGGACCCAGGACTGAACCCTGTGGTACTCCACTTGTCACTGGTCTGAAGTCTGATTTGGAGTCTGCTACTTTCAAGGTGTGGGTTCTGTCAGTAAGCCAGTTGGCAGCCCATCTTGTGACATAGGGATTTATACCTAGTTTAGTGAGTTTATCTATAATTCCAGAGTGGGGGATGATGTTGAATGCCTTGGCGAGATCTAGATAGGCTGTGTGAACCACCTTACCCTCATCTATGGCTTTGGTGACTACTTCAAAGATGTCTATCAGGTTTAGGAGACATGATCTGCCTTTTACAAACCCAAACTGTGTGGGGTCCAGAGTTTGGAGATCTCCAATGTCTTTGTTTATGAGTTCCATGATGATACATTCCATGGCCTTGCAGATGAGGCTCGTCAGGCTAATGGAGAGGTAGTTCCTGGGGTCTGTTGTGGCCCCCCCCTTGTGGAGTGGGATAACTGTTGTGATGCACCATTCAATGGGCACAAAGCCTGAGGTGAGGCTATGACTGAACATGGTACTTAGGTGGGGTGCCAGTTCATTCTGTAGTTCATGTAGAAGGCAGCCTGGGATGTTGTCAGGTCCCATGGATGCTGTGTTCTTGGCTTTGCAGAGCGAAGTTTTTACCTGTGCAGCCATGATTACAGGAACTTTGCATTCTTCTGGTATGAAGATGGGCCCTTTAGTGAGTGAGAGGTGGGTAAAGTTAGCACTGAACCTATCTGCCAGGATGTTGGCAATATCAGTTGGTTCTGTATATTTATTGCCATTGTGCTGTAACTCAGAGCAGATCTGAGTGTTGCCATTGAGATTTTTGACATAACTATAGAATGCTTTGTGGTTGTCTTTAGAATCAGTGGCATTTTTGTTTTCATAACTAGCTTTGCAGGATTTTATGAGGGATCTCAGCTTCTTACTGAAGCTGACCAGGGAGTTCCTCCAATTGTGGGATTTTACTCTTTTTTGCAACAGTTTCTTTCTTCTGTTGTAAAGTTTGTTTATGGCAGAAGACCACAAAATTGGCTTCCTTTTTTTGGAGGATAGCATCTTGGTTCTGTTAGGGATAGCATGATCCATGCACTCATGTAAGTGCTTATAAAGTGCTTTTGTGTAGGATTCAGCAGTCGTACCTCTATTGTCCATCTGCATGGGTGTCGTGAAGTTTGCCACTTCTGTCTTAAGAAGCGTTAAGTTAGCTTTGGAGAAATTTTTTATGGTTGTTTTCCTAACGGGAGAGGGGGTGGGAGTGGGATGTGGATGTTTAGGGTGATTAACTTGTGGTCGGATCTGACCAATGAGGAGCTGACCTCTGGTGTGGAACACTGGTCACTCATGTTGGTGATGACCAGGTATAGGATATTGCTGCCCCTGGTGGGGGTATGGATAAGTTGATCCAAAGCGCTGAAATTGATGATTTCCAGAAAACGTTGAGCAAAAGAGTTGGTACATGAGTAGTTTTCCCAGTTAATGGTAGGATAGTTGAAACCACCCATTATTAGAGTGTTGGGTTGTACCTTAATATTTTCCAGTGTATCAAGAAAAGAGGAGTGGGAATCCTGGGGCATGGTGGGGGGTCTGTAGCAAGATACAATCTGGATTGCGGTTTTGTCCAGAGTTAGTTGAACTTGGATAATCTCGTATGCATTATGCTGAGCAACTAGCTTAGAGGTGTGGATATCCTTAATGAATAACACACTTCCACCTTTAGTGTTTCGGTCCGGGTTTGGTGGCCGAAAGGTGTGGTATGAATTATAGCCTGGGAATGCAGGGGTGCTCTCTGGAGCTTTGATCCAGGTCTCTGTCACTGCACAGATGTCAATGTTCTCCATTTTAAGGAGTGCCTAGAGTGAGTGCATTTTGAGCTTTAGACTTCTAGCATTCAGTAGCATTACCCTCAGATTTTGCTTGCTTGTACCTGTTACAGTGGTGAATTTGTCATTTGAACATTGCCTAAAAAAGGCACTTAAATTATTTTTCAGTTGTGCACTTGCCTTGCTTCATTTAAAAAGTTTTAAATTGCTAATTTTGTAGAGTTTTAATTGCATTTACTGTTTAGGACTACACACTCAAGTGTGTTAGCCTTTTCTGTGTTTTACTGTATTATTACATTGTTTAGCCTGTTTCAACAAAAAAAAATGCTATCTTGTTTGCTCGTTTCCCACCTTTTCTAGCCAGTCCATATCCTAGGCTTTGCTTGTCTCAGGACTTTATTTTCTGTGTTCAGAGCTATGCAGACCTTGCTGTGGTAGAGGGAATTCCTACTGCTTACCAGTGGGACTGGTGCGCATTGTACTGCCTATCTAACGCTAGAGGAGTGGTTTCCAGCTCTGAAATTGTAATTTTATTAGCCTTTTTGGGCTGATTTCTATCCCTTTCAACTTTCTGGCTTAAAAACACATGTGTTTGCACATTTTTCACATTGTGCAGCACTGCGAGGCTACAGTTAAACTATTCCAGGTGCCAGAAAGCCTGCTCTTCAAAATTTCCCTTAGAACTACCTGGTTTCTCAGTAGTAGCACTAAAATCTGAACCCCTGTGACTAGCACTTGCTCTAGAACCTGCAGGAAAGCACTAGGAAGCCTGAAATTAATTCAAGCACTCAGCTCTCCTTGCAATAAGGAGAAATTAATTATAGGCACTAAACAGCTTATAAGTGCAAAGTACCTTGCAAAGGTAAAGGAAAACAGCTCTTAAACTTTACAAGAAAGCACTAGGAAGCCTGAAACTGATTCAAGCACTCAACTCTCCTTGTCAATAAGGAGAAATTAATCATAGACACTAAACAGCCTATAACTGCAGAGTACATTGCAAAGGTAAGAGAAAACAGCTCTTAAACTTTACAAAAAAGCACCTTAACAGGCATGTCCATGGGTCAGCTTCCAGTGATTTCTCCTGTCCACCTGGTGAATCTAAAACATATACACAATTCCTCCACTTCTTCACCAAAAAAGCATACAAAATACAGAATGGAGAACACCGACTGCTGCAATTGTAATTTTTTAATTCTGGTACCTCGGCCTTCGCCTTTTCCTGGAATACATTTTACTTAATGCTCCACCCATTTTTATACAAATCTTTAATTAAATAATTGATGCACCATCCTCCAATTAAATAGTTACAATTGTTTCATTACTACTTGAAGCAAACAAATTTGACATTTCTTGGGCACAACTATACAACATATTAACTAGAGAATAAATAACATTCATTTCATAAATACTTTTGATAATATATACATAAATATAAATACTACCAATGATATATATACCTATTATTCACACAATGTTGCCCTTGCAAGCAATCCCATTTCCCTGAATATATTAAGAAATATTAAGAAATATGTGAAGAAACTAACACTACTGAAAACATTATTTCTAAAATATTTACTGAAAAAATCACTAACACATTACACCTCCATATTCATCCCATTCGGAAATATAGTTTTTAAATTAAGAATGAACCTTGACTCCATCAAAAGTAATTTTTCACGAAAAATGGCCTCATTCCCAAATACATTGGGTCTACCTAACACACTGAAGACAAATCCATCTGGAACCCCCCCATGATTGTCAATGAAATGCTTTCCCACTGGGCTCTCCAGTCTCTTGTGCCTTATATCACCTAGATGTTCCAAAATCCTTAATTTAACCCTTCTAGTGGTTTGTCCTACGTACCAATTCTGTCTCTCACAGCCACATCCTATAATATACACAACCCCAGTTGAGTTGCAGTTATAAAATTCCGTGGCATTGTATTTAACCCCATTAATTTTGCAACCATCCAAATTCCTAATCCACTTACACACTTTACATTTTCCACACCTAAATGATCCCCTTCTATCATCTTCACCCTCTTCACCATTGTTTCTGAAGTTTAGAATTTCCCTGAGATTAAAATATCTCTTATATGAAAAGGTCACCCGTGATGGAAAGAGTTTTCCAATTTTCTCATCTTCACAAATAATTGGCCAAAATCTATCCACTAGTCCTTTTAAAGTTTGAGAAAAATGGGAAAATCTGGTTACAAAGAATATTTTTTCATTGGATTCCTTAGAACCACCACTATTTTTACCACGAATGTCACGATTTTCAGAATGTCCCATCCCCCTAAATCTCACCCTATTGCTGGACCTTCTAGAAATGCCCAACTCATTCTCCACCCTTCTTCTAGCTTTTTTAACACTCATGACAGAATATCCTCTCTCTAATAACTTTCCTTCCACCTTATTGAATTCTACTGGAATCAAGTTCTTTTCTGAAATGTGTCTCCCTATTCTTTTAAATTCACCGAATGGGAGAGATTCAATCAAGGAATCACTATGCATGCTAGAAGCATGGAGAAAATTCTCCGCTGCAGTCTTCTTATAATGCGGTTTGTATTGAATTGTATCATCCTGGTTCACATAAATTTCTACATCCAAATAATGGATGGATCTACCCCCTATGGTATAGGTAAAATCCAAACCCCAATTATTTTGCTTCAACTCTGAAACAAAATTCTCAAACTCTTCTGGTACACCACTGCACAAAAATAGAAGGTCGTCAATAAATCTCATATATTTGACCACCTTCCTTTTGTAAAAGAAAGAAGGATAAATGTAACTATTTTCAAAATGGGCCATAAACAAAATTGCATATGAGGGCGCAAAAGCTGCCCCCATAGCTGTGCCCTCTTTTTGCAAAAAATGTTTTCCCTCAAACTCAAAACAATTGTGCGTGAGACAGAAATCCAATAGACTGATGATAAAAAATGTTCTGGGTCCGTCCCCTAGCATTTTTTCCACTGCTTTTAGACCATGCAACTTATTGATGCTAGTATATAAAGATTTAACGTCTATACTAGCCCAATAAAAATCTTCATCCCATGCTATATTGCTAACCTTGAAACACACCTCTTCACTATTCTTAACATGAGATTGTACCCTCTCTAGGTACCCCTTTAAAAGGGAATCCAAAAATATACCTACATTCTGTAGGTATCCTCCTTTCCCTGAAACTATGGGGCGTCCGGGTGGATCCATGAGATTTTTATGTATCTTGGGGATGGTAAAAAATCTAGCCACTCGTGGATTCTTAATATGTAACTTTCTAACATCCCCTGGAGATAAAAAGCCCAGCCGCTCACCCCTTTCCAGTATTTCCAACAATAACATGTTATATTCTTTCATTGGATTTAGGGGTAACTCAAAATAAATATTATCGTCACTCAAAAGCTCCATAGCCATGGAATTATATTTATCCCTAGGAAGAACAACCCAGTTCCCTCCCTTATCTGCCTGAGTGAATACATACTTTTTATTCATGTGCTTTAAATCACATAAAGCTTTCCATTCATCCCTTTTCAAGTTATACTTTCTTTCTTGACCACAAAACTTTGCATGTTCTTCTTCCAAGGTGTTTAATAATGTTTTCTCAAATACACTAATAACTATATTCTTTCTAGGTGGCATGAATTCACTCTGGCAGTGTAAATGGGGAACCGTTAGTCTACCATAACCAGTGTTGAAAGTAAAACCCCCCCCAACATCACACACATCATCTTGTTCATGAATATCCACCAAATCATTTTCATGTAATGTGAGGTTCAACAAAGACTCGTCTAAATTTTCCAAACTAACCACATTCTCCTCAACATTATTTAAATTATCAATCAATGGAGCATTAATATTGGAGTCATATTTATATCTAAATAAAGTTTGGACTGCAAAAAATTCCCTCAAAAACAGCTTTCTGCAAAACTGCTTGATTTCCAGGGATAAATCAGCAAGAGAGGGGAAACAAACAGGTACAAATTTAGTGCCTTTATAAAGAACTTGTTTGGCACTCTCAGTTATGTTTAAATCTGAGATATTTATTACATTATAGTTCTCACCTTCACAAGTGTCCACAGTATCACTAATCAAAGAATCAAAGTCCTGTAAGGGAACCACTTCATCCGAATGACGACTGCTTCTTGTGACCGTTGGAAACTGTATATAGTCCTGTTGAACCTGTTGAACCCCTCTCCCCCTTTGGAAAAAAGTCTTTGAGAGAATAGTTCCATGTCTGGTGAATCTAGGCATACTGGGGCAGTGCGGCAACTGCCTCATGTACACAGACAATCCTCTCCTCCTACCACCCAACACTACAACCTGCGAGAGATGCACTTACATAGCCAAACTGGAAGCTAAGCTCTCTCCAGCCAAGATTGTGCTAGACAGTCAAGAGGAGAAGGTTAACACCTGCATTACACCTCAAGCAACACATAACCCTTCTAAACTCACACCACAAACACCCACACATAGTAACACTAAATCCACATATGCAGATGCCCTTAACTGTAACCTGCCCAAGCAACAAGGACCTCCGAAGCTGAAATGCAAACAAGCACCAATCACAACCAAAGTGTCACATAGCTCACAGCACCAGTGTGCCACCCAGCAACAGCCCCTAAGGCAAGACAATGTACCCAACACTTTAGTCATAGGTGACTCTATAGTCAGGCACACTGATGTCCCACTCACCAGGCTGAACAAGGAGAAAATTACAGTCAGCTGCCTGTCAGGTGCCAGGATCTGCCACATAACGCATGCACTCAAGTCACTCCACAAGTACAAATACGGCTCTGTCATTGTCCACGCTGGAGTGAATGACTTGAGACATACCTCCCTGGACTACATGAAGAGAGACATGGAGGAGCTCTTGGATCATGTGACCCCAGGCAGGTATGACCCTAGCCCTGAGTAGCATCCTGCCTTCACTCAGAATGATACCACACTATAAGGACAAAATGATTGACTTCAACAATCGGCTAAGCTTCTGGTGTCATTCAAAGGGGATCCGGTATTTGTCTGCCTGGGAAGCCATGATCAACAAACCACGATGCTTTGTCAGAGATGGTCTGCACCTGTCACCCCTGGGATTCAGGTTACTGGCTAAAGCTGTTGCCACCCCTATAGTGCCTTTTTTAGGCAAGGTTCAAAGGATAAGACCTCCACCATAACAGATACAAACATGCAAAATCTGAAGGTAATGCTACTCAATGCTAGAAGTCTAAACCTCAAAATGCACTCTCTTGAGGCACTCCTAAAAATGGAGAACATCGATATCTGTGCAGTAACTGAGACCTGGTTCAAGACTCCAGAGAGCACCCCTGCAATACCAGGCTACAATTCTTACCACACTTTTTGGCCACAAAACCAAGACCGAAACACTAAAGGTGGAGGAGTGTCCATATTCACCAAGGATATTCACACCTCCAGGCTAGTTGCCCAACACAATGCATCTGAAATTCTCCAGGTGCAACTAACACTAGGTAAGACTGCAATCCAAATTATAGCTTGCTACAGATCCCCAACCATGCCCCAAGATTCTCACTACACCTTTCTAAACATACTGTAAAATATTAAGATACAACCAAACACCCTAATACTGGGTGATTTCAAATACCCTGCCATTAATTGGGAAAACTACTTGGGTACCAACTCCTTTTCCCAACAGTTCTTGGAATTCATACATTCCAATGCCCTGGATCAACTAATCCATTGTCCCACCAGGGGAGCTGATATCCTAGACCTGGTCATTACCAACATGGGAGATAGATGCTCCACACCAGTGGTCACCCCCTCATTGGTCAGGTCTGACCATAAGCAAATCATCTTTGACATCCACATCCCACCCCCCCACCCCCCAGTAAGAAAACCTCCTTAAAAAAACTTCTCCAAAGCCAACTTCATGCTACTGAAGTCAGAAGTGACAAACTTCACAACACCCAGGCAGACGGAATCTGTAAGTTCGACTGCAGAATCCTACACTAAGGCACTGTACGAGCACATCCACTCGTGCATGAATAGTGCCATCCCAAATAGAACCAAGATGCTCTTCTCCAAAAAAAGGAAGGCAATCTGGTGGTCCCCTGTTATAAACAAACTATACAACAGAAGGAAGAAACTGTTGCAGAAAAGAGGAAAATCCCAGGATGCAAAAAACTCCCTCACCAGCCTCAGTAAGAAGCTGAGATCCCTCATAAAATCCTCAAAAGCTAGTTACGAAAATAAAATTGCCAAAGATTCCAAAGACAACCACAAGGCATTCTGTAGTTATGTCAAAAATTTAAATGACAATGCACAGATCTGCTCTGAGCTACAACAGAATGGCATTAAATATACTGATCCCAAGGATATTGCCAATATCCTGGCAGATCGATTTAGTGCCAACTTCACCCCCCTCTCACCCCCTAAAGGACCCATCTCAATACTAAAAGATTGCCAAATTCTAATAATCACGGCCACACAGGTAGAAACCACACTCTCCAAAGCTAAGAATACAGCATCCATGGGACCAGATGACATCCCAGGCTGTGTACTACATGAACTACAAAATGAACTGGCACCTCACCTAAGTGTCATGTTTAATCATAGCTTCACCTCAGGCTTCCTGCCCACTGAGTGGCACACAGCTACAGTTATCCCACTCCACAAGGGAGGATCCGCCTTGGATCCCGGGAACTACCGTCCCATCAGTCTGACAAGCCTGATCTGCAAGGGCATGGAACGCATTATCATGGAACTTATAAACAAAGACATTGGCAACCTTCAAACACTGGACCCCACCCAGTTTGGGTTTGTGAAGGGCCGATCTTTTCTCCTGAATCTGATTGACTTCTTCGAATCAGTCTCCAGAGTTGAGGACGAGGGTAAGGTGGTCCACAAAGCCTATCTGGACCTCGCCAAGGCCTTTGACACCATCCCCCACTCTGGAATTATAGATAAACATACTAAGCTGGGCATAAATCCCTACATCACTCGATGGGTAGCCAACTCCAAATCCATCTCCAGACAAGTGACAAGTGGAGTACCTCAGGGTTCAGTCCTGGGACCACTCTTGTTTGGCATCTACTTCTCTGAGGTACAAGCCAACACTAAGGGACTCTGGCTAACAAAGTTTGCAGATGACTGCAAACTGGGAGCCATTATTGAATCCCCAAATTATGTGAATATTCTACAAAAAGGCCTTACAGAAACAGATGCCTGGTGCCAGAGCCATGGGCTCAAGCTTAATGCCAAGAAATGTATAGTTATCCCCTTTGGAAAAAAACATGTACCCATGAATTACCACAGAGGTGGCAGGATGCTAAACATCGAAAGTGTGATGAGAGACTTAGGGACACAGGTGGACAGTGGTCTCACTTTCGATAACCACAACCCCACAACAGTTAGGAAATCCTTCTATGTGGCACACCTCATCACTAAGGGCTTTTCATCCAGAAAAAAGGAGGTAATTGTCACACTGTACTCATCCCTCATTAGACCCATTATAGAGTATAATGCCCCGTTTGGTATGTACCTCACAAGACATCTGCAATAGCTGGAAAGGCCACAGAAATACCTCACTAAAAGAATCACAGGCCTAAAGCAGATGCCATATTCTGACCGTCTAAAAAAATCAGCTATACTCTGTGGCATATCATCTACTCAAAGGCAATCTCTGCTTAACATACAAGGCCATGTCAAACCCTGAGCTGTTGGACATGTTCCACTTAAAGAAATCCCAATCCCTCAGAGCCACACGCTCCAGGGATCTAAACCTTGTCATCACAATGAACAAAACCTGCTGGAGGGATAGGTTCCTGACCCAGGGACTCCCCATACTCTGGGATAGACTGCCCATACATGTCAAGCAGAGTGCCACATTGGCCCTCTTCAAAAGGAACCTTGATGATTGGATGGGAGATAGAAAATTCACCCCGGGGATCATGTCAGTCACCCTGCTAGACAGGGGCCCAGAGAAGTAAATACTGTGGGAAGAAATATCCAGGGAATTGTTATGGCTAGGCTTGCATAGGCCCTAGGGCTGATAGCCTAGTACCATCTTATGAACCTATGAACCTATGAACCTATGTACTGGCATACATTTGAGTTTCAGACTTCTTACTCTTCATAGCCTTATTGTAACTGTGGGTCCTGCTGTCTATGACTGTGGGGTAAGTCAACATTGCTATAATTTGTGTGACTTTACCAGACATTTCTCTGTGGTTTTCTACAGCTGACTTGCTGGGTGGGTGTGAGGGGTGGTTATGTGACCCCTACCCTAATCAATGCCTGTGACCTATGAACCCAGTTAGTTGTCCCCACACATATACTGCAGTGGGGTTTGCCTCCTTGGGTACTACTGCATAATGTGTGGAGGCCAGCTTTGGCCAGACATTTCCTGGTGTCCCACATAGCTGTCAGTTGTTTGCTGCTATCCCATTAGGCCACCCTATTCCCTTGCATGCATGCAGCATTACCATAGATATGCTAGCAAAACATACTAATTCATTAATTTATTGTTAAGAAGACTGACTTACCTTGTGCTTGTGGCAGTTGTGATGACAGTGCTTCAGGGCTGTCTATGTTAGATGCACACAGTACACTGCCTATACATGGTAAGTTACAGGTAATGTGATGTGTGTGTCATCCATTTTACTGTGTGTGAGTCAGAGAGAGGTGTCAGTTCCTGGGGTCCCTACAGTGTCAGTGTGTGTGCTATGCATTGCCTCTTTGCCAAGGCCTGAGCATACTGGGCATGCCTCCATCTGCCTACAGGAGCAGGCTCAGGGGCCTCCTCCTGTGAGTCCCTCTGTGCCTCTGGTGACCTTGGTAATGATGGTGGGCTGTGTGGTGCTTCCCCATACTGTTCCTGCTGCAGCTGTTTCCACAGGATCATACTGCGTGGCATGGCACATACTATGAACATGTGTGCACATGTGGCTGGAGAGTACTGCCAGGCTCCCCCAGATATGTCAAGGCAGCAGAACCGTGACTTGAGCATCCCAAACACATGCTCTATAATGATCCTGGTTTGTGTGTGCCTCATTATGGCATTCTTGTGTGGATGTTTGCACATTTCTAATGGGTGTCATCATCCACAGCTCCAGTTCATGGCCAGCATCCCTCAACAGATAGCCATACAGGATGCCCCCACTGGCAAATGCCTACTACAGCTGTGACAAATGCCAGATGTGGGAGTCGTGATAGCTTCCAGAGCTGCCAGCACACACATTCATGATAATCCCCTTGGCATTGCACATGAATTGGCAGTTGATGGAGGGGAATCCCTTGTGGTTTATGTAGACCCTACTCTGTTCACCGGGTGGTGCTTTGATGTGGGTGTGCATGCAGTCTATGGCACCCAGTACTTCCGGGTATTCTGCTACATGATGGAAGCGACACATATTGCTGGTCCTCTCCTCACGGGTGTTGGGGAAGTAAATGTGCTCACCAGCATGTGCTACCATGGCATCCAGGAACTGGTGGAATACCCTGGATGCAGATGCCTGTGAGACCCTCATGATGTCCCCAGTAGGTCTTTGGAAAGTACCTGTAGCTAGAATTCTTAAGGCTACACATACCTTGGTATCCACTGGGATGAGTTCCTATCTCTTGGTTCTAGGTCTGAGTTGAAGCCCGCACAACTTGGCGATGTGCTGAAGTATGTCTCTGTCCACCCTGTAGTGATCTACTATCTCCAGATCATGTAGCCCCTGGTAAGTTACCCTGGGTCTGAACAATCTTCTCCTCCTCCTTGGCCTGTGGCAGTTGTCAGCATTATCCTCCTCTCTGCTGTCAGCCTCTAGCACATATTGATGGATCAAGGTGATGGCAGCCCCTAACATTTTTCCAGTTAAAATTTCCCTGCATGTGTACACCAATGGTGCAGAGTTTGTGGGAAAAAAACAGACAGTAAGGTGTTTCTATACTTTATACTGTTGTGCTGCTGGTGCTGCCTGTATTATTGGCTGACTATGATACATTCCATCTGCCAGCTATGTTATTTGTAGTTGATTGCTTTAACTCTGCTATTTTTCCTTTTTTTTTTCTTTTTCCCCTTCCCATTTCCTCCCATTTTAAGCCTCCGAAGCACGCCACACAAACCCGGTGCCCAAATGTAAATAGTCCTGCTATTTCTGTTTTTTTGTTTTGTTTTGTTTTGTTTTGTTTTAGACCGGGTGCGTGCAGTGCAAACCCATTTAGCTAATGTAAAC
>NC_056743.1:1835960870-1836120870 GCF_019279795.1 Protopterus annectens | reverse complement strand
AATTCCCCTTGATGTTTACTTTGCTACCAGTTTTGATGTATTTGCAGAAGTTACATCTTCTGCACTTGTACATACCAGGACTGGTGACCATTTTTTAAAAGGTCTTTCCAACAGTGCCTTTGAAGAATACTTGAAGAAAAGATAAAGAGGATAACAAGGAAGATATATACAAATAAAGCAGTGCACCAATAGTATAGTGGGTAGAGCATTTGCCTTATGAGCAGGCATTCCCGGTTCGAGTCCCACTCCAGCAGATTCCATTTTCCATGGCAAAGCACGTTATGAGTAATATTTATGTTGCATAACCCACTAAATAACATATTTTTATGAATTGGAGTACTGCAGTAAATGCACATGTGAGGTGTCAGTGTCATAATGAATAAGGCACTAGTAAGCAGGTTTAAGCACAAATAAGCAGTAGTAAGCATATTTAAGCACTAATAAGTGGGCTTAAGCCCGTGTGCTGTGGTAAGCAATGCCTACACTGGTTAAGCAATTCTAAAGCTAACACTGTGTAAGCTGATGTAATGGCAGGTTAGCAGTGCTTACCGTCACAAACCCAAGCAAACCTGCTTACAAATGCTCAAAAGTGCCTTAAGCACTCTGTATCCAACGGCCCTTATTCTGCCCATCAACAAAATAAGCAACCATGCAGGTCTCAAACCCAGGACCCTATTCACCATAGTCACAGTAGTTAACCACCAAGCCATCACAGAAGTACAGAAGAATGAGGTATCAGCAAACAAGTCCTCGCCATAGTAAAAACAAACTGGACCTGTGAAAGGAATCAGTATACAGACATATGTGCCTTAACCCACTACATAACATAAATATGTGATTCGGAGTACAGCAGTAAGGCCAGAAGTCAGGTGTAATTGTAATAGAGTGTTGAAGTCCCCAGTAAAACACAAGGACCCCATACAGTGTATGTACATATGAATTATGGATGCCACGCATACATATAAGGTATAATGAATAATAACTCAATGCCAAAAAGGCATTCTAATGCAAAGTCTAATGTAAGCAATGCTTAGCATGGCACAGGCCAGCTTAGGAGGTGTAAGCAATGTGTAGACCAGCTAACTCATTGTGCCCAGTGGTATACCCCTTTAAACAATGCCAACCGTAGGTAATCAGGTTTGCCCATAGTTTAGCCTTTTCAAAACTAGCCAATCATGGAAAAGTGCGGGAAATCGGCCCTACTTAAACCCAAGAGGTGGGAATAAAGCTCATAACTGGTTGTAGCTTCCCCTTGCAGGCACTATGGCAGTAAGAGGAAAAGGTGTGCACTTTTGGGTGCAGCACTGGTGCATCCAGGAGACCAAGGTCATGGCAGGACTCCTTGTCAAAGACCATGATCAGAGACTGCTGCAGGGCCAGTACCAGGGCTCCCAATATAAGGCGGAGGCCTGGGACCATCTCACCCATGACCTCACCAGTGCCACTGGCATACCCCGAACTAGTGAGCAGGTCAGACACCACTATGCTGATCTGAAGTAGCGCAAGGGGGACCTTTTGGAGGAGTGGCTCTAAGAGGCTAGAGTGGCAAGGGATGTTCCAGTCATGTGTAAGTAACATCCTAGTATGTGTGTAATAATTGCCAGCTCAGGTATATCATGGATAGGTACGACTAAAGATTCCTGTTATGTCTCCCACAGCTGCAAACCAGCAGGCTCACATCAGACACTGTGCACCATAAATTGAATGTGTAGGAATGCCTGTATATGACATGTTTAATCCCCAGAGGCCATTCAGTACAACTGAGAGACACATATACAGTAAATAGGGAAAATGCACACAACAAAAACTGAAAAGCACATGCAACTGAGATGTGAACTGTTGTTGTTTTAGCACACACAGCCACGGTTCGAATCCTGCCAATGGTAGTAGTCTGCATACAGAATCATACCCCACAACTGTACAGATATGTCCAGAATGTCCAGTAAAGTGGCCCATATATGTTGCCTATCAACCTGTCCCCCTGGGAAATCAGTGGGATGATCCCAGACATATAGGCAGCAAACAGGAAATACAACTGATTGACACACATCTATGAGAACGAAGCTGGCACACTAGCAACTTCCCAATACCTTATGTGAGTAAGAAGCCACGTATGTCCCATTTACACCCCAACTTGTCAAGCTGTGGTCAGAGTGTGTACAGTAAAAGAGTGAGATGTATGTGCATAATAGTAATGTGGAATCTGGTACTGTGTGTGGGAACATTCAGGTAGTGCTAATAAACATTCCTCTCACAGGTCTGTCAGATACCAACACTGTGCCCAGAGATACAAGAATGATATGCAGTTGCTCTGAATAATGAGGTATTACACATCACTGTCACCCACACTTCCCTACAACATATAACTGTCTAACAAATCTGTATAAGAGTGTTGTAATACAAGGTCAGAATGCAAAAACACAGGGGGATTAATAAGACAGAAAGCAGATAGGAGATATACAGCAATATCTATTTAGCAGACACAACTTTGATGGACAGTGTTCATGTTGTAGCAGACACAGACATTGTCTGAATCCTGGGATTGGAATTAGTCTGCATACAGATTCATACCCCACAACTGTACAGATGAGGCCAGAGTGTCCAGTATATGTGCCCATATCAACTGCCTGTCCCCCTGTCCCCCTGGTAAGTCTGTGGGATGATCAAAGATGTTTAGCCAGCAAACAGGGAATACAAGTGATTGTCAAACATTATGAGAATACACCTATCACTGTAGCAACCCCCAAAACTATTAGGAAAGTAATATTTCAAATATGTCCTATCTACACTCTCATGTTGTCAAGCTGTGACCAGAGTGTGTACAGTAACAGAGTGAGATGTATGTGCATAATACTAATGTGTAATCCGGAACTTTGTGTGGCAACAGTCAGGTAGTACTAACAAACATTGCTCCCACAGGTACGTTGGATATGAACACTGTGCTGAGAAATACAGACCATTATAACCTGTACTGGTACTGTTCACTCTGGTATTGTAGGGAATTGTGAGTGTTGCAGTTTCTCTGAATAATAAAGTATCCTGGTCACTATCACCCACACTGTGCTACATAATTTAGCTGTGTAGGAAAGCATGTATATGTGTGTGTGTCAGGTCACTAAAGGTGGAAGAGGGCAATATTCTAGATATGTCCCAGCACACCAGCATGTGGTCAACATATGGCCAGAGTCTGTACAGAAAGAGTTGGATAGCTATGTGCAGAACATCAACCCAGAATCTGGGAGTATGTGTAGAAACAGTTAGTTAGTGTTAACAAACATTCCCTCCACAGGTATACCAGGTAAGAAGTGTATACTGCAGGTAAAACCGGTTCATGTATAAAGATGATGACAACCCTATCACTGTCCAAACTAAGGCTATAGGGTAGTGTGGTAAGACTTGTAAGATACAGATAACAGCACTGACTAGGAAAGTAATGTGGACTACAGGAATATACTAGTTGTTAATTGACATCTTTCTCTCCCCTCCACCATATCTCCAACAATAATCTACATACCCACCCCAACTGGTATGTAATGACTCTGATAATGTCCAATTGTTTGATAAATATTTTAATGGTTCCCATGCATGTGCTGTATTGAATTATTCCAACATTGGTGGTATGGTGCCATCAATGTAACTGCATGCTGTTCTTATTACCACTGTGGTCCCATATATGCATGTGCTCTGTTTGCTATGTAACTGTTCCATATCTGGTGTCCGGGTTAATGGGAATATCTATGCATGCTGTTATACCTAACCCTGGAATGTGTTGACTATTACTAACCCACATGTGATGATCTAAACACTATAGCATGCTTGGGAAGGCCGGTCCCAGCGGACCCATCTGTCCCACTTCAGCTGGCCGTGGCACCGGGCACCAGCATGTCTGGGGCCCAACCGCAGACCCCCTGTCTGTTGGTCCTGCACCACCTTCGGGTGGAACCACCTCAGGGGATGGGGCCCCTCCCGGGAGTGGGCATGGACAGGCACCTGTCACCCATTGCCAGATCGGGGTCGTGGTGCATAGAGAGATCGACCAGCAGGTTGGTGATCTTCTACGCCAGCTCAAGGGCTGAATGTCATGATTAGAGTGTGAGCCTGGCTCTGCAACTCAACCCCCAGCACAGCCACCTTCGGAGCTGTGAAGGTGCAGTGGTAACTGCCCATGGGTGGGGACCTCAGTCCCGCTGTTACCACTAGGGGGCTTGTGGGCTTCCGATATCCCAACACCCCTACCCATCAAGGTGTTTACCCCCACATGTGTCATAGGCTGCCCCTGTTTGCATCTTGTTTGTCTTGTCTGTTAACATACCCAACCTACCTCCCCAAATATACCTACTACCCCTCCCCAACATCCCACGCTCACCTGAAAAAAAAAAGGGCAATCTGTTCTCACAAAAAAAAAATCACCCCATACGTAGCTGTCCATTTCGCACGTGTCCACTGGACACATGTAATCTGGTCTAATTGGCATCACAACTTATTATTGTTGTCTTCACCCCTCTCCCAGGGGTTTAAGTGTCCAAATCTACCTCCAAATTCAGTGTATATGCACAGCTGTTGCTGTAGAAGAAATGGGCAGCTATGGACCTTCCCTACACCCTTCCTGCACATCCCTGGCTATTTTCCCTACTGTCTTTCCCTCTTTGTGCCCCTTTTTTCACCACTTTCCTATCAACACCTTTTTCTTTCCTTTTAAAGAAATTAGCACGGGGGTAAGCAGGAGTAAGCACTTTTACGCAGCAGTAAGCACGTTTAAGCCTGTTTGTGCAGGGGTAAGTAATGGCTACACAGGTTAAGCAATTTTGGAGCTAATTGAGTACGAGAAACTGTAACTGGACATCAGCAGTGCTTACCTCCATGCAAACCCATGCAAACCCGCTTACAAGTGCTTTAAAGTGCCTTAATCACTCTGTATCCAATGGCCCGTGTTCTTCCCTGCAACAAAATAAACAGCCTCTGCAAGGCTCAAATCCAGGACCCTGCACACCATAGCCAAAGTGATTTACCACTAAGCCATGTCAAATATACATAGCCCTGATGTTTTCAAAAACATATCATCCAGCCCAGTCATTCAACAGTACAGTGAATGTATTCCAACATTTAGATGTATGTGTGTGTGTAAATATATTAATATCTAAACAGATACAACAAATCTATCTATCTATCTATATATATATATATATATATATATATATATATATATATATATATTTAGATATATATATATATATATATATATATATATATATATATATTTAGATCTATATGTAACTACACATACACATGCAGAGATATGTACAGTAAGTTACATATGTAGCATGTGCACACAATACGGACCAGCCACTATTCCTACAGTTACCACCTTACCAACTGGAGACTGTATGAGCCACCCATACAAATGACTCTCATTGCCTGCAACATATACCCACAGAGATATCAAAGGATATAACACCACACACAGGTGTGCATACATGTGAAAGCTTTGTATACTATTACAGGTGTATATGCCATGTCATATAGCTGTTTAGACATGGACAGCCACATAAACTTAGTAATACAACTGTGAAACAGTTATACTAATACAGTAGTCTGGAAAAGTTAACAAATTCTGCTGTCTAGGCCAAGGCCATCAAGTAGTACAATAGTAAAGACAGACTGGGCCACAGGATACCAAACAATCAACGGTAAGTAATGCAGGTGTATAGTTCAGCAGCCTCTATCTACACTCTGTAGACAATTCCTATGGGGTAAAGGCCTCAGTTGACACACTGGGATGTAACTGTTACATAACAGGGCACAACTGATACCATCACAAACACACTGACAAACAGAACAGTCTGTATGGCAGGTGGCAGTAGGCCTGCATTTAACCAAGGTGGATTGTATGGTAATGTACATCCATATACCTTAAGATAGCTCACCCCTGATGGTCTTCAGAACTTTGGGCTTTCAGGATTCTGTAGCGCTCCCATATACATATATGTGTATATATATATATATATATATATATATATATATATATATATATATATATATATATATAGATATAGATATATGTATATATAGCTATATATGTATGCACATCCTCTGTGTACAGTTATGTTGGTATATATGTAGATATCAATAACTATATGTGCATACATATCTATTCTGATATACCTACTACTGTCAAATATATGTAGATATCCATACATATATGTGCATATGTATCTCTAACTGTATATGTGTAGACATATATTGCTCTGTATATGTATATATCTGGGTGTTTATTTGTATATCTATGTACATGTACATATCCATCTATGTATGTCGATATGTATATCTGTATGTCTATATAGATATCTGGATAAGTATATGTACATATATCATCACCATATGTCCTGAACATGGAGTGTATCCCTACCTCAGCCCCTGTAGTCCCAACTTCATAGTGCAAGGGGATGTCAGGTATGTATAGCAGGTATACTTGTAGAGTATTGCTACTGTAATAGGGATTGTATTCACAGACATGATGTGTGTGGGAGGTCACATCTGCTTTTAACATGTGCGCCATTGGCTACTGACAGACATCCTAAGGACATCATAGTACAGTACCACTGCTAGCACATAGTGCTCCTGTGGACTACAGCAGAGATAATGGCCAATATATGTGGACAGTCTGACACACTTTGGACAGTCCAGAGGTATATACATAACCCCTTAGTGCAAGACATGTGGACCAATCCTGACAATGTGGATGTTAACAGACATGTAGATGAGTATAACATGTAACTACTGGTATACATTTGCCCCCATGGGTTATGCATTCACACATCCCTGTCTGCCCTGCCACATAATAAACGCTGGTAAGGAGGTGCCATGGCCACATACCACCTACTAGATATTGGCATACATCTGTACAGCATCCCTCTGCTCTGTCTGACATACATGACTATTATGGTGGCCTGGCAGCAGTACATCTGGCAAGTAACTGGACATTACATCTCACTGGTAAGTACACTAAGCTGATAGGTATGTAACAAAGCACTGTGCAGGCTACAGGCAGACCAGATCAACATTGGCCTACTTTTCCTATGGGGGAATGCACATATACCTGCACATAGATAGCAGGCTCTACAGGCATGCCACAGCACATAGTAACATGCACTTGTGTGTAAGTGCATCATCACAATGAATGTGAACACAGCCACAGCTACATATGGCATGCTAGCGTATTATTACAGTATATGGACTATCTGTTCAACACCAACCTCATATGTGCAACCCACACACTAACCCTACATATACTGGGCTGCTATACAGTGTGGTCCGCTGCCTGTCTGTGGTATGAGACATGTGCGTGTATGGCCCTACAAACATGTAAGCCGATAGGGTAACATACAGTGGAGCAGCATGTAACATCAGATAGAACAGGTCCAAGAACAATGACATCTACCACAGTCTGTACACAGGCCAAGGTACATACTAACAATACACACACTGCCGACAATCACCATAAGGACATAGACCTCAGTACTGTACACACAACCACTGAATGTCCAGGTTATGTCAACAAATATAACCCCTACTATACACTACATGTGTAGCAGTCTGACATCTCACTGGCTTGTTATAAGATATGATGTCACTAAATATGGTGTGCAGTACATATGCACCCCTTACTGCATGACATATGTACAATGGTTGTCAGGGTTGTGGCTGGAGGCACATACACAGGGCCAATATTGACATGTTGCTGTAATAACCTCATACATTTACTGTTGTAACAGGGTTTGTTGCACCATATGTCCTATGAGAGATATGAAGTCAGTAACTCTCACGGCTGTCACCATCTACAGACTGCAATCCTCACACTACCTTCTGCAGTTCACAGATAGGCACTCTGTGGGTAACACCTGAAACAAAAGGCACCACACACTGGCCAGTCTGCAGATGGCCCTACAGATGGGTGCTCCAGCATTAACATGGCACTGACATGGCAGGTATGTAAACATGTAGGACAGCCATAGGACAGCCATATCCACACACACACCCTGTTAAACCAACATTACTCCAAATGCAGTATAGCAGCACTTACAGTCTGTAGTCAGGTCAGGCACATCCCCCTCCTGTGTGTTGGCCTGTTTCCACAGTGTATGTTGTTAGAGGTAAACCCCAATCCATCTGAGATGCTGTTTGCCAAACAACAGATTGAGTTCCTGCTCACAGTAAATGAAAGGCCCAACACCAACATGATGTTCCTAGATATTGGTGTGTGTTTCCATGCAATTGGCTATGGTAATGTTACCACAGCTGTTCCACATGCAATCAGCTAGAGGAGGGCTGCAATTAGTGCAGGGACCATAAGCTGAGCCTGAGCATCACTTAAAATACACATGCTGCTGCCTAAGCAAAGCAGGTGTAAGTTTCCACATACACCAGAGAGGGAGTAGGAGAGGCATACAGAGGCACAGAAAATCCAGGGAGGGGTGGGAGAGTAAAACTTATGCATGTTTGTGTCACACACTTACCAGTACAGGGTATCAAACCCTCGACAACTATGCAGTGCTATCACATGTCCATGCAGTTATTGGATGCCACATAGGTTACATGTTGGGGAGACCTCAGAATGTGTATGTGATGGTGAGTGACATGTGCAACAGGGATATGGTAGCTATGTGGTAGGTGTAGTACCCGTGCCTGCCCACATGAACATGTGTCAGCATCAACACAGCCACACTCTCACAGGGATGCCACACATTGCCACACTTGGCAAGGCCAGGAATACAACTCATCACAAGTGGGATTGCCACAACACAGTACTGTGCAGGTATCGCATGCACCACAGGGGTCATACAGAGGTTATATGTGCAAAGGGTAGTTGGAGGTGTCTAACATCAGACAGCATGCTTCAGTATGCCAATGAGGGTTGTAGTGAGTGTGAATGTGATCATACGCATCATACACCACACACAAAGACACAGGTGCCAGTACTGACATGCATGTGTGCACTGCTTCATGGGTCTGTTGTGGTTGATGGTGCCAGACAGCTATACAAGGCTAGGTGATGGGTATACCTTGGCATCAGGCCACATTACAATGGTCTGCATTGTGGCTCAGGGGTGTAGTGTCTGGAGTTGCCCACACAGGTGGGTATTGTATTCACTATCCAGTCACCTGGGTGACTATTACGTGTGGCCAAAGCTGTGCATTGCTTGCCATGTATGTGTTCCTTAGTCCATGATATGGACAGTGTCTGGGATGTGCACACCTCCCACATGCATGTACAGTGACATGTGGAGCTGTACCTGGGGTGTCTGGCCCATGTTGTGTACACAGATCGTTATCATCAGATGTGCCAGTCCTGGCCTCATGTGGTGGGAACTGTTCATGGACAGCAGTTTGGCCCTGCACCTACATTGATAGCATGATACTGGTATTCCCTGGTGTCAGTGGCATCTGTCCATACAGGGCTTGTGTTTCAGGCATGTTATGTCCTTTGTGGGTCACATTTGATGGCACCATAGGTGTTGCAGGAGTCCAGTGGCAGATCATGGGGGAGGTGCATTGTCAGCATGTACATGCCTATTGGACTGATGGACAGGGTGCCATGCCCTCTGTAGCCCACTGCAATCATACCATGGTTACTATCAGTGGACAATATGCAGGGTACTACCAACATTGCAGCTGTTGTTTAGGCAAGTAAGTGTGTGTGTGTGTGTGTGTGTGTGTGTGTGTGTGTGTGTGTGTGTGTGTGTGTGTGTGTGTGTGTGTGTGTGTGTGTGCATGAGACATGGGTTGAGACTGTACCCTGGGTAATACAAGGGTTGCTAACGTTGTTCAGCTGGCATTGATGTCACATTTAGGGGTATGGATTTGCACCCCAGCCTCTTGGCTATTTCACATCTGTTATCCCTGTACAGTGGACATTGTGATATATACTTGGCCAACCATATAAGAAGTTTGCAAAACCCACTCCACATTGATGCCAGTTGTTACACACTCACAACCACCACCACACAGGATATGAATGACAAATACACAAACACACACACACACACACACACACACACACACACACACACACACACACACACACATACACACTCACACACACCCCTGTCATGTCTGGGGATTAGAACTCCTACCTAACAAGTTAATTACACTATGCCATTATAGGACACGTCACAGCAATTACTAGAGTTGTCCTTCCCCAAAGGTGTATTTCACAGTGAATGACATCAGCAGGATTGCCAAAGTAGAGCATTTGAATTGTAATGAGTGTGACTAGCCTAAAATACATTGATCCCTACACAAACATAGAAACACACAAAAAACATCCACAACTGCCATGTGTGGGTATGGAACCCCTAACAGAGGGCTATATCACACTACAGCATGAAGCTGTTATAGGAAGCACCACGGGGATTACTGGAGAACTCCTTCCCCAAAGGTTTATTTCACAATGAATGACAGCAGAAGTGCCAAAGTATGGCATTTAAATTGTAGTGAGTGTGGTTAGGCTAAAATTAATTGCTCCCTACAAAAACATAGAAACACACACAAAGCATCCACAACTGCCATGTGTGGATATGGAACCCCTAACAAAGTGCTATATCACACTACAGCATGAAACTGTTATAGGACGCACCACGGGAATTACTGGAGAAATCCTTCCCCAAAGGTGTATTTCACAATGAATGAAATCAGCAGGATTGTCAAAGTCGGGCATTTGAATTGTTGTGAATGTGACTAGCCTAAAATGCATTGCTCCCTACACAAACATAGAAACACACACAAAACATCCACAATTGCCATGGGTGGGAATAGAACCCTATCAGAGTTCTATATCACACTACAGCAGTACGCAGTTATGGCACACACTATGGAGATTACTGGGCTACAACCTTCCCAGAGGTGTATATCTAGGTGGATGACATCAGCAGCCCTGCCAAAGTTGAGCATTTGAATTGTAAAAAGTGTGACTACCCTAAAAAGCATTGCTCTCTACACAGTCAGACAAACACACTTGCCAAGTCTGGAATTAGAATTCCTACCTAATTTATCACACTACAGCAGTATAGAGTTATAGGACGTGCTATGGAGATTACTGGGCTACATCCTCCCAGAGGTGTATTTCTAGGTGAATGACATCAGCAGCCTTGCCAAAGTTGAACATTTGAACTGTAGGGAGTGTGACTACTCTAAAAAGCAATGCTCTCTACACAGACACACAGACACACACACACACACACACACACACACACACACACACACACACACACACACACACACACACACACACACTGGCCAAGTCTGGGATTAGAACTGCTACCTAACTATTTTATCACACGACAGCAGTACACAGTTATGGCATGCACTACAGAGATTACTGGGCTACAACTGTCCCAGAGATGTATTTCTAGGTGGATGACATCAGCAGCCTTATCAAAGTAGAGCATTTCAATTGTAGGGAGTGTGACTACCCTAAAAAGCAATGCTCTCTACACAGACAGAAACACACACACATACACACACACACACACACACACACACACACACACACACACACACACACACACACACACACACTTGTCAAGTCTGGGATTAGAACTCCTACTTATTTTATCACACAACAGCAGTAAGCAGTTATGGCATGCACTACGGAGATTACTGTGCTAAAACCTTCCCAGAAATGTATTTTTAGGTGGATGACGTCAGCAGCCTTACCAAAGTAGAGCATTTCAATTTTAGGGAGTGTGACTACCCTAAAAAGCATTGCTCTATACAAAGACAGAGACACACAAAAACATACACACAGTTACCATGTCTAGGATTGGAACTCCTACCTAACTTGTTTATCACACTAAAGCAGTACACAGTTATGGGATGCGCCACACAGATTACTGGGCTACAACTCTCTCAAAGGTGTATTTCACAGTGGATGACCTCAGCAGGCTTGTCATAGTAGGGCTATTGGGAGGGCAGTGTGTGTGCATGGGCCATAACCCATTCATCTAGAGGTTGACACAGCACATGCGGGCACACACAGGGTCATATTTCACAGGTACGTGTATACAGCTGCTAGATGACTACTTCCTTGTACAGTCATGTTGCACAGCTAGCAAGTGCACCACATAGTCTGTAATGCTGACAGATACCAGTGGCTAGTATCTGCAGTGAGTGACATCTGAACTTCATGTGGTTGTGGCCCTTTGGCTGCGTGCTGGGTGGGACAGCCCTGGATGGCTCCTTGTCACAGTCACCCTCTTCCACACATCTATGTATGTCTACCTTTGGCTTATTATAGTGTGTTGTCCTTAGATATATGTCAATATTCCTATCCACTGTGTGTGCAAAGCATGAGTGGTGCATACTGAGGAGTGTCTGCATTAACATCTGCGACTGCCAGATATGTCTGGTCCACTGGTGTTTGCAAACATGGCCTTCATGTGTTTAAGTGTGTGAGCATGCCCAGTATGACCTTTCAGTATGTTGTTGACTGACATTGCCTTCATTTCTCTAAGTGTGTGAGCATGCTCAGTATGCCTGTCTGTACTGAATGTGTGGATCAAGTCCAGGTAGATGTTACTGCAGTGCTGACCTTTGTGTTGTACACCTACAGATAGCATGTTGTTTCTGCAGGGTATCTGTCGATCATTTGGCATTGACTATTACTACATTTCTGCATAGGATGGGTTGGCACACCTGACTATTTCTACATTTCTACACATGATGGGGGGCACACCTGACTGTTATTACATTACCATATAGGATGGGGGGGCCACACCTGACTATTTCTACATTTCTACACAGAATGGGGGGCACACCTGACTGTTATTACATTACTACGTAGGATGGGGGGGGGGCACACCTGACTATTTCTACATTTCTACACAGGATTGGGGGGGCAAACCTGACTGTTATTACATTACTACGTAGGATGGGGGGGCACACCTGACACTTGTACACATTTGCTATGACTGCACTTGTATGTCGGGTACTCCATTTCCTTCTGTATTCTTACCTATCATGTTGACTAGAGGCATACCAGTGTACTACAGATCTTAGCTTTGGTTACCCTACATATTAGTGTCTGACTTCCTACCCTTCACAACTGACATCCCACTGCCTGACCTGCTGTAGTCTGTCTGTGTAGGCCTGGGGGGGTTACCTATAGGCAGTATTCAGAGGCCATAGCACAGGCTCTGTTTGGGTTTGTATACACCTGTCCTGCTGGCTGAGACTGTTGTTGGGTATGTGAACCTCCCTGACTGGCATGTGTGCATCATATGGACACACATGTCGCTCAGCACATTTTATGCAGTGGGTTTGTCACCCTGTGTAGTACTGGCTACTATGGTGACTCCAGTATGTGTTACAGATGTCATGGTGCCACTATGGGTGTCTACTTTCTGCTGCCATAACATTCAGCCACCCAATTCCCTTGCACGTTCACATCCATACCAAAGATACAGGTAACGACACATTCTACTCCATTTGGCAATTGGTAGGTTGACTGACTTACCTTGTGGGTGTGCCAGGATTGTGGATGGTGCTGGAGGGCTGCCTATGTCAGATGCACATAATACACTTCCTATACATGGTTGAGCACAGGTAGTGTCATTTTGGCATCCCTTTTACTGTATGTGCGTGTCAGAGAGAGATGTCATTCCTTTATTTATTTTATTTATTTATTTATTTGCAGTTGGTTTACCAGGATAGTCCATTGGGTCAAATAACCCGTTTTCAATGGAGTCCTGGGGAGAAAAGCTCCAGAACTAAGTATGTTACAAAACGTGATTCATACTAGTTATACAAAAACTATAACACATTATAAATTATATAATAATCCAAAGTATTTTGACACCAGCAAACAATTTCAAATAAACACAGAAGAAATAACTATGACAGAAGTTTAGATAAAATTAATAGATTATAGATTATAAAGAATAATACATGAAAATTTTGAGTTTATACCATATTCAAAATACTGAAACAAGTTTCTGAGAAATAACAGAAATTTATGAAGGAAGTATTTTGAGGTGAGGGCTAGTGCAGTTTTCCCTATAAAGTGAAATGATAGTGTATATTAGTTATGAGTAAATAATCAGGTAAGATGCAAGAGGAATCAAGGTGAAGAAGGAAGATGGCAATTGCAAGTAAATTAGCTATGAGGGATGGGAGCAAGTGCATTCCCACTTGGATACTAGGTGGGAATGAAGAGATCTTTTAAAAATGAAGTGGTTGGGGGTGGTGCGGATGGATGATGGTAGAGAGTTCCAAAGGCGGGCAAGGACAAAGGATAGAAGATTTTTCCCTGGGGGACGAGTGGGTTTATAGATTTCTAATAGATTTTGATTGTTGGACCTCAGTATTCTATCAGGAAGGTGCATTTTGAAAGCTGATGAGAGGGAGGGACAGAGAGAGGAGTTGAAAATGAGTTTATGAGCAAGAGTTAGTTGAGTGTATGAGAGATAGTTAGGAAGCTCTAGCCATTTTAGTATGTGGAGAGAGGAACAGTGGTGTGAGGAGGAGTTGTGGTTGGTAGCAAACTTGGCGATTTTATTATAGCAAGAGGAAAGTTGGGTTTTTAGGGAGGACTGTAGATTAGTTAGGAGTGGGGCTCCATAGAGAAGGGAGGGGATAAGACATGAAGTAGAGAGAGTGATTTTGGCAGCAGGTGTGAGGTATTTATTTTGCCGGTACAGCATACCAAGTTTTTGGTGGGTTTTTGATATTTAGCTGTAGGTGAGAATTAAATTTGAGTTGGTTATCAATTTGGACCCCGAGTAGCTTGGTCTCTGACACTAGTTCCAGAGGTGAATTATTTTGACTAGTGATAGTGAAAATGTTTGTGTTGAAGGAGACAGTTTTAGAGGGGGAGAATAGCATTAATTTGGTTTTAGAGGCATTTAGAGCAAGATGATTTCTTTTCATCCACTGCTCAGTGGTTGTGAAAGCTTCTTGGGTCAGTTTTTGGAGTGAGGGGATAGAAGAGGCCGAGCATATAATAGTGGAATCATCTGCATATTGGATGATGTCTGAGAAAGGAATGGAGTTGTGGAAATCATTTATAAATATGTTAAAGAGAAGGGACCCAGTATGGACCTTGGGGTACCCCAGTAGGGGTATTTAGAAATGATGAAGTGGCTTTTTTCCATATTACTGCTTGATATCTGTTAGATAAGTAGTTGGAGAACCAGTTCAATGAGGAGGGAGATAGGTTAAGTCCTGAGAGTTTGGTTAGTAGCAGGTTATGAGAGATAGTGTCAAAGGCCTTAGAGAGGTCAAGTAGTATGGTAGAAACAATTTGGCCAGAGTCACGTGCTTTGTTAATAGTTTGAAGGAAGGAGAGGAGGGCAGTCATAGTACTGTGATTAGGTCTGAAACCATGTTGGGTGGGAGTTAGTAGGTGATTTTCTAGAAGGTAAGGAAGGAGTTGAAGATGAATACATTTTTCTAAGATTTTAGAGATAGGAGATAGGATAGCAATGGGGCGGAAATTAGTAACATTGTTATTGTTACCCCCTTTGTGCAAAGGGATGATGTAGGCTTTTTCCAGATTTGGGGTACTGTACTTTCTAGGATAGAGCGGTTAATTAAAATGCTAATAGGGTAGGAAAGTGCATCAGCAGCTATGCTAAGAAAGTAGGAAGGGATGTTATCAGGAGCATTAGTACATGGCTTCAGTTTCAGAAGGAGTTTCTTTATAGTGGAAGTGGGTATAGGTTTAAATGAGAAAGAGGGAGAGTGTGCAGGGGGGGGTGAGTTAGGGGCAGATGCAGTTGATGAAGTAGTTAGAGGAGGAGAAAAAGTAGAGGGAGAAAAGTTGGTAAGTGGAGATGTGGGGGTGGAGGTTGTGCTGGGTGGAGTACTGTGGAGAGAGGGTGGGGAATATTTGAGAGTGTAGTGGTGTTAGAGAAGGATGATGTTAATTTGGAAATGGATTCAATGAAGAAATAATTAAATTGTGTAGCCAGATCTAGGTCAGGAGCGTTTGGGTCTGGGGTGGGGTGTTTTGTTTACTAGGGTTGAGAAGAGTAGAGATACCTTTCCAGAATTTCTGAGGGTTAGATTTGCTGCTATTTTGGAGTGTGGAGAAGTAGTTTTGTCGATCGGAAATTATAAGTTTTTTTACCCTGTTTCGGAGAGTTTTATATTCTTTTTACTAGGGGATTTGTTTTCTGGTAATATGCCCAGACTTTGTCGATGTGTCGCATGGGTGCTAGTGTTTTTGGACAGCCAGGGGGCTGTTTTAGTTTTAATTCTCTTAGACCTTAAGGGTGCATGAGAATCAAGTATTTGTAGGAAAATTGAGTTGAAGTGGGCAACTGCGTTGTCTAGAGATAAAGTTTTTAGGCAGTTCCAATTTATGGATTTTAGAGAGTTTGAGAAGCTTGTAGGATCAAACTTTTTTTGGTTGTGTATAGTAATACAATGATGGGTACGTGCAGGTGTAATGGGAGTCGCTGTGTGAAGATGGGTATGTGGTCACCAAGGGGATCAGGTAGAGTACCACTGTCAGAGAAATAGTGGGGTGAGAGACTAGAATCCAGTCTAGAATACTGCCATTAGAGGGGTATGTTGTGGATTTGATAAGTTGTGAAAAGTTGTAGAGGTTGATATTAAGAGGGTTTTTAGAGGACTGAATGGAGGCCCAGTTAATATTCATATCACCAAGTATTATTGTTTCATTGCTAATGTTGTTAGAGAGCCAGGAAAGGATATCCTCAAGTGTAGAAATGTTCTCTCCTGGGGGGATATAGAGTGAGGCTATACAAATGTGTTTATGTGAGTTAATTTGGAGAGATGTGAGGAGTAGTTCAGCATTTTTGAATTGTGGAATGAGTTTGTTATAGGGGGTAACTGATAATGAGTATGAATATAGGAGAGCTACTCCACCGCCTTTTCTATGGGGCCTGTCTTTTCTGATGATTGAATAGTTTGGCGGAATTATTTCAGAGTCTTTTATATAGGGTTTTAACCAAGTTTCCGAGATTGTTAGGATATCCGGTTTATTATGAACAAGCCAGGCATGAATGTGTGGAACTTTGTTTACTATGCTTTGGGAGTTAAAAGAAGTAAATAGGATCGACTTATCTGTAGAGGAAACTGTGGAGGGGCCAGGGTTGGGATGGATATCACCGGATAGAAGAGTAGAAATTAGATATAAGAGTGGCTTAGAGAGGTCGATGGACAGTTTGTGATTGGATTCTATTGTGGATTTAAGGAGTTTGATAGTAACAATGGGGGAAAAATGTTTTTGGAGGGTAATGTATTTGTATGGGAAGAGTAGGAGGTTATTTATAGGATATAGATGAGGAGAAATAGGAGTATGTGAGTCTGGTAGAGTAGAGTTAAGGTGGTTAGTAGTGTGGAGAGGTTGAGCATGGTGAAAGTTTAAGGGTTGGGTGATGTAGTAAAGATATGATAGAGTCAGGAGAAGTAGAAATAAGGAGATGAATGAGGATTTTGTAGGCATAGTGGAATGTGGAATATGTAGAGTTGATATGCTGTTGATAAAATATTTATGAATACAAGAGAGTTATGTTAGTGTAGGACCAGGTAAAGTTAGGAGTATAAGAGTAGAAGTGGGAAATAGAGTTGGGATTGGAGTGGGTGTGGTTTAGGAGTGGGGTGGAGTCTAGTGCAAGTAGAGAGGAATTCTACTGGAGTAGGAGGGATAGCTGTGGTGGGTAAGTAAAAATTTTATGGGTGGAAAGAGGGAGGGGTAGATGTACAGATAGTGTAGATGGTTGGATAAGAATCACTGTGGGTGTGCCTATGGGGAAATAAAGGTAGATGCACTGGGGGTGGGTGAGATTTGGGGGTAGGGTAGGGGGAAGAACCAAAGAGGTCTGAAGAGGAGGTTTGTGAGAGTCTATCAGTAAGGTGTTATTTGCAGAGGGGTAAGTTAGAATGGAAGAAAGACCTGGGTGTGTTGGATGACAGTGAACTATGAGAAACTAGAGCGAGTGAGTAGGAAAAGAGATGTTACAGCTAGAGTGAAGTAATAGAGCTTAGGAGATACAGTGGGAAGGGGGAAGGTTAGAGCTGTGAGAGAATACCTACAATATATGCAGTGAAGTCAATTTGGGGAAGGGAGTCACCAGGTGGATAGGTAGAAAATACACCTTACTCCACTAGGATATCCTCAGGGCCAAATAGAACTAAACAAGATAGTGGTTGGTGTAAGTGGGGGGGAAGAGAACATAGAGACTAGAATAAGGGATATTTAAGGCTGCTGGCTATCCTGGCAGAGGAGTGTACTAAATAACAGCTATCAAGGCTGAAACAGTAAGGTAGTAAGGGTTCAGCAGCAGTTACACATACTTCCTTAGCTTCTTCTTGGTGCACAGTCCAGAAAAACCGGAGATGAGGCAGCAGAGTAGGTTGATTTTGCTTGAGCAAAATAAGGTAGCTGTATTAATTAGGTGGGTTTTAGGTGTCCTCACGGGCTTAAGTCACAGGGGAAACTCTGGGAAGAAAGCTATAAAACAGGAGAGAGAGTTGAAAGAAAAATAGCTTTTAGTACTATTAAAACACCTTGTTTCTTAATAGCAGTCAAAGAATAAGTAATAAAACACCTTGTTTCTTAATAGCAGTCAAAGACAGTTAATAAGTCTATATTAAAAAGAGAGACATCATACATTATGTAACAGTTAGAAGCACTTTCAAAGATAGACAGGGCAAAACGTAATCAATATTATAAGCACATGGAAGTTAGCGTTTCTACAACAACTAATTTAGCCTGCAAACTTCAACGGCGTTGTATGTTACATTAGCCAGATACGCTTCTTCAAAATGCAAAGTAGGGATCTTTAAACATCGCCCATCTCAACTGCTGTGTGCCCTGGCTGAGCGTGTACCTCTACTCTTTCTTCCCAGAGTTTCCCCTGTGACTTAAGCCCGTGAGGACACCTAAAACCCACCTAATTAATACAGCTACCTTATTTTGCTCAAGCAAAATCAACCTACTCTGCTGCCTCATCTCCCTTTTTACTGGACTGTGCACCAAGAAGAAGCTAAGGAAGTTTCATCCGAGAGTTAAGCCTGTGACGTAAGCCCGTGAGGACACCTAAAACCCACCTAATTAATACAGCTACCTTATTTTGCTCAAGCAAAATCAACCTACTCTGCTGCCTCATCTCCCTTTTTTCTGGACTGTGCACCAAGAAGAAGCTAAGGAACTTTCTTCCCAGAGTTTCCCCTGTGACTTAAGCCCGTGAGGACACCTAAAACCCACCTAATTAATACAGCTACCTTATTTTGCTCAAGCAAAATCAACCTACTCTGCTGCCTCATCTCCCTTTTTCTGGACTGTGCACCAAGAAGAAGCTAAGGAACTTTCTTCCCAGAGTTTCCCCTGTGACTTAAGCCCGTGAGGACACCTAAAACCCACCTAATTAATACAGCTACCTTATTTTGCTCAAGCAAAATCAACCTACTCTGCTGCCTCATCTCCTTTTTTCTGGACTGTGCACCAAGAAGAAGCTAAGGAACTTTCTTCCCAGAGTTTCCCCTGTGACTTAAGCCCGTGAGGACACCTAAAACCCACCTAATTAATACAGCTACCTTATTTTGCTCAAGCAAAATCAACCTACTCTGCTGCCTCATCTCCTTTTTTCTGGACTGTGCACCAAGAGGAAGCTAAGGAACTTTCTTCCCAGAGTTTCCTGTGACTTAAGCCCGTGAGGACACCTAAAACCCATCTAATTAATACAGCTACCTTATTTTGCTCAAGCAAAATCAACCTACTCTGCTGCCTCATCTCCCTTTTTTCTGGACTGTGCACCAAGAAGAAGCTAAGGAACTTTCTTCCCAGAGTTTCCTGTGACTTAAGCCCGTGAGGACACCTAAAACCCACCTAATTAATACAGCTACCTTATTTTGCTCAAGCAAAATCAACCTACTCTGCTGCCTCATCTCCCTTTTTTCTGGACTGTGCACCAAGAAGAAGCTAAGGAACTTTCTTCCCAGAGTTTCCCCTGTGACTTAAGCCCGTGAGGACACCTAAAACCCACCTAATTAATACAGCTACCTTATTTTGCTCAAGCAAAATCAACCTACTCTGCTGCCTCATCTCCCTTTTTTCTGGACTGTGCACCAAGAAGAAGCTAAGGAACTTTCTTCCCAGAGTTTCCCTGTGACTTAAGCCCGTGAGGACACCTAAAACCCACCTAATTAATACAGCTACCTTATTTTGCTCAAGCAAAATCAACCTACTCTGCTGCCTCATCTCCCTTTTTCTGGACTGTGCACCAAGAAGAAGCTAAGGAACTTTCTTCCCAGAGTTTCCCCTGTGACTTAAGCCCGTGAGGACACCTAAACCCACCTAATTAATACAGCTACCTTATTTGCTCAAGCAAAATCAACCTACTCTGCTGCCTCATCTCCTTTTTTCTGGACTGTGCACCAAGAAGAAGCTAAGGAACTTTCTTCCCAGAGTTTCCCCTGTGACTTAAGCCCGTGAGGACACCTAAAACCCATCTAATTAATACAGCTACCTTATTTTGCTCAAGCAAAATCAACCTACTCTGCTGCCTCATCTCCCTTTTTCTGGACTGTGCACCAAGAAGAAGCTAAGGAACTTTCTTCCCAGAGTTTCCCCTGTGACTTAAGCCCGTGAGGACACCTAAAACCCACCTAATTAATACAGCTACCTTATTTTGCTCAAGCAAAATCAACCTACTCTGCTGCCTCATCTCCCTTTTTTCTGGACTGTGCACCAAGAAGAAGCTAAGGAACTTTCTTCCCAGAGTTTCCTGTGACTTAAGCCCGTGAGGACACCTAAACCCACCTAATTAATACAGCTACCTTATTTTGCTCAAGCAAAATCAACCTACTCTGCTGCCTCATCTCCCTTTTTTCTGGACTGTGCACCAAGAAGAAGCTAAGGAACTTTCTTCCCAGAGTTTCCCCTGTGACTTAAGCCCATGAGGACACCTAAAACCCACCTAATTAATACAGCTACCTTATTTTGCTCAAGCAAAATCAACCTACTCTGCTGCCTCATCTCCCTTTTTTCTGGACTGTGCACCAAGAAGAAGCTAAGGAACTTTCTTCCCAGAGTTTCCTGTGACTTAAGCCCGTGAGGACACCTAAAACCCACCTAATTAATACAGCTACCTTATTTTGCTCAAGCAAAATCAACCTACTCTGCTGCCTCATCTCCTTTTCCTCTGGACTGTGCACCAAGAAGAAGCTAAGGAACTTTCTTCCCAGAGTTTCCCCTGTGACTTAAGCCCGTGAGGACACCTAAAACCCACCTAATTAATACAGCTACCTTATTTTGCTCAAGCAAAATCAACCTACTCTGCTGCCTCATCTCCCTTTTTTCTGGACTGTGCACCAAGAAGAAGCTAAGGAACTTTCTTCCCAGAGTTTCCCCTGTGACTTAAGCCCGTGAGGACACCTAAAACCCACCTAATTAATACAGCTACCTTATTTTGCTCAAGCAAAATCAACCTACTCTGCTGCCTCATCTCCCTTTTTCTGGACTGTGCACCAAGAAGAAGCTAAGGAACTTTCTTCCCAGAGTTTCCCCTGTGACTTAAGCCCGTGAGGACACCTAAAACCCACCTAATTAATACAGCTACCTTATTTTGCTCAAGCAAAATCAACCTACTCTGCTGCCTCATCTCCCTTTTTTCTGGACTGTGCACCAAGAAGAAGCTAAGGAAGTATGTGTAACTGCTGCTGAACCCTTACTACCTTACTGTTTCAGCCTTGATAGCTGTTATTTAGTACACTCCTCTGCCAGGATAGCCAGCAGCCTTAAATATCCCTTATTCTAGTCTCTATGTTCTCTTCCCCCACTTACACCATCCACTATCTTGTTTAGTTCTATTTGGCCCTGAGGATATCCTAGTGGAGTAAGGTGTATTTTTCTACCTATCCACCTGGTGACTCCCTTCCCCAAATTGACTTCACTGCATGTATTGTAGGTATTCTCTCACAGCTCTAACCTTCCCCCTTCTCATTGTATCTCCTAAGCTCTATTATTTCACTCTAGCTGTAACATCTCTTTTCCTACTCACTGCTCTAGTTTCTCATAGTTCACTGTCATCCAACACACCCAGGTCTTTCTTCCATTCTAACTTACCCCTCTGCAAATAACACCTTACTGATAGACTCTCACAAACCTCCTCTTCAGACCTCTTTGGTTCTGCCTCCTGTTTTACCCTGTACTGAACTGCTTTCTTCTCCTCTTATCTCTCCCTCTCTTTATCTTCCTCACATCTGTCTTTTTATCCTATCCATGGTATGAGATTGTCCTGCTATTTACATTACTCTGCAGTATCTCTTCTCTTCTCTGTCTCTCTCCCTCTTTGCCTTGCTCACTCCTCTCTTCCTAACTCAATGTCCTTTCCATGACATATGAGTATTTCAGCTCTAGCTATATTCTTATATCCTATATCTCTGTGATAGCCGCTTATTCTAATAATAGCTCTATTCTTATCTATTTTCCCTGCACCTTCCCGTCTTTTCAGATATCACCTGCAAGTCTCCTCCCCCTTGCTACAACCTTACAGCTCTTCCGGCTAACTCCCATCCCTTGCCCCTCCCTCTTCCTACTGGAAGTGATAAAATACCTCCCTTCTTTTGGGCGCCATCTTTAAACATCGCCCATCTCAACTGCTGTGTGCCCTGGCTGAGCGTGTACCTCTACTGTAAGTTGTACCTGTTTGTTCATTGTAATAATGCTTCCACATGTTATTTCTTTCCACCTAACTGATGTTTTGCTGTAATACTGGTACCGTCACGCTCTGTATTAAATAAGCGCAAGGTCCCGCATGTTGTTCTTAAGGTAATTTAATACAATAGATGCGTACTGGGTAAAGTTTTTGTATTATAGGTCTGTTAGGTCGTGCTAACTGATGTTATTTACAGTAGATGTGTGCTGGGCATAGAGTCGCTAACACTTAACATTCTCTATATACTTTACCTAATTGGGTTTTGGATTTAATTACCTGCATATGCTATGTGCTTGGTATTTGAGCCCTGCTACAACGTTTCCATACTGGCGTTTTTATTGTGTGTAGTGACATTTATTTGTGGAGGGAAGTGTTAATGTACTACATAAACGTAGTGATGTTTGTGATTTAAACGCTCAGCAAACGCCATGTGTTTGATGTTATAATTCTGTTTTATACTTCAAGCCGACGTTTTTCAAAGGCTACTAGCTGCATTTTGAAGAAGCGTATCTGGCTAATGTAACATACAACGCCGTTGAAGTTTGCAGGCTAAATTAGTTGTTGTAGAAACGCTAACTTCCACGTGCTTATAATATTGATTACGTTTTGCCCTGTCTATCTTTGAAAGTGCTTCTAACTGTTACATAATGTATGATGTCTCTCTTTTTAATATAGACTTATTAACTGTCTTTGACTGCTATTAAGAAACAAGGTGTTTTATTACTTATTCTTTGACTGCTATTAAGAAACAAGGTGTTTTAATAGTACTAAAAGCTATTTTTCTTTCAACTCTCCTGTTTTATAGCTTTCTTCCCAGAGTTTCCCCTGTGACTTAAGCCCGTGAGGACACATAAAACCCACCTAATTAATACAGCTACCTTATTTTGCTCAAGCAAAATCAACCTACTCTGCTGCCTCATCTCCCTTTTTTCTGGACTGTGCACCAAGAAGAAGCTAAGGAAGTATGTGTAACTGCTGCTGAACCCTTACTACCTTACTGTTTCAGCCTTGATAGCTGTTATTTAGTACACTCCTCTGCCAGGATAGCCAGCAGCCTTAAATATCCCTTATTCTAGTCTCTATGTTCTCTTCCCCCCCACTTACACCAACCACTATCTTGTTTAGTTCTATTTGGCCCTGAGGATATCCTAGTGGAGTAAGGTGTATTTTTCTACCTATCCACCTGGTGACTCCCTTCCCCAAATTGACTTCACTGCATGTATTGTAGGTATTCTCTCACAGCTCTAACCTTCCCCCTTCCCACTGTATCTCCTAAGCTCTATTATTTCACTCTAGCTGTAACATCTCTTTTCCTACTCACTCGCTCTAGTTTCTCATAGTTCACTGTCATCCAACACACCCAGGTCTTTCTTCCATTCTAACTTACCCCTCTGCAAATAACACCTTACTGATAGACTCTCACAAACCTCCTCTTCAGACCTCTTTGGTTCTGCCTCCCTGTTTTACCCTGTACTGAACTGCTTTCTTCTCCCTCTTATCTCTCCCTCTCTTTATCTTCCTCACATCTGTCTTTTTATCCTATCCATGATATGAGATTGTCCTGCTATTTACATTACTCTGCAGTATCTCTTCTCTTCTCTGTCTCTCTCCCTCTTTGCCTTGCTCACTCCTCTCTTCCTAACTCAATGTCCTTTCCATGACATATGAGTATTTCAGCTCTAGCTATATTCTTATATCCTATATCTCTGTGATAGCCGCTTATTCTAATAATAGCTCTATTCTTATCTATTTTCCCTGCACCTTCCCGTCTTTTCAGATATCACCTGCAAGTCTCCTCCCCCTTGCTACAACCTTACAGCTCTTCCGGCTAACTCCCATCCCTTGCCCCTCCCTCTTCCTACTGGAAGTGATAAAATACCTCCCTTCTTTTGGGCGCCATCTTTAAACATTGCCCATCTCAACTGCTGTGTGCCCTGGCTGAGCGTGTACCTCTACTGTAAGTTGTACCTGTTTGTTCATTGTAATAATGCTTCCACATGTTATTTCTTTCCACCTAACTGATGTTTTGCTGTAATACTGGTACCGTCACGCTCTGTATTAAATAGCAAGGTCCCGGTATGTTGTTCTTAAGGTAATTTAATACAATAGATGCGTACTGGGTAAAGTTTTTGTATTATTGGTCTGTTAGGTCGTGCTAACTGATGTTATTTACAGTAGATGTGTGCTGGGCATAGAGTCGCTAACACTTAACATTCTCTATATACTTTACCTAATTGGGTTTTGGATTTAATTACCTGCATATGCTATGTGCTTGGTATTTGAGCCCTGCTACAACGTTTCCATACTGGCGTTTTTATTGTGTCAATGTATGTGCTATGTGTGTCTCTTTGCCATGGCCTCAGCATACTGGGCACACCTCCATCTGCCTACTGGGGCAGGCTCAGGTTGTTTCTCCTCTGAGTCACTCTGTGCCTGTGCAGGCCTTGGCATTGGTGAGGGGCTGTGTGGCCCTGCCCTGTGCTGTTCCTGCTGCAGCTGTTTCTGCAGGATCATATTGCGTAGCATGGCACATACCATAACAATTTGGGTACATGTAGCTGGTGAGTACTGCAAGGCTCCACCAGATGTATCCAGACACCAGAACCATGACTTGAGCATCCCAAACACACACTCTATTATAAGTCTGGTCTGTGCATGTGCCTCATTATGGCATTCTTGCTCAGGTGTGCATGCATTCTGATGGGTGTTATCAGCTATGGCTCCAGTGTGTAACCAGCATCCCCCACTAGGTGACCATAGGGGACGCCCCCATTGGCAAATCTCTGGTACAGCTGCATCAGATGCCAAGTGTGGGAATCGTGATAGCTTCCAGGGCAGCCAGCACACACATTAATTATAATGCCCTAGGCATCACAGATGACCTGGCAGTTGATGGAGGGAATGCCCCTGTGGTTGATGTAGGCCCTACCCTGATCACCAGGTGGTCCTTTGATGCATATGTGCATGCAGTCTATAGCACCCACTACCTCAGTGTATTCTGCTATTTGGTGGAAGAGATGCATATTGCTGGCCAACACCTCACGAGTGTTGATGAAATATACATGCTCACTGGTATGTGCTGACATGGCATCCAGGAACTGGTGGAATACTCTGGATGCTGATGCCTGTGAGAGCCCCATGATATCCCCAGTTGAGCTTTGGGAGGTACCTGTGGCTAGTATTCGTAGACCTACACATACCTTGGTATCCACTGGGATGGGATCCCCTTGGTCAGTTTGGTGTGTCAGGCGTGGCCGGCACAGCTCAACAATTTGCTGTAGGAGGTCCTTGTCCACCCTATAGCACTCCACTATCTCCAGCTCATGTAGCCCCTGGTAGGTTACCTTGGGTCTATACATTCTTCTCCGTCTCCTCACTGTGGGTTGATCAGCAGCATTCACATCCTCACCACCCTCAGCCTCTTGCACATGTTGTTCTATGTTACCTGCTGCAGCCCTTCTCATTTTGTAGGTTTGTTTGTTAAAATTTCCCCGCTTGTATGCACCGGTGATGTAGTGTGTGGGAAAAAACAGAGGGGGAGGTGTTTGCATAGTTTAAAGTAGTGTTCTGGGCTGGGCTGGTCTGCTGCCTGAGTAATTGGCTGACTCTGAAACATTTCACCTGCCAGCTATGCTAGTTCTCCTTGATTACCTTCCTACTGCCGTTTTCCCTTCCCATTGCCTTCCTGTTTAAGCTTGGGAGCGTGCCACCCAAACAGAGTGCTCAAATGTGCACAGAGCTGCTATTTCCTGGTTTAACTTTTTTTTTCTTCCTTTAAGACCCTGTGCGCGGTGCGCACACCCGCTTAGGCAATGTAAAGAGGGCTGGGCAGATTCAGACACACCCCCTAGCTTAGCTGTGCTAAGCTGAGAGCAAACCTGAGCCACAGGGCTCCAATCCGCTTACAGTATGCCTGACACCCCCCCATGATGTCACCTAACTCCTAGGCTTGCACCAAGCTATTCCTACTCTTACACTGTTGGGACCTGACTCACATGCTGGAGAAAACTGGTATTCACTATTATTCCCTTCATTTGCATAAGATTGCCTGCTAATGCATAGTTACATGTCTCACACTGAGCCTCCCCCCTTAGCAACCACTACTCACTGTCCATGTTGTCTTCTGCCTGCTATTGACTTGCATGGCAGAATAGTGATTTTAGTTAGAATGCTTATTTTAGGTTTATTTTATTATTCACCCCCAATCCCATTTGCGTGCCGCTGCCCTATGCTTAAACAGCCGAGATCGGCTAAAAAAAATAAAAGTTGATTTTTTAATTTTTTTGGCTGTTTTCAATGCCAATGGCCTTATACTTGGCCATTGGCATGCTTCCTAACTGATATGCAGCCTTGATTTGGAGCTGTCACAGCTCCGGTTTGGAATTTGAGAAATGTACTCATTTACTAACCGAGTACATTTCTACAGATTGCACTAGTCCTGCATGGATGGTTGCAAGCTTCCTGGATCACAAATTCACCTCATTTGCATGGATTTCTTTTACAAATGGGGTGATTTGCATACAGGGGCTTAGTCCATGCAGGACTAGTGGAGCGCTCGTGCACACCCCTGCATGCTGTTCCTGGATCGCACAGCAGACATATTGCCTGCTACAGCTCCTGCACTGATCCTGCACACCGTGCAGGGCATAGAGAATATGGGGGCCAGTGTATAGTTTATACATCATGGTCTATAGTTTTTAGGATATCTTGCAGGTTCATCTTATGGAGTACTATCATTTTTACTGTTGATAAAAAATAGTTCCATGGCTAAATCTTTATGTAAAGATGTTATTATTTTTAGCCAGCAATTAGGTACTGCATCTGTGTCTTGGGTTTTACATTTAGGAGCTTTTCTTAATTTTATTTCAATTTCTGTGGTCATTATTTCATCCCATTTCATATCCTGTACATTTTAACTCCTTATTATTTCTTTTATTTCTTCAATCCATTCATCTTCTTTGTTATTTTCTACAGGATCTTCATAGATATTACTCCAAAATACGTCTTTTTTTTTTCTTTCTTGGTGGTGTTTCAATTTCTTTTGCCTTGTTTCCCAATTATCAATAAAACTTTTGGGTCATCAATAAATTGCTTGCTATGTACTTTTCCTTTATATTTATCTGCATATCTTCTAAGTTTTTCTGCCTGTGCTAAACTTTTTAGTTTGTTATTTGTAATAGAGTACAATAGATCCTGGTCTGTTCTGATACTGTGCATTGCTTTTATTACATCTGTCTTTTTGAACATTTTTGCTTATCTGTTCCCTCTTCTGTACTCTTCTAAGAGCAACACTTCTTGTCTTAATTACTTTATAGATTTCTCTATTCGATGCTTCCATGATGGCATTAGATTTCTCTCCTTCCTTTCCCTCACTACCCTGTGTTTTTGTGTTGTGACTTTATCTGTATTAATTTAGCTGCACTGTAATATATCCTATTTACTTCTGTTATAGTGCATGAATTTCTATGAACAGTCTTGATTATTGTGTTCATTTGTTTTATCAAACTTCTAACATTTTAGGTCTCAGTGACTTTTCTGTAATCTATTTCTTTAATTGATCTTAATATGTCTAGCCATCTTTATTAAATCAAGCAACTCTTCCTTTTGATCATTTTCTTCTATATTATGGTCACATTCTTTTTTCTCTGTTTCCTGTGGGCATTCTATAAAAAGTTCTAGGAAAATGTTCCTATGCCATATTCTCTTCAGCTTCATCCTGTGTCATTCATTGCTCTTTCATATGGGAACCCACTGTCACTCCACAATATTGACTGCATCAGAGATGCCACCGTTTCCTGTCCCTTCCCTTGCTTTGCAACTCCAACTGAAACTTTGTACTTGTTTTCTACTGAAGGCTCCAAAGTATCTGCATATAGCAACTATTATGATACTTTCTGCTATACTGGTTTCTCCTTAATTTCGGGATTCATTGTTCTATCATGCTGTTTTTATCAGAGTTAGATTTTCTACACTAAATCCTTCACTTCGCCATTAATCCACAACTTCATTTTTTATTTATTTTACATTTCCATTACTCTTCCCCTTTTCTACTTTCTCCCTCTGTTTATTATTTCCATATCCAGATGCTTGTTCCTGTATTTCTCTACAAATATCTTCAGTGATGCTTTTTTGTATTGATTAGTTTTAATTTCTGCTTTGCATAAATATTGCATCATGTTACATCTCTTTTTCTTTCTCATGCTCATATTTCTTCTTCAGATGTCTCCCGCTCCTCCTGTTTCTTCTTACATGGAAGACTCAGGGTTGGGAGGGTGGCCTAATGGTCAAGGTGTTTGCCTTACAAACAAAAGGTGCAGAGTTTGAGTCTCACAAGGGATAATTGGGCTCGCAAGGGCAGTTAGCTTAGTACTATGAACCTATGACTCATTGTTCCATGATGCTGTGACATAACCTGAGTAACACTTTCTGCACTAAATATTTCACTTTGCAGATATTCCATAACTTTAACTTCTACTTTACTAATCTTCTGTTCTATGTCCCTTTGTGATCTTATTTTTTGTATTGTGAAATTTTTGATATCCAGGTGGCTTTGCCTGTATTTCTCTTCGAATATCGTCAGAGCTGATTTTTTTTGGTATTGATTATTTTATCTTTCTCATGTGCATAAATATTGCACCATATCAGATCTCTCTTTCTTTCCCATGTCCATATTTCTTTTTTATACTTTTCAAAGCCTCTAGATTTTGTTCATTATATTTTGGCATTTTCTCAGTTGTTTCTTTTTCCAAATGGCCCAAGGTTTCTTGGTCTAGATAATGTTTTTCATGAATCTATTGTATTGAACACAAATTTACATCATTTGAAGCTTTTGATAGTTTTTATTGTGCAAGTATTTTTCTTTCCTGTAATCTATCTCTTAATCTTTTTATATATCTTCTGTCCAGAAATTCTGTGCTTCTTTCATAATAGTAAAAATACATAATGTATTTCTTATCCTCAATAGTCTACTCTATCATTTTTATGGCTCTTTTTTGGCCTGTCAGTTTTGTGTTTTTATAGACTACTACTTCCTTCTACAACAGTAAGGCCATCCTTTCCCTGACCCTGGCCTAACCCCATTGAAGGAATGTTTATGTGTCTTGAGGGTTGTACACTAACATTTTTTCCACTCCTGCCACCAGTGCACCTACCAGGATTCAACACTTTTTTATCCTGGTACTTGTGCACCCAGCTGTCTTTTTTTTTTAACATACTTCTGTCCATGATATATGCTATGTAAAATACAGTTCATATGTCAGTATCATATTGATAAGATTTTGTAAAAAAAGGATCACCTCATGAAGGGTACACACCAAGACTTGAGGATGAATTCAATTCCAGGAATACTACTCTCCTTTGCTTGCTAATTTTATCATCTTTTCATTGGGAAAGTTGGGGTGAGTGGGGGAGTAGGAAGTGATTTAAAGGTGAATTTTGTATATCATTGCCATTACACTAGCTTTCTTATACTGTATGTCATTTCTAATGATGTTTTGTATCCTGGGGAGAGAATTCCATGGTCTTTAGCACCTAGTTTTAGCCAGGTTTCTGTGGCTATCAGTATGTGAAACGTATACGACGCTATATAGATATGTAACTTTGGTAGTTTATTGTAGATTCTCCTAAGATTTAAGCTCATCAAAAGTTGACTATTACCTTGGTTGAGTGGAAGAGGAGTGTTAGGGGCAGGGGAGGGATAGAGTTACAAAGTATGTAGAGAGGGTCCCGGATTAGGATGTATATTGCCATCAAGAGCAAGCATAAATGAGAAGTGTGTATAGCAAAATAATTGTTTATATTTAGATTTCACCTTTAAATTATCTGTGTATAGTGTTGGTTCTTCTTTGGTGCATTAGTAATTTAAAAAGTATGGGGCGTGATAGAGTATAGGCTGGGTGCTATCGGAGGGTGAGAGGGGAATGATTTAGAATTATGGTGTAGTGTGCTAGATACAACAGTGAGGCTGGGTAACAATGGAATGTGATGAGATGGGGCATGGGCAAGGTGAGATAGTAAAAATAGGGACACTAAGTGAATGGGCGGCATAAGTAGGTATGAAGAATTTAATAAGGGTGATCAGTTGAATAAATGAAGGCAGTATTTAAATAGAGGTGGGTGGATAGAATAATAGGGGGAGGAGAAAATGTAGACTGAGGAAATAAGGACCAAAAGAAAGGTGGTGTGATATAATGTATATGTACAAGATGGAATACCAAATAGGGTGGCCATAATGTGTATAATTGGTTGTATGTATGGAGTGGGCGGGCTAACAGAAGCATAAATTCAGTTGTAGTGGGGTGTGTGGGAATTGGGGTTAGGGTAGAGGGGCAAAGTTAGCCTGAGCTTAGCAAGGATAAATGGAGCAGGTTTCAGCCCCATAGGGACAGTACATGGCCATAAACAATCAATAGAGTTAGCACTGCTAGAGTTTGCATGTGAGTAACTAAGGGTGCTTACTAATATAATTGCAAACATAAACTTCAGACTATGTAGTATTAAAAATTATAAACTAAAAACAAAAGTAGAAAGACATAATACTAATATATCAAGTAGTTATCAGTTAAACTTCATGACATGGAAAAGAGACAAAGCAAAGCCAAAACAGAACTGCCTATAGAGGCAAAGAGAGAGATTTACAAAAGCAGTAGCTGGGAAGAGCAATTAAGAAAGTACAGGCTGACAGCAAACATAGAGTGTAATTAGAGAGGGAAGGAGAGGGTAAAAATTAAGGGTGGTGTAGGCTATTTTTAATTATAGTTCTGAAAAGCAGTCAAAATCAAGCAAGTTTTTGACAAAGTTTTCTAATGTCTCTTTCACATAACTTTTCAAACATTAGGAGTTTAAGATGGAAGAGAGAGTTAGACACTGACCATCCATTCAAAATGTTGGATGAAGCTCTTGAGTTGTTATCAATAAACAGTACAGAAAAATTCTACTTTTTCATATTTAATTTCAGTTCTATTACAGTATAAACAATGTCAAAGTACAAAGAAGGAATAAGTGAACCTTTCTTTAAAAGTTGTAGGGGCACATCTTTAATAAAAAGATGAGTATAGTAAAAACAAATGCACCATTCACAGTTTTAGAAATGGTAACTTCCTCTGAACAAATTAGCTGTTCATCTACCTTTTCTGAAAACAGTCTGATGCCATCATGGCCTGTATCTAGAGTTTCTCCATTTGTGTAATCTCATGAAATTTCTCTGATAACAAAGCATGCTGACATCCTTCCTATTAGATATATGCAGAGATCTCTGCAGAGTGGGTTGTACTAAAAGATCTGTGTTGTATGGGAGTCCCCTTCTTTGCAGTTAACGGTTTGTTATCTCTTGTTATTTTCACAATTTTTCCTGAAAAAGCAGAAGAACAGAGTGTAGTATAAGCTTTCTCTTTTTACATAGCCTTTGAGATCTCATAGAAATGTATTTTCTTTGTGAGACCTCATGATAGAAAAGTGTGCAGATATTTCAGAAAAAACATGGTCACGTTCAGATTTCTTGCAGTCAAATAATAACTCATTGTGTATAGATTGATCTAACTTTTTGATATCAGAAGCAAGCAAAGCAGCTTCCTTCCTGACTGTGATTTATAAGAATTTTGAGAAATTCTGCCCCTGGGCGTTAACATTTTATTTGCTGATGGAAGTGTGACTGGACAATTATGCAGCCTCAAAGGCTTAGGAACACATGCAGACATGTGCTGTGACCTTGTTACTTAATGCAGTAAGTTAGGGAGATGTCCGATGTGCAGAGCAAGATATTGAAATAAACTAGGACTCTGCTAATCAAACTACTTTATGCAGCATGTCTCCTTTCAAGCTGAAAAAAACACTAGCTAAAACTTCTGCAAATGGATAAAAGATATTAAACATAGGTTCATAGGTTCATAGGTAGGTAATAGGCTATTGGCCCTAGGGCCTATATAAGCCTAGCCAAATGGTACCCTGGCTTTTGCCACCCAAGAAAATTATTTTCCTGTGCCCCTGTCAAGCAGAGCCACAGAAGTGATCCCCGGGGTGAATGTCCTATCTCCCATCCAATCATCAAGATTTTTCTTGAAGAGTGCTAATGATGAGCTTTGTTTGATATAGATAGGTAGTTTGTTCCAGAGTATGGGAAGTCTCTGGGACAGGAATCTTTATTGTGGTGACAAGGTTTAGATTCCTAGAGCGTGTAGCTCAGAGGGATTGGGATTTCTTTAAGTGGAGCATGTCCAACAGCTCTGGGTTTGACATGGCTTTGTATGTTAGGCAGAGATCGCCTCTGAGTAGGCGATATGTGACAGAGTAAAGCTGGAGTTTTTGAGACGGTCTGCATAGGGCATCTGTTTGAGGCCTGTAATCCTCTTTGTGAGGTATTTCTGTGGCCTTTCCAGTTGTTATAGATGTCTTGTGAGGTACATACCAAAAGGGGCGTTGTATTCTATAATGGGTCTAATGAGTGATGAGTAGAAGGGAACAATGACCTCTTTTTTCCTGGATGAGAAACCTTTTGTGATGAGGTGTGCCACATAAAAGGATTTCCTGACTACTGTGGCGATGTGATTATCAAAGGAGAGACTACTGTCCACCTGTGTCCCAAGGTCTCTTATCACACTTTCTGTGTTAAGTAGACTACTGCCTATGTGGTAGTTCATGGGTACAGAGTATTTACCAAAAGGGATGACAATGCACTTTTTGTCATTGAGCTTGAGGACATGGCTTTGACACCAGGCATCTGTCTCAGTGAGGTCCTTTTGTAGGATGTCCACATCATTAGAAGTTTTGATTATGGCTCCTAGTTTGCAGTCTTCTGCGAACTTTGTTAGCCAAAGACCTTCTGTGTTAGCCTGTACTTCAGAGAAGTAGATGCCAAACAGGAGAGGACCTAGGACTAAACCCTGTGGTACTCCACTTGTCACTGGTCTGAAGTTGGATTTAGAGACTGCTACTTTCACAGTGTGGGTTCTGTCAGTGAACCAGTTGGCAACCCATCTTGTGACATATGGATTTATACCTAGTTTAGTGAGTTTGTCTATAATTCCAGAGTGGGGTATGGTGTTGAAAGCCTTGGCGAGATCTAGATAGGCTGTGTGAACCACCTTATCCTCATCTACGACTTTGGTGACCACTTCAAAGATGTCTATCAGGTTTAGGAAACATGATCTGCCTTTTACAAACCCAAACTGGGTAGGGTCCAGAGTTTGGAGATTACCAATGTCATTGTTTATAATTTCCATGATGATACGCTCCATAGCCTTGCAGACCAAGCACGTCAGGCTAATGGGGTGGTAGTTCCTGGGGTCCATGGTGGCTCCCTCTTTGTGGAGTGGGATAACCATTGCTGTACACCATTCAGTGGGCACAAAGCCTGAAGTGAGGCTACGACTGAAAATGGTACTTAGGTGGGGTGCCAGTTCGTTCTGTAGTTCATGTAGATCGTAGTCTGGGATGTTGTCAGGTCCCATGGATGCTGTGTTCTTGGCTTTGGAGAGTGTGATTTTTACCTGTGCAGCCATGATTATGGGTACTTTGCATTCTTCTGGTATAGAAATAGGCCCTTTAGGGGATGAGACAGGGGTAAAGTTAGCACTGAACCTATCTTCTGCCAGGATGTTGGCAATATCAGTTGGTTCTGTATATTTAGTGCCATTGTGCTGCAACTCAGAGCAGATTTGAGTGTTGCCATTGAGATTCTTGACATAGCTGTAGAATGCTTTGTGGTTGTCTTTAGAATCAGTGGCAATTTTGTTTTTGTAACTAGCTTTGGAGGATTTTATGAGGGATCTCAGCTTCTTACTGAAGCTGACCACAGAGTTCCTCCAATCATGGGATTTTACTCTTTTATGCAACAGTTTATTTCTTCTGTTGTAGTTTGTTTATAGCAGGGGACCACCAGATTGGCTTTCTTTTTTTGGAGGATAGCATCTTGCTTCTGTTAGGGATTGCATGATCCATGCACTCATGTAATTGCTTATAAAGTGCAATTGTATAGGATTCAGCAGTCGTATCTCTATTGTCCGTCAGCATGGATATCGTGAAGTTTGCCACTTCTGTCTTAAGAAGCATGAAGTTGGCTTTGGAGAAATTTTTAAGATGGTTTCCCTAATAGGGGTGGGATGTGGATGTCTAGGGTGATTTGATTGTGGTCGGATCCGACCAACGAGGAATTGTCCTTTGGTGTGGAACACCGGTTGCCCATGTTGGTAATCACCATGTCTAGAATATTGCTCCCCCTGGTGAGGGTGTGGATAAGTTGATTCAAGGCATTGGAATTTATGAATTCCAGAAAACGGAGAGCACAAGAGTTGGTACATGAGTAGTTTTCCCAGTTAATGGTGGGGTAGGAATTTGCCCATTATAAGGGTGTTAGGTTGTACCCTAATATTTTCCAGTGTATCAAGAAATGAGGAGTGGAAATCCTGAGGCATGGTGGGGGATCTGTAGCAAGCTACAATTTGCACTGCGGTCTTGCCCAGAGTTAGTTGCACTTGGATAATCTCAGATGCATTATGCTGAGCAACTAGCCTGGAGGTGTGGATATCCTTGAATATGGACACACCTCTGCCTTTAGTGCTTCGGTCCAGGTTAGGTGGCCGAAAGGTGTTGTATGAATTATAGCCTGGTAATGCAGGGATGCTCTTTGGAGCCTTGAGCCAGGTCTCTGTCACTCCACAGATGTCAATGTTCTCCATTTTATGGAGTGCCTCGAGTGAGTGCATTTTGAGGTTTAGACTTCTAGCATTAAGTAGCATTACCCTCAGATTTTGCTTGCTTGTACCTGTTACAGTGGTGAATTTGTCATTTGAATTTTGCCTAAAAAAGGCACTATAGTGGTGGCAAGAGCCTTAGCTAGTATCCGGAATCCCAAGGGCGACAGGTGCAGGCTATCTCTGGCAAAGCATCGTGGCTTGTCGATCATGTCATCCCAGGCAGACAGATACTGGATCCCCTTAGAATGACACCAGAAGCTTAGCCAATTGTTGAAGTCAATCATTTTGTCCTTGTACTGTGGTATCATTCTGGGTGATGGCAGGATGCTACTCAGGGCTAGGGTCATACCTGCCTGGGCTACAAGATCAGAAAGCCCCTCTGTCTCTCTTTTCATGTAGTCCAGGGAGGTACGTCTCAGGTCATTCACACCAACATGGACAATGACAGTGTCATATTTCTACTTGCTGTGGAGTGACCTGACTGCATGCATTATGTGGCGGATCCTGGCACCTGACAGGCAGCTGACAGTAACTTTCTCCTTGTCTAGCCTGGTGAGTGGAACATCAATGTGACTTACTAAAGAGTCACCTATGACTAGAGTATTGGGTACGTTGTTATGCTTTATGGGCTGTGGTTGAGTGGCACACTGAGTTTGTGGGCTATGTGTCATTTGGGTTGTGTTGGGGGGTGGAGGTGGCTTGCGTTTCTGTTTTGGATGTCCCTGTTGCTTGGATAGATTTTTTTTGAGAGCCTCTATGAATGTAGGTGCGTGTTTTGTATTTCTATGTGTGTGTTTTGGTGGTGTAGGTTTTGAGGGACTATGTGATGAGTGTGGTGTGGTGCAAGTGTTTACCCTCTCCTCTTGACTGTCTAATCCAGTCTTGTGTGAAGACAGCTTTGCTTCCAGTTTGGTTATATAAGTGCATCTCTCACAGGTTGTAGTGTTGGGTGGCAGGAGGAGAGGGTTGTCTGTGTACATGAGACAATTGCTGCATTGCCCCAAGATGCCCAGATTCATCAGGTAGACAGGAGAAGACACTGGGAGCTGACCCTTAGACATGCCTGGATAGGTGCTTATTTATTAAGTACTAAAAACTGTTTTCCTCTAGACAAATGAGGGAAGTTGAGTGCTGTAGTAATTTGTAGCTTATTTAGTGCTTACAATGAGTTTTGAACAAGTGCTGAGCTCAAAGAAACAGATTTGAGCACTGAAAGTAGAAAAATGCCTAGTTCTAAGGAACTAAATTAAACTAGAAGGTTTCCCTCCAACACAGAAAGGATTGGGGGCTCAGAAGCTTACAAACAATCCTGGATACAGCAAATCTGTATCTGGACTAGACAACTTATAGGAAAGGCTGGAAACAAGCTTTTTTTTTTTTTTGTAAAGTGGAAAGGGGAAAGGAGGAGCAGAAGCTAACTGGGTAGGCCTTCTCAAATATTCTCCCTGCTGGGATAGGTAGAATGAGGTAATGACATTAGACTGGGAGGAGTGTTCCAAATCAAATTTACAGTAGGGGCAGGCACCTGCAAAGCCACCAAGTATAAAAACAGCATACCAAAAGGGAGGGAGGGTGGAAAACAAAATTCAGAACAAACAAACCCAATCAGATGCTTAACAATTGTAGAACATTCTACTTAATACCTCACACACAGTGAGTAAAATAAAAGTGCTATAAATAACTCAGAAAAAGCAAACAACAGGATACTTAATGTTATATATCACAGATTAGTTAGCTCAGAGCCCTTCCTCTGACTTCCTACAATTAGCTCAGTGTGAAATGGCAGAAACAATCACAAGTTAACTTCTTAAGTAACAAAGTTGAAACCTGAAACAACTTTAAAAAAGCTTGAAAGAACCAATGAGGTGCTTACTCCAAGGTGTAGTATAGGCAACCCTAGTCAGCCAATGACCACAAACAATTCACTCTCACTGAAAAGCTATACTGGCCTTGGCTAATCTATGATGGCCTGGGAAATGTGCTCAGACACACAGCCTCTACTAACAAACAACAAGTCCCAAAACACAAGCCTGAATATGGACAGTGCTACAGTACCAACACTACTTAGGCAGAAAAAACTGTAGAAATGTTTAAACAGATGAAGGATCAAGGTGACTCTAGAGAATTCTTTTAAATGCAAACAAGTTATATGAAACACTCCTAGCAGGAAATCAGAACAAACAAACCCAACCAAATGCTTAACAATTGTAGAAAATTCTAAATAATACCTCACACACAGTGAGCAAAATAAAAGTGTTATAAATAACTCAGAAATAAGCAAAAACAGGATACTTAATGTTATATATCGCAGATTAGTTAGCTCAGAGCCCTTCCTCCAACTTCCTCTGATTAGCTCAGTGTGAAATGGCAAAAACAGTCACAAGTTAACTTCTTAAGTAACAAAGTTGAAACCTGAAACAACTTTAAAAAAAGCTTGAAAGAACCAATGAGGTGCTTACTCCAAGGCATAGTCCAGGCAATCCCAGTCAGCCAATGACCACAAACAATTCACTCTCACTGAAATGCTATACTGGCCTTGGCTAAGCTGTGATGGCCTGGGACATGTGCTCAGACACACAGCCTCTACTAACAAACAACAAGGCCCAAAACACAAGCCTGAATATGGACAATGCTACACTACCAACACTACTTAGGTAGAAAAAACTGCAGAAATGTTTAAACAGATAAAGGATCAAGGAGACTCTAGAGAATGCTTTTAAATGCAAACAAATTATATGATACACTCCTAGCAGGAAATCAGAACAAACAAACCCAACCAGATGCTTAACAATTGTAGAAAATTTTCTATAATACCTCACACATAGTGAGCAAAATAAAAGTGTTATAAATAACTCAGAAATAAGCAGAAAACAGGGTACTTATTGTTATATATCACAGATTAGTTAGCTCAGAGCCCTTCCTCCGACTTCCATCGATTAGCTCAGTGTGAAATGGCAGAAACAGTCACAAGTTAACTTCTTAAGTAACAAAGTTGAAACCTGAAACAACTTTAAAAAAAGCTTGAAAGAACCATTGAGGTGCTTACTCCAAGGCGTAGTCCAGGCAACCCCAGACAGCCAATGACCACAAACAATTCACTCTCACTGAAATGCTATACTGGCCTTGGCTAAGCTATGATGGCCTGGGACATGTGCACAGACACACAGCCTCTACTAACAAACAACTAGGCCCAAAACACAAGCCTGAATATGGACAATGCTACACTACCAACACTACTTAGGTAGAAAAAATGCAGAAATGTTTAAACCGCTAAAGGATCAAGGAGACTCTATAGCATTCTTTTAAATGCAAACAAGTTATATGATACACTCCTAGCAGGAAATCAGAACAAACAAACCCAACCAGATGCTTAGCAATTGTAGAAAATTCTACTTAATACCTCACACACAGTGAGTAAAATAAAAGTGCTATAAATAACTCAGAAATAAGCAAAAAACGGGATACTTAATGTTATATATCACAGATTAGTTAGTTCAGAGCCCTTCCTCTGACTTTTTCCGATTAGCTCAGTGTGAAATGGCAGAAGCAGTCACAAGTTAACTTCTTAAGTAACAAAGCTGAAACCTGAAACAACTTTAAAAAAAAGTTTGAAAGAACCAATGAGGTGCTTACTCCAAGGCGTAGTCCAGGCAATCTTATGATTGCAAAGATGGCAAGTGATGAATATTCTTGTACAAAGTAAATCAGTGTATCGACATCCAGCCTATGGCAAAAAGAAAGGACTGGAGAACTACATACAACACAGCAAACTCCAAAACAGAAAATGGCCTAGACTACATTTTGACTAGAAGAGAAGTGTTATCACAAGCACAATGTACATTCACACACACATACACACACCCACACACACACACGCACACACACACACACACACACACACACACACACACACACACACACACACACACACACACACACACATGCACACGCAGAGACACACACTTACTTATGGCATGAGTTTTAGGAGAATGGATTATGCAGTGGTGAGAGACAAGGTCAAGGATATGTTGGAAGACAAGCATCACACTGAGGTAGTGAACAAGCTACACAAATGGGTTAGGGATGGTGTACTGGTGGTGTACTCATGAATATGAAAAGATGGAAGGATAAGCAAAAGGCAAACAGAGAAGAAGGCTAAAATGGTAACACACGAATGCAAGATTAGTAATCAGGGTAAAGACAGGATGCACAGGGCATGGAAAGGAGGTAGTGGGGAGGTGGAAGGTGCACAGTACAAATGGGGCTAAGAGAATGGCAACAAAGGTTGCAAGCTCAGCAATGACAAAAGTTGAAAGGGAGTTAGAATGGAAGCAATAGGGAAAAAGGCTTTTAAGTACACAGTATCAGGATTAAAGAAGAAGAATAAGAAGGTGTGGTTATGCTAAGTCAAGATGACAGGCAGATTAGAGAAGTGTAGGGGGAAAACTGTATTGGCTCAATTCATTGTTTCAGTCTTTGCAAAGCAAAGCAAAGGTAGACTGCTATACTGCAATGAGATTGACCACAGTAGGAAGAGCAATACAGAAACAACAGAATTTAAAGCAAGGAGGCAGAATGGCAATTGTTTATCCTTAGGGTGGATAATACACCAGAACAAAAAGGACTACCTCACAGGTTCAGCCTGATGAAGAAGTTCAACAGAACACTGGCTGGTGTAGAAGTACCTGAGGACTAGAGGGCAAATTAATGTAGTACCCTTGTACAAGGGAAGGAACATTAAACCGCTAGGAGAACTGCAAGCAAGTTGGCCTAATAGCTGTAGCAGGGAAAGCCATGGGAAGAATCCAGAAGGCAAGGATGGAAACAATTTTTCTTTCCTGTAATCTATCTCTTAATCTTTTTATACATCTTCTGTCCAGAAATTTTGTGCTTTTGCATAATAGTAAATATACATAATTTATTTCTTATCCTCAATAGTCCACTCTTTCATTTTATGGCACTTTTTTGGCCTGTCAGTTTTTGTGTTTTATTAGACTACTACTTCCTTCTACAACAGTAAGGCCATACTTTCCCTGAGCCTGATCTAACCCCATTGAAGGAATGTTTTTGTATTTTGAGGATTCTACAGTCGTTCTTTCCACTCCTGCCACCAGTGCACCTACCAGGATTGGGCACTTTTTTATCCTGATACTTGTGCACCCAGCTGTCTTTTTTATTTTTTAACCTACTTCTGTCCATGATATATACTATGTAAAATACAGTCCATATATCAGTATCATATTGATAAGATTTTGTATAAAAAAGGATCACCTCATGAAGGGTACACACCAAGACTTGAGGATGAATTCAGTTCCAGGAATGCTGCTCTCTTTTGCTTGCTAATTTTATCATATTTTCATTGGGAAAGTTGTGGTGGTTGAGGGAGAAGGAAGTGATTTAAAGGTGGATTGTGTATATCATTGCCATGCCACCAGCTTTCTTATACTGTCTGTCATTTCTAATGATTTTTGTATCCTGGGGAGATAATTTCCTGGTCTTTAGCACCAGTATGATGACAAAGGAATTAAAAAATGTGGTTAATTAAATAATTAAGATTTCCTAATGTCTCCTAATATTTTTCTGTTTCTTTTTCTGTGATGCCATATTACTGTACACTGCACTTTGTTGGTGAGGTTTTACAGTCTGAACTCCATGAATTTGTGAATTATTTCCTCTGAGAACATGAGAATAATTTCCTCTGTGACTGCAGATTATTTTCCCTAACTTCACTCTGTCATCTTGCTCATTGTTCCTGCACCTACATTCTGTGAATATTCTAAATCATGCCAGATGGATTACAAATGGTACTTCCCAAAATGTTAGGTTACTGAATTTGTTTCAATTATAAATAAAAACTGTACTCTTTGTTTTATGTACAAAACACAGCTTAATGTTGCCTAGCAATTTCAATTTTATGAACAGAGGTATTTGACTGAGACAGTAAACTTCACAAGCCTAGTTTTCTGACTGCACTTTAAGTAATGCTGTTGCATTCACCTAAGGTATCAAGCTTATGTTTTATAAATGCATGATTTAAAACCAGCTTTTCAGTCCAATGTCTTTTATTTTGACAAACTGTTGAGTTGCTGAGCACAGTGAGAAAATTCTGCTCAAAGTCTCAGCACAAATATCAGCCCTGCTCAAAAACAGGTCATATCTACTTTTGGTCATTTGGTTAGGGGATTAGCCATATTAGAGTTTGCACATACATTAGCTTTGATTTCGTCAGTCACTTGAAGTCCTCTCCTTTTTCTCTTGACTTGCATACCTGACAAAAATGGTTGGAGCAGCCACAAGTCCTATATTCTCTATTAAAAACTTGACATGATTTTTTTCATGTTGATAATCGCACCTTAAATGACATAGTGTTTGCTGGATTGAACTATATCAACTGCATTATGCAAAAGTGAAACTTTTTGTTGCAGTACTGTTTGAAACATTAAGAGCTTTATGCTTTGACATTACAGCACTGTTCTGCTACCTGTAGTTTGTCTTCACTGCATTATTCCATCTGTTACTTATGGACTCTAGCTTTATTTTAACTTTATAAACATGAAAATCTTCTACAAGCTCTTTCCTTTGGACACTGGTTAAGTCTGCTGCTCTATACACAGTCATAGTCCTTTCTGGTATCAAACTGGATTCTAACCAAAACTCCTAACAAAGAGACTGGACTTTATAATAAAATAGCTATAAATGGCAGGTAATCACTGTTGCTTATACTTCACCATGGCTGAATTCTGGTGTTAATTTTAAAGTATACTTTAAAGTATACTTCAAGGAATTTCATTCTTTATCATCTATATTTAATATTTCACAATAAATTCACTGCATGTATTATATTTTAAGCAGATGCCTTTAAGAGCTGCTATTGGATAAAACAGCATGTGACAGTTTCTTGCTTCATATAAATGAACTATTTTTGATGTTTAGAGTCATTCTAATGAAATTAGCATTCCTATAAAATACTTGTGATAGATTTTCTGGTGTTTGTTCTATTACCATAAGATCTTTGATGGACTCTTGCTTTTATTTTGGATTCTGAAAATGTTTACATTTTACTCAATCATTTTTTATGCAACATTGAATTCTGTCAGCACTGAAATCTGCAAATCAATAAATTCACAGTGGTTGGTTCTATGTCTTAATTCAGTCACATATGCATGAACAAATTCCTATGAATCATGCCCTCTACTCAAAATATAAATCATGACAATTTTTTTTACTGAACCAAGGGGAATGTCAATATAAAAGTACAATTTTACAGCATTTCTTCAGAGTTAACTGAAAAGAGTGAAATACGTTTAAATTTCAAGTTTTTTTCATCAGACTGATGATAATGGCATTAAGGCATTAAGGATTTTTATGTATTTAATCTGGGCTGAGGCACCTAGGCAGCAGGACATTTCCCTGTGGTACATTTGGTTGGGGATATATGGTTGAAGTAACATTCAGCTGCAGAGAAATATGGCCATTGTGAATTTCCTTTGGGAAAACAGAAGGGTGAGGTGCCATGCCCACACCTTCAATAATCAAATGTACAGGGAGAAGGGTCTGTATTAGAAGAACAAAAACCCTAAACCACAAACGCTCACATGAATGAAAATGTCAGTGATCGAAGTTGCTATGCTCCCCACACTCCCCCGCTAACTATATATTCTAACTCCGAGGTTACACTACAGTGAGGAAAGGGCAAATATCCCACTCCTCACTGTAACATGACCCCGCAATCTCACTTTTGATTCCCGGCATTTTCGATCATGTGAGCATTCGTGGTTTAGGGTTTTCGTTCTTCTAAAATAGACCCCAGGGGGAAAATAATGTCCATGGCCCTCATGACAACATGAGACAGAAGGCAGTGTGGCAGGCATCAACAGCAGGCTGGCCAATGAGCATGTCAGGGGTGGTAAACATGCAGTGCACAATGGGCAGTGCCTTTGTAAGTGGTGTGTATGGACCACTACCCCTTCATAGTATCTAGGGAACATTATCTAAAATGCATACTTAAACATAAATGTGACTACAGTAGCATGCAGGATTTAGCACGCTTCTACATGTTGTAGTTACCTAAGCATGCATTGCACACTGAGCACAACATTCATTACTTCTGCTCCCATGCACTTGGCTACTAAAGCTGTGGGCATGGCATTGTGTGCTTCTGTTTGTCTACAGGGAATTCACAAACAGCCATGATTCTCTGCAGCTGAATGTCACTTGAGCCATGTTTCACTAACCAAATGTTCCACCGGAAAATGTCTTGCTGGCTAAGTGCATAAACCCGTTATTTCTAAAGGTGCTTACCATTTAGATTATTTCATGAAATGTTCTCGGGAAATTCAAAATGTACTGCCATGCACTCTTAAATTTATTTTGTAAATCTCTGAAAACCTTCCTATAAAACTCAATCAGTGCTGATTCAACTCCATCCTCATTAACAATAATCATGTTAAAATTGCAGTGTATGCCTAGATAGCTGACAATACAAGATCAATTAAATCATTTTGGCAGATGAGGGCTTGAAAATATGCTCTTGTCTACAAAATAACATTTAGCAGTGCTTCTGATGAGTATATAACCATGTGCATGATGAAGTCAGATAAATGATTATAGTTCTTAACATTTAATGTGTAGAATGTGTAGTATTTGTCTCTTTTACCAGAATAAAAAGTAATGTATTTTTTGTTATCTTGATGTGTGGGTGCTCTTATTCTTAATAAATAAACAATTGTACATTTTCCTATACCGTCCCTCAAAAGCAATCGAATGTAAAATAGTTTAGGTTTAGAAGATGTCATTGTATTTAGGTCTTCCTTAATATAAAGGCATTTTGCTTATGACTCATGCGTCTCCATTTTTAGTCTACGACAATAACAGCTTTGCTCTATCAAAGATACGTTTGGTCCCCTTTTGCAAATATAATATTCATATGAAAATGGAGTCTAAAGCTGTGCATGCAGATATCGCAAAACAGTGATATTTACATACTTCAGTTATTTTTACAGCTTTATAAGTCATTGTTTGACATTTTGTACTTACTAGTTATGTAAAGTCGGGTTCCTGATCCTTTTGCAGTGACAGTTACACCGTCTGATTTAAACTTTACACAGTAATACACTCCTGCATCTTCCAAGGTAATACCAGTGAATGTAATGGAATGGTCAGTGTCTCTTCTTGGTCCTTCATGTACAACCTGTCTCACTCGTGCATCTGAGTTATCATCTGAGAGCTGTGAGTAAAGGAGCTTCTTTAGATTGCTACCCTTGTACCATCGAACTGGTCCTACAGTTTCTTTTGACAAAGTACACTGGATTTTGACAGTACTTCCTTCTATACCAGTAACAGATGGGGTCTGGTATATCATCAGGTCAAAACCCCCTGGAATAAATAAAATAAAGGTTAAAAACTTCTAGATTATAAATGCAGTGTAGCAGGCTTCCAAAATCACAGTTATATATTTCACTTAATGTTTCAGTAGTCAGAGATTTCGACACTTGAAGATTTCAAAGTAAGAGAAGTGATAACTATGTTCAAAAAATAATTCCTGACTGTGATGATATCTAACTTGTTATTTCTACACAGGTTACCTTAGTAAATTAGTGCAGCAACTTATAAATAAATTATAACTAACCAACCCGAGTTTGATTCCCACCATCTCAACCACCTGTGTGAATTTAAGAATTTTGTATAACCTTATCAGATATTCCAAGTAAATGAAAAAATAACAGGTTTTGTTTAATGGGATTTTCATAGGAGTGGCTCGTGCTATTGGACTGCAGCCCTCCCAGATGTAAAATAAAATAAATAGAAATAAAACAATTAGCTGCGAGTCCCAGAACTCTGCGCATGCGTGTGGGAATCTGGACTGCTGTTTAACCAGTCCCAGAACTCTGCGCATGGGTGCTGGAATCCAGACTACTGTTTAACCAGTCCCAAAACTCTGCACATGCGTGCGAGAATCTGGACTGCTGTTTAACCAGTCCCAGAACTCTGTGCATGCATGTGGGAATCCAGACTGCTGTGAACCAGTCCGGATTATGAAGAGAAGGCATCAGATTACAAATGCCCAGATGTCTATGCGGTTACAACTGCATAGACTGGAAGAGGATCAGACTACAAGATCTGCAGGCATGTATGGATAGCTGCTGTCATGGGAGGAAGGGACTTTGTATTATTTCAAACAAAGCTGCTGCTGCAAGAAGATGGGACTTTGTAAAATGAAGCTGCTGCTGCAATTCTGAACTCAGGTAAATGTGTGTATAAAATGCCCCACTTAAATATACCTGGTAGCTAGAGAGAAACCTCAGGAAATATACCTGGTGGCTAGAGAGAGTAACTCAGGCTCAAACCCTGTACTTTGGATGTAGGTAGCAGGAGCCTGAATTCCCTACCCACCACCCCTTATGAAAGCTATTCAGATTTTTGCCTCATATTTTTGTTCTGTTCCTCATAAAATCTGTGGTTTTCTGAATTTTGAATTCACTAAGTAATGACAGGCATTTGAATTTCAGTCTTCATGTTCTTCAGAAAGTACATGGTAATACAAAACAATTTATTCTAGCAATTTTCTAAGTTTATATGATTAATATATAAAATTTGTCCCTATTTTTGGGCCTGTATTCCCCCATTATTGTCTTTGTCAAGGTTTTTTGTGCTAAGAGGTTGAGCGCTATGGTGAAAACTGAATTCACTAAATGATAACCATTTAAGTTTCATTCTTCCTGCCTTTCAAGAAACAGCTGATTTGGCATAGTGGTATGCTGCTCTGATTGCAGTGCACAGGATCCTGTGTTCAAGAATTGGCAGTGAAATGCATGGTGGTAATACAGCATTTTATTCTAGCAACTTTCCAATATTATACAAGCAATGTTTAAAATGTGTCCCTGGTTTTGGGCTTTACCCGCCCCCCCCCAGTACATTTTGGCTATTTCCAGATTTCTTGTGCTACAAAGTTGAGAGATACAGTTGAGTGTCAAGTGGATTTTATAAAGAGCTGAAAGCTTCACAGGAAGAGAAGTTCAGTGATGCTTATGCAGAGTTTGCTTGCATTGTTAATGGCATAATAAGTTGAATACTTGCTTTAGATGCAGAGGGCTGTGGGTTCTACTCCCATGGCATGCAGATGCATTGCTGTACTGTATTGTATTGTACTTTTAAGGGGAGTGGATGCTGCAGTCCTGAGAATGTCCTCTTTGGTGGCGATACCTAGTAACTATGAACCTGTTATCAGTTTGCCATCCATTCCCTATTGCAATATTACTAGCTTATCATTTTATTAATGTAACTAAGGCAATTTATTCCTCAAGGACAACAGGCACTTTATTTGTAGATGAAACAATGAAATATAAAGTTGTTTGCTAGCAGCAACCTCTTCATTAGTTACATATCTCTTTAATGTGGAATTATTTAGATTACTTTTACTTCTGCAGAGATTGTGCATATTTACTGATACTGGTGGTCTGTAGAAGTTTGAGTAGGCTTTTATGATAGAAATGTTCTGAACTGGGCAGTTTTGTCATTATTGGTGCATGAATTTTGTTTCATCGTTTACTGGAAAATTGTTCAAAACAATACATTTAAAATGCCCTCTAACAACTGTACTGTATTATACAAGGAGTATAATTTAATACAATAAGGAAGGTGTATCAAAGAACACACATATGTTTCATGTGCAGGGGGCCTATGATTTTAAAACAGCCCAAAGTTAATCTTTATCTGCCACTGGCAAGATGTATTTTCTTTGAATGTGGGTTTCAATGCTGTTTCAATGAATGTGAGTTTCAAGGGCAGAGAAGTTTTAATGCTAAGTCTATTTTCATTGTGAGACTGCATTGCTTTGTTTAGCAGATGTCTATTAGTGTTTGTGCTGTAAAATGTAAAATAAAACGTTTAAATGAAATCCAAATCATTGTAGAAGTAAATCAGTATGCATATTACAGTGTTTATGGGAAATGGGGTGAACTAGCCAAGTAATGGGATATTGGAATGGGTGCATGGGGGAGGCCCCATTTGACCATGATTTTGTGAGGGGGGAAGGTCATCAAACTCAAAGACAGCCCCGGCTGAACTATACCTTTCAACTGTCCAGAGTTTCACAGAATGAATAGATTTTTTTGCTTCTTATTTTTGGTTTGTTCCTCATACAATTTGTCATTTTCTGTCAAGTCCTTTAGGAATGAAGTCACTAAATAATGACAGACATTGAGTTTTAGATTTCATACCCTTCAGAAAAATGCATGCTAAAGCAAGACCTGTTATTCTATCAACTGCCAATGTTTATACAACAGCTATTTTTAGTACTGTTTGTATGTTCCCCCAATATATTTGGCTTTGTCCAGATTTCCTGCATTAAGAGCTTGAAAGGTACTTGCAAATAAATTGCTTTATAGAATTAGGTATATCCAAACCTTTCAATTGTCCCCTGATTTTGCCTCAGAATATTGCTCTCCCCCAATAATCCCGCCGTAAAATGGCAATTTTGGAAGAAAACGTGGAGGATTTATAATTAATAAATAATTGTAATGATCAGAGTTATAGATTACTTTTATTTCAGAAATGCATGTAGATTCTGTAATTTTTGTCAGCTGCTCAACTTAACAGTACTAATATTAAAAAAGTGTCCCTTCTTAGACAAGTTCCCAGCTGTGTTGTCTGGCTTGTTTGACTATTTTATATTTTTGCATCACATTTTTGTCTGTTTTTCAAAACAGTGTGTTTTTCTGGCAAATTAGTGGCAAATCATTAAAGACTTGTGTCTTTCGGCTTATGGGTCGCCACAGTGAAACTCCGGTCCGCTAATGTTTGGTAGTGGATTTTTACTTGCCGAGTTACCAGCCCTGACGCACAACCTTCAACGAAAGCACGCCCATTCACGCATGCCTCCACACAGAAGATGCTATAGCTGAGAATCGAACGCGAGAACATCTTGCTGTGAGGTGACGATGCTACCGCAGCACCACTACCGTGGGTGGCAAATCATTAAAGACTGAAGTTAGAAAATAATGACGGACATTTGAGTTTCAGATTTCATACCCTTCAGAAAATTCATACTAATGCAAGACCTACTATTCTATTATATTTTTAAGTTTATAAGATTAATACTTAAAAATTGTTCTTATTTTTGGGCCTTTGTCCCACTTCTATTTATGACTTTGTCCAGATTTCTTGCTCTGAGGTTGAGAGGTGTGAAACGTGTCAGGGCCATCACCATCAGCCAGAGACATTTCAAGTTGTGACATACTTCTTGTAACCCACTCCCCCATATAGTGATTCTGAATGTGTCCAAGCAAGGTAAGGAACAGTTATGTAGTGTAAGTGTGCAGAGCATCCCCCCATTCAAAGTAGACACAAGTACTACAGTGGCTTTTCATCGGCCATTAATTTTGCAGAATGTTCTTGTTTTCTGTCATATTTTTATACTATTGATTTATACTTCTTATTATTCAGGAAATGCATGTTGTTGCAGTGCCTGTTGCTCTGTGTTTAAGTAGCAATGCTTTAATGACCATCAGGTAAGCTTGTCTGAGATTGTAAGATGCAAGCAAGTTTTAATAAGCATACTGTTAAAAACTTACCAACATTGAAAGCCTTTTCATTGTTGCCATGCAGAGAATATTTACATAACTAGATAACATACAAGCCTTAGGTATTGAAATGCATATGACAGTATTTGTAATAAAGGACAGGATTCCAGTATTTTCAGAAGCTCATTGCATTTTTTGGAGACTTACAGTCATCTTTGCAGGCTGTACCCATAAAATAAACGGAATGCCAATTTGTCATGTATGGTCCATAACCTGTGCAGTAATCCTTTAAGCAATTTATCTTGAGCTTGTTTCTTGTTTGCTCTTCCTTTTTTAGTTTGATCATGTTTTCCCCATGAAACAAGTAGATAGTTGTTGTCAGGCAGCAGGTCTTTTTTGGATAAGAAACATTTTTACACGTGGGGGTGTGATGCCCATGCCCTGGCCCAGCAATCAAGGAGCCTCAATCCTCACCACTAACACCAGAGAGGGCGTCTCATATATGAGGAAAGGATAACAAATACACACAGTAAAGTGCAATTTCCCTTCAGAGCACACAGAGATCACAGTCAGTCCGGGGCTGGTCGCTCCCTTGCTCCACAGGTCCCCAATAAGACTCTCCACTGGCACAGCTATAGGGTCCAGATCTCAGCCAGCCTGGCAAGCTAAAATCTCTAGCACTCTCTCTGCCCAACCAGTGCTTCATGTCCCTGCTCAAGTAGCTGACACACACACACACACACACACACACACACACACACACACACACACACACACACACACACACACTTTGAAATAATAGGTTATAGAACCACACAGACACTTCTGACGAAGGCTGGCACAGATTCTTCAGCTGTGCCCTTTTTACCCAGACTATACGGTAGAAATCACTGCCACCACCCAGCTAATATTTATCAGCTACTCAAAGGCCCTTAAAATGGTGTCCAATTATTACTGTGCGATATTATTATCCAATTGGTAGTATAGCCCAGGGCTAAAGCTATAGGAGTGGCTTTGTACAATTTTACCAGAGGCATATAAGTAGTCTAAAGAACTTAAATTATCTCTACACAAACCCACCACAGTTGAAAGGTTTTAAAATATTTAATAATAAATAATTAAAACCACAAGACAATACTTTCTACAACACAGTGCTAGTAAAAAGAGTTCAGAGATCACATAGAAATACTTAAAATGAATCAGTAGTACAGTTTTGACATCACAGAAAAACACTTAATCTAAACGTTATAGTTTCTAGCTAATCTGAAAGAAAACACACTTCTAAGATAACTTACATAAGACAACAGGCAAAGTGCTAAGTTGGATAGTCAGACAAAAATGCTTAATAATGTCTGGTCCTCACTGTTTAAATTGAAACTGCAGTTCTGCTAAAACATTACATCATCTTTTTACACTTCCTGGTGTTCCCATGCTTACAGAAACTGCATTTACATTATTTTACAATTAGAGCAATAAAGGACATTTCACATGTAAATTCTGGTCATTAACTTTAGCCTTAAAACAATAGGGAGGAAGCCTTCATCTAGCCGGACTGGAGATGACTTGTAAAACATCAAAGGCAGTGATGAAATAATTTTAATTTCAAAGGACCAACAAGAAATGCTTGACTTACCTTTCTTTACAGCAGATGGCAATGTTGCCACATTGTTTTAAGTTCAACATGCATATTTACAAATTATAGAATTATTTGCACAATTTTATCTGGCTAGGCTGGCAGCCTTCACCCATCTCTACCAGTCTTCACCCCCCCCCCCACCGGAGAACTCAAGCTAGTTTTTCAAGTGACCCCTGAGAAACGTTGCTTGAGAGGGTTAGGTCTATCTGAGTGTACCTCACCCCATTCCCTGTCTTGAGAGCCCATCTGCATTGGCATTGCTACTCCCACTGTGGTGCAGCACTGACTTATCATATGCTTGCAACCCCAGGCTCCATCTTAGCAACTTGGCATTTTGCTGACTATCTCTGTTTAACCATGTTAGAGGGTTGTGATCTGTCATAACAGTGAATTTCCTTCCATACAGATAAGGCTGAAGTTTCTGCAATGCCTACACTATGGCTAGACATTCCTTTTCTACAGCTGCATAGCATTCCTCCCTGGGTTGGAGCCTATGACTGAGGTAAACCACTGGGTGCTCTTCCCCCTCTGAAGAAATCTGGCTAAGTACAGCCCCCACCCCATGGTTTGAAGCAACCACCTGCACCACAAATTCTTTGCTGTAATCTGGACTGGCTAACACAGGAGGTCCTCCCAAAGCTTATTTAAGCTTCTGGAATGCCTGATCACATGCTGGGGTCCACACTACCTTATCTGGTATGTTCTTTCTTGTCAGGTCTGTGAGGGGAGCAGCTATGGTACTATAACTGGGGATGAACTTTCTGTAGTACCCTGCTGTCCCTAAAAATGCCTTCACCTGCATTTTAGTAACAGGTGCAGGCCATGCCTGAAGGGCTTCCACTTTGGCAGGTTCTGGCCTTATCCTACCACTCCCCACTCTATGTCCTAGGTAGGAGACCTCCACCATACCCACCTAACATTTGCTCGGCTTAATGGTCAACCCTGCCCTCTGTAGTCTACCCAGCACCTCCCTGACATGCTGAAGTTGCTCTGGCCAGGAATGGCTGTAGATGACAATATCATCCAGGTAAGCAAGGGCAAACTCTCCTGCTAGGATGTGATCTACCAGCTTCTGGAAAGCCGCTGGGGCATTCTTCATCCCAAAGGGCATCTTTGTGAACTCATACAAGCCAAAAGAAGTCACAAAAGCTGCCTTCTCTCCAGCACTGGGAGCCAAGGGCAACTGCCAGTTATTCTTGGTAAGATCAGTGGTTGTAAGATGCTTATCCCCACCCAGCTGCTCTAGGGCCTCATCTGTCCAAGGCATGGGGTAAGCATCTGACTCTGTGTGACTATTTAATTTCCTGTAGTCCACACAGAACCTGGTGCTGCCATCCTTCTTTGGCACCAGCACCAATGGGGAGGCCCAGGGACTGTTGAACACTTGAATCAACCCTAGTTCCAACATCTTCTGTACCTCCTCCCTCAGAGTCTGTTTGACTCTCTCAGGCACCCTATAAGAGGCCTGCTAATAGGCCTTTGGGGTCCTGTATCCACCTGGTGCTGCACCAGCTGGGTGCACCCTGGTTTCTCAGTGAACATGTCCCAAAATTCCTGCAACATTGCTCAGATTTCTAGAACCTGGGAAGGATATAGCTGCTGGGACATTGCTACCCCTTCCACTGAGGTGTCAACCCGAGCCTCACTGAGGAGATCAGTCTCCAGATCTCCCTAAGACTCCTCTTGCAATCCACTACAAGTGCTCAGCACAAGGCCCTCCCAATCATGGTAAGGTTTCATCATGTTAACATGGTACAATTTTTTCCCCTGCCGTCTGCCTAGCAGTTCCATCATATAGTTAACATCACTTACCTTTCTTACCACCTTGTAGGGTCCCTCACAAGCTGCTTGCAGCTTGTAGTGTCTGACAGGAATGAGAACCATTACCTGCTGCCCCACAGCATGCACTCTAGCTCAAACATTGTTGTCATACCACAACTTTTTCTGATGTTGGGCTTCTGCCAGGTTCTCCTGGGCCAAGCCCATGAGTTCCCTGAGCCTTGTCCTGAGGTTTAGGATGTATGCCACAACAGACTCCTTGTGAGTCTCACACTCACCTTCCCACTCCTCTCTAATTAAATTTAGAGGTCCCCTCACCCTATGCCCATACAGCAACTCAAAGGGTGAAAAACCTGTGGATTCCTCGGGAACCTCTCTGTAAGCAAACAACAGATGGGGCAAATAGTTGTCCCACTCCCTCTTAAACTGATCTGCAAATGCCGGTAGCATGGACTTGATTGTAAAGTTTAACCTCTCAACAAGACCATTAGTCTGGGGATGGTAGGGGCTGGTCTTCATGTGCTTCACCCCACAGGACTTCCACAGACAAGCCAGCAGGTCTGACATAAAATTGGCACCTTGGTCAGTCAGTATTTCTTTTGGGAAACCTACCCTGAAGAAAATATCTAACAAAGCATTTGCCACCTTCTCTGCCTCAATGGAGGACAAAGCCACTACCTCAGGGTATCGTGCAGCATAATCCAATACCACTAGGATATACTTTTTCCCTGTGGAACTTGGGTTACTCAGAGGATCCACAATATCCATAGCTACCCTCTGAAATGGCTCCTCAATCACAGGCAAAGGCATCAAAGGAGCTCTCGCCTTGTCTCCTGCCTTGCCTACCTCTTGGCACTGCTCACAGGTCCTGCAGTACCCTGTTACATCTCTGGAAATTCCAGGCCAATAGAAGTTCTGCATAATATGCCACTTTGTACATTTTATGCCCATATGACCTGCAAAGGGAATATCATGGACTATGGCTAAAAGTGCCAGAGGGTAGGCTCTAGGCACTACTAACTGCTGTACTCTCTCACCTTCTAGCCCTCCCTCAGAGGTCCACTCTCTGTATAGTAGCCCTTTGTCCCCATATACAGATTCCCCCTTTCCTTGAGAATCAGGTGCCTCCCTAGCTACCTGCCTCAGGCCTTGCAATGTAGGGTCTGAGAGCTGAGACTGTCTCAACTCTCTCTCCTTGTAACCCTTCCCAGCTCCACTTCCACAGGAAGTCTGGCATCCTCTGACAATGGTGGCTCACTGTCAGCCTGGGTAGTACTACTCACCTCTATCTTTGCAGTCACTCTGTCCAAAGGACCATCAGTACCCCCAAGCAGCTGTGGCTCACCTTCAGTCTCACTGCTACAGTGTAGCTCACTCAGTGAAGTAACCACCTCACCAGTCCTGGCTGCAAGTATGCAGACTGTCTGGGTCTCCCCCAGGCTACCAGACCCACATGACTGTCTCCTAGCCTGACTGCGTGTAACTGCATAAGCACATGGTACTGCCTCATCCAAATCCTTTCATCTCAGGACATCTGCAGGATGGTAGTTTAGTACCTTGTTGTCTCAAGACAACCTACTATTGGATTTTCTCACTTACTGGCTCCCTCACCTTTGGTTCCCCACCTTGCCTCCATGGACAACTGTATGCCACATGGCCACACTGGTTGCATTCAAAACATTTAACCCTAGCTCCTGGACATGTACCTGGACTAGTGGCTTCCTCTGCTACTGGCAGATTCTGTTGTGGCAGTCTATATGCTGCCCACCATGGGTTCCTTTAGATCCATAAGCAGTACTGGGGGATTCCCTTCCTGTGCAGGGCTGCCCTGCTTGCCAGGTGAAGGTCTCCCTTCTTCCCCAACTCATCTGAAGTAGCACACTGTCTATCAGCTAACCAGATCCTTATGTCCTCAGGCAAAGTGTTAAGGGCTTGTTCCCTCACCAAAAGGTCTGCCAGCCCTTCAGAAGTGGTGACCTGACATCCACTCACCCAACTATGGAAATTAGTGCTCAGTTCAGCAACATATTCACACACACTTTCATCTGCCTTGCGTCTATGCTCATGAAACTTTTTCCTATACATTTCAGGTGTTAGCTTAAAACATTGTAAAAGACATTTTTTACAGCAGTATAATCAAAACAGTCAGCATCAGTCATTTTTGAAACAACAGTTACAGCTTTATCATGGAGTAAGGGGATCAAGAACCATACCCAGATCCCTTGGTCAACTTCATACTGTTTACATACCCTCTCAAACATATGAATGAAACTATCAAAATTATCCTCCTCTTTAAACTGCGGAAGAAATTTACTGAACTTTTGTGCTTCTGGGGTCCATTTACTCCCTTCCTCATTACCTCCTTGACTCTGGTAAAGAGTCAGCAACTCCTTCTCATGCTGCCTCTGTCTTTCCTTTTCTTCAGCTTCCAGATGGAACAGTTTCTCATTATCCTCAGCCTGTAGACTCCTCAGTCTCTCAGCTGCTTCTACTTTCAAATTCCTGGCCTCCAACTCAAGTCTCTTTAGCTCCAGCTGGATTTTTAAGTCCACTGCAGAAAGGTTGAGCTCCATTCTCAAAGGGAATTATATCTCCGCTGCCAGTCGGATTGTCCTCCTGGTTGCTGTTTTCTGAAGCAGCTGTAACCAAGGCTGCAATCAGGTTTGCCTTAGTCAGATTTCCATGCACCAGTCCCCTAGCCTGGCACATCTCCACCAGCTGGCTCCTTGTCAGCTGTCCATATGCCTCTGCTGACGTGCTGCCTGCTCACCCTGACTAACTAAGCTATCAAAGGAAATAAAACAATTGTGGTCTGAACTCTGAGTATTCACTGCATGGCTAATCTAGAGTTCAAAACACCTTCAAAGCTCACTGTACACAGGCAACAGGATTCACACTACCCACACCACTACAAGCCAGTTGGTATTTGCTAAGTAATTAATATGTGATGTGGATATCCCACCACTGCCAAACACAAATGTGAGGATATCCCAACCACTGTCACCAATTAATATGTGACGCCCATGCCCTGGCCCAGCAATCAAGGAGACTCAATCCTCACCACTAACACCAGAGACGGTATCTAATATATGAGATAAGGATACAAATACACACAGTAAAGTGCAATTTCCCATAAGAGCACATAGAGATCACAGTCAGTCCGGGGATGGTCACTCTCTTGCTCCCCATGTCCCCAATAAGACTCCCCACTGGCACAGCTATAGGGTCCAGATCTCAGCCAGCTGGGCAAGCTAAAATCTCCAGCACCCTCTCTGTCCAACCAGTGCTTCATGTCCCTGCCCAAGTAACTGACACACACAGACTTTGAGATAAGAGGTTATACAACCACACAGACACTCCTGAGGAAGGCTGGCACAGGTTCTCCAGCTGTGCCCCTTTTACCCAGACTATACAGTAGAAACACCCAGATAATATTTATCAGCTACTCAAAGGCCCTTAAAATGGTGTCCATTTATTATTGTGCAATATTATTATCCAATTGGTAGTATAGCCCAGGGCTAAAGCTATAGGAGTGGCTTTGTACAATTTTACCAGAGGCATACAAGTACTCTAAAGAGCTTAAAGTATCTCTACACAAACCCACCACAGTTGAAAGGTTTTCAAATATTTAATAATAAATAATTAAAACCACAAGACAATACTTTCTACTACACAGTGCTAGTAAAAAGAGTTCAGAGATCACACGGAAATACTTAAAATGAATCAGTAGTACAGTTTTGACATCACAGAAAAACACTTACCCCGGGATTCATGAAGCTCGGCGCAAGGACAGCGGTAGGATTGCACCGATAGTGTGGTGGGAAGATGGTGCAGTAGCGCCAAATGCATATTAATGAAGGCGTGCAGCCGCCACAGCCACGTGCACAGGAATGGAGCGCGAGTGCATAGGGCGTGTCGAAGTGCCGCACGGAGGTGTGGAAATGCCAGCTGTCAACGTGCAACCTAAAATGCTTGCATATAACAAGTTGCAAGATAGTAATCACATGTCAGTGTCCATGGATACTGAAACGTATGCAAAGCATGCAAGAAAGTTCCTGCAAACACAAAATGAAGAAGCAAACACAAATGCACGGTAGGGAATAACGGGTCCCTATCCCATGAACAAATGACATGGAAGACCGTGTGGCCGTAGTCCAATGCAGTGTAGATAGCTATACCTAGTGGAAGTGAAACGCATCATATGTTAGCGAGCCGCCAGTAGGTACGTCCAGCCCAATGGTCAGGACCACCAGCTGACCCATAATGTGAGGGAGGGTACACAGCTGGGCAGATGTGTCCATAACAAAATACATGATAAATGTACATATCTAGTGACTGAATGTCCGAATCATATCCCACAAGGCATGTAATAGTCACATACAAAAGGTATGTCCGTATTTCACATACCAAATGTGATAGGAAATAGAATAAGTGTGAAAACGAAACAGAAGGAGCATATAAACAGCTACAACAATAAGGAAACATGTAGGCTGAAAGGAACAGTATTATCCGTAGGCACGTGCTGTCCAGTACAGTCGGATATGTGTACGGAATATATCCCATCCTGGACATAGGAAAAGGTGGCATCCTGCCAATGAGTAGAACAGTCTGCCAAAATCCGCAAATCAGCAGTACAAGCCGAACCTGTCAGGATGTGTCACAGTTGAACGGGTAGTACCCGGGTATACCAACCATGTAATGAAAGTTAAGTATGGGCGTGTACCTATGTGTGTGAGGTATAGCATGTGGAAAGCAAACATGGCAGGGTAGTCCACACAACCATACAGGTACCTGACATATGTAGGGTATTCAATGTGTTACTCTAGCCGTGTCATGGGCCAACAACCAAAGCTGTGATGTATGGGGTGTGAGGAATATGTGTGTGTGGGGGGATGGGTAATGGTACAATCCTCCAAGGCGATACTGTGTCGTATGCAGAATCGGTGAACCGGAGGTGTATGAGGGAGCAGCAGGTGAAGCTGAAAGAAACACAAATACATGTCTAAACAGCTGCAATACAACCAGACAGGCCATACTGTATAACACAATCCCACAAACATATGAATATTGAAATGTGTGATAAAATGTATAGACATGTCACTGGCACATACCCACAGATTGGTCCTGATGGAACTGGCCATAACAAATGCAACACACCTGGATGCATAATGGACTACCCAGCATTCCCTCCACATCACACAACCCGCTCCCTTACCTGAACATCCGCCAAGTCCAGCCATACTTGGCCTACTGGTTTGGTGCAGCCACAGCTACACATAGTGACCACTACGCATATGTAGTAGGTAGTGTCACCCTAGGCAGTTGCAGGATTGCACACTATGTATCCCTTGCATGTAAAACCCCCAGCACATTTTCATAATGCCAGAAAAATGGTCGGTATTCATCTTGTTTTGGACCAGTCCAATTTTTGGGATATCCCTCATGGGATACGTAACCTGTATAAACATTAGAATGGAAGACACGAAGTCCAGTCCTGTAGATATCTGGACACAAGTTGGAATGTGCATTAGAGGTGCACGACACTGTCCAGCCCTAAATGGTCATGCATAACCTACTACCCAGGATCAAACACCTGCCCGTGACGCACATGTCCCGACACGAATAAGTGAGAGAATATATTGCACACATTTGCATAGTGGCACATGGTATAAGGGTGATGAAGGCACTGACATAAACAGGATACCCCTGATCCACTGTGTGAGGGACAATTAATGTGTGTGTAGGTGTGACCTGACCAACAATGGTACAATGCCAAATGTCTTGTGACCGTAGGAAATAACTATGCACCATACTGCATGTAACAGTTGCCTAAAGCAGTTACGTCAGGATAGAATAAATATAATTCATACAAGAAACAGGCAAACAACAAAAGTGCCAAAGGTATAAGGCTTACAGCTAGGAAACATATTACTGTTCTAAACCTGCAGTGACCGTGGCTATGTGTTGGCCCAAACAATCTGGTGTCCACAGTAGGGTTCTCATCTGTCCCACTTTGCGAGGGACAGTCCATCGTTGGACAGTTGTGTCCTGACAAAAGACATTTCAAATGGCAAATGTCCTGGGATTGTAGGACATAATTATGTCCCATATGTTATGTAATAGTAGCAGAAAATAATTATTGCAGTATTTACAATACCTAAATGTTACAAGAAACAGAATAAGCAAATAAACCGCTACAACAATAGGCTTTTATGTAGGCAAATAAGTAAAGTTCTATCCGTTGTACTAACCGTGGGTATGTGTCGACTTGTAAAACCTGGTGTGTTCTGAAAATGTCCCATCTTGGCCATTCAAAAAGGTGCCAACCCTAGTCACCAGAATACAGCACAACCCGTAGCTATGACAATGTCAATGATACCAATGGTCAGAGCATTCACACAATAACTGGCCAGACCCTTAAAAACTCACAAAGCCAGTGCCTTTTGGGGGAAAGGTGTTGAATGAGAATGACTACTTACAACAATGAAGAGTAATAGACGCATTTAACTGCAGACAATTAGTAGTATTATGAATCTGTGAACATGTTCCAAGTTAATAGTACTAATATGGTAGAAGTGTCCGTGATTGTCCCTGAGTTGTCATAGCCTTGTCCCCGTCACTGTAGACATGAGTCCCCGAGTATCAGAGAGGTCCGTACACAGAAGTACACCAACCAACTGTCCCAGCTGTTGACAAGACTATTGCATACCTGTAGTGATTTCATAACAGATGTCCAGAATAATATTCATTTGTATGTATAAATGAATGAAATAGTCAAATGGGAAGGGAAACCACCCCCCCAACCTGCATTATGAAGTGGAACCACTCCCTGCCCTAAATTATGTAGCATCGACCCAATAATGTGGTCAGAGGTACCCAAACACCTGCGTCCGTAAACACAGGTAGAATGTTAAACTCTGGACTAACTCTGTCCATGTGCTACATCTGATCTGATCAACAGCGAACCACATGACAGCAATGCATTAGACAGGAATGGAAAGGAAACTACATGTGCCACCTGCATCATGTAGTGTTGTTAATATCAAGGCACGTGTGTTATGTTGCGTCACACGGGTCAGACCATAGCAAGGGTAAGAGTAGGGCTGCTGACAGATACTCACCAGACCTACTGGTGACTGTATGTGTTGACAACCCAGTGTCTTGGCATAATATGTGGGCTGTGGACACTAAATAGGTCAGCAACAAAACAAACTGGACACATCCTGCAGCTAGCCACCCACAGATACCAACACATACGCTATAACTGCCAAACACACACCTGCCATGCCCTGGAATCGAGCATCTACCTGTCTAGTCTACCACACTACAGCATTATGCAGTAACAGAATGCGCTACCAAGTTCCAGCATCACCGCACTCCCACAGGCATACTTCTAGGTGGATGACATCATCCGCAACGGCAAAGATGCTGATAGGGAATGTATGTGATGTGAGCCGTCTAAAAGCATTACTCTGTCCCCAGGCAGCTGGAAACACACACACAGAGGCAGACACTTGGCAGGGCTGGGAGTTGAACATACACCTAACTACCTTATCACACTAAGGCATTACACAGTTACAGAACACGCTACCGAAATTACTGAACATGGCACTCCCAGAGGCATACTTCTAGGTGGGTGACATCATCCGCAAAGGCAAAGTCGCCGATAGGGAATGTATGTGGTGTGAGCAGTCTAAAAGCATTGTTGTGTCCCCAGGCAGCTGGAAACACACACACTTGGGAGGGCTGGGAGTCGAACATACACCTAACTACCTTATCACACTACAGCATTACGCAGTTACAGAATGCACTACCGAGATTATTGAACACAGCACTCTCAGAGGCATACTTCTAGATGGGTGACATAATCCGCAAAGGCAAAGTTGCTGATAGGGAATGTATGTGGTGTGAGCCATCTAAAAGCATTACTGTGTCCCCAGGCAGCTGGAAACACACACACACACACACACACACACTTGGCAGGGCTGGGAGTCAAACATACACCTAACTACCTTATCACACTACAGCATTACACAGTTACAGAACGCGCTACCAAGATTACTGCACACAGCACTCCCAGAGGCATACTTCTAAGTGGATGACATCATCCGCAAAGGCAAAGATGCTGATAGGGAATGTATGTGGTGTGAGGCATCTAAAAGCAGTACTGTGTCCCCAGGCAGCTGGAAACACACACACTTGGCAGGACTGGGAGTCGAACATACACCTAACTACCTTATCACACTACAGTATTACGCAGTTACAGAACGCGCTACCGAGATTACTGAACACAGCACTCCCTTAGGCATACTTCTAGGTGGATGACATCATCCGCAAAGGCAAGGATGCCGATAGGAACTGTATAGAGAGTGAGCAGTCTGAAAGCATATTACTGTCCCAAGGTAGACGTAGATAAACACACGGCAGTGGTGTGATCGGGGCAACTAAATATCTACGGAGCACTACAACAGCACTACATAGATACGGGACACACCACAGACAGTACACCCTTCAAGACAGTCAACCAGTGTGTTCAATGTAGGCATCCATCGTGACGTTGAAAATGGACATCTGTTGCCTGGATGACCACCATCGCTATACAGGATGTCAATGGCCATGCCCATACACAGAGGCACATCACCGACACAAGGTGTCACTGGGCATGCCCACATGCTTAGTATCACATGTCCATTTGGAATGTACTGTGTGTCCATCTACACAACGGCGTACTGGGCATGCTCAGACACTTAGCAGTTGCAAAGGGCCGTCTTGCATGCACACAGATTCTAAATATGGAAGGGCACAGTATGGTGTTACTGTCCCCATGTACATGAAGGCCACTCACCTGTAGTGACAAGTACACACTCAGGAGCCTTCACAAATGTCTCAGGTGGAGATCACAGAGGTACACACCACAGTCTACTATGTAGCCCTCAGACATCACCATGTCATTGGACCAGCAATACACAGCCATACATTACCAAAACACCGTGTGGCTCATGACCAGTGGACTGTACATAGGTCTACAGCAACTGTGCAGACTACACATGTACTGACAGGGTTCCATCATGTGATATGCATTGCAATGATACCACTGTACATAACCAGGTTGGCTCTACACATAACAGGGGCCCTGGGTCTTACACAGCTGTGACAGATAACTGTCACTGTACACCAAAGAACACACATGTTTGGATATGACATACATATAATTGCAGTGGATATGTGCATGGACCACACACACACAACACATATGTACATAGCATAGCATGTGCTAACCTCCATGCAGACACGTGGCTACAGCAATTACATGCACGCAAATGGAAGGTGAGTCCATGGCTGTTGATTGCTAACAGTACATGAGGTAGCAATGTTGACTGGGGACACATTCCCTCTGTACTAGTTACCCATGACACCCATCATATCATACAACAGTCCATGTGTTATGTATGTCATCACACATGTCCACCAATTGTAATGCATACAAACATGGCTACATTACAGACATGTAGGACCAACACACATGTACAATTTGTAGTGTGCATACAGCTACCATGCATGTGCAGTAGCTATGTATGTAACTCATCTGTGCCTAACTATAACATGCAGTTGCAATGCAGCCCCGTCATTGACACCTGTATATGGTGAAATACTAACAGTATGGTAGGATGTACATCAGGTATGGATGGATGTGGGTACATAAAGTGGTGATCCACCTGTGCAGATGGATGTTTGCCGGGGACGGCTCACAGGTGTGTCACACGCCATCCTACCATTACATGTGCAAACAGTACGCAATGTTACTGTTGCTTGATAGTGAAGACATAAAACCTACACAGCGGTCAGGTGTTACTGACTGTAAGTCACTTGACACCTGTAACACTTACATCTTCCCGTGTGCATATAGCAGCACAATTGCTGGAGGTAGCGTTGGTACACTTAATGCGGCCACTACTGCTGCATGTCTGTCAGACATATCATCATATAGCAGGTGTATCATTCACAGTACTGCCATGTGTGTTTGCTTGTGTGACCATATATGCTACATATGGTGGGGAATACATCCCAATTGTTACACACCCCTGTACACTGTTGTAGAGATCTGTGCATACTGCAGTGTGGAAAGCATGACATAGGCAGGGGTGGTGTGTGTATCACACACATATCAGCTATCCGTATGTGAATGACATTTGTGGTCTCCACAGTGTGTGTGTGTGTGTGTGTGTGTGTGTGTGTGTGTATGTATGTATGGCTGTCTGGTGCATGGAGTGAGGGTGTATGCTACCATACAGAACACACAGGATCCCTAACCCCTCATGGTGATGCAGTCTACTACCCTGTTGATGCCATCGGTTTCAGCCGTACTGGCTACCTGTACATGTTCTTCCTCTGTGTCACGTCGTGTGGGTGCACAGTACTGTGAGGGTGATTACCACATAGGCAGGGGTCCTCACCTCAACACTATGGAGTGTGCGTTATAGTGTTGTTGACCCCATGAGTGTGGGCATGTTCCTGTAATGTGACAGGGTATTACTGCTACACAGTGAGGCCTCATGCTATCAAGTGGCCTCTCACATTGTCATCGGCCGGACCGCTGTGTACAGCCCCTGCACCATATCAACATACCTGTGATGTGACCTGGTATGGATGTCAGGTCTCTAGCCACTGTAGCCTATTAAACAGCCCACATGCTTCTGGATCAGTATATGTGTGGACATCTGTGGTATGTTAGCCTTTCCAACAGTCAGGTTAAGGCTACGTATAGCATGCTGATATTGCCATACGTGCCTGTGAGTACTCCACAGTTACACATGGGAGACTGCAAACACTGCTACCTGTAGGCACATGCAAGTAGACCATAAGGAGGGAACCAGGGCATCATTACCAACATGCTGTTACTGTTGTTACCGAGACACATACTGTGAACATATAACAATGCATGCTAAACCTGTACTACATGGTATGTCTGGTGTGTGTCAACAGTACACAACTAATGTAATATACACTTCTCTCACTATTCTTACACAATTAATGTAATATACACTTCTCTCACTATTCTGTTCACCCTGTGCATCAGACCATTTGAGCATGTCCCTGCACCAATGGTGTGGATGACAGGGATGCGGCACAGGCTTCATCATATGCACAGGGTGATAATGTTTGCCAGGGGCATAGGCTGCACCAATGGATGACATCATGTGTGTGGGTAAGGGCCGGTGATCTGATTGGACATGTCTGTTCAGTATGCATGTGGGTGTTGTGGTGCCCTACAGATGTGTTTGCTGTGTGCGTGCATGTGTGCATACAGTTCTGCCTTTTGTGAGGCCTACACAGGGGTATTATTGACAGCTCCAGATTGTACAGACCAGGATGTACAGCTCACTGTGTCTGGCCACGGCCATGTGACCTGTGCCTGCCAGGGGTTGCACGGGCACTACCAGGCAGAGGTACAGATGCGCTACTGTCCAACGACACGTGTCCACTGGAACTGTGTCCCTGATGGGAATGTCCAGGGGCACATCCACATGGCCTGCTGTGTCCTGGTGTGGACAGCGCAGCACCAGCAGCACTGCTACTGCTACTGGCACTATGGGAGCAGCCATGTGAGGTGGCATGCTCATGTTGACCTGCACTAGGTGGTGTAGCTGGCCTACGTCCACGTGGCCTACGCCTCACTCCTACCAGATGTTCCAGCACAGGCAGCTCACACTCACGGATTGCCATGCCACGGGCAAGGATTCCGACCATGTCACCCAATCGCCTGTCCAGAACATCAGCAATCTGCTGTTGAGCATTTGCCAATGCCTGGATGTTGTCGTTTAGAATATGGATAGCAGCCCTCTGCAGCCTCTGCCCTTCTCTGTTCTGCTATTCAGCACGTGCCTGTGCCACCATTACAGTCTGGAACATGTATCTGGTGATACCAGCTGCTGCGCTCTGTCCTGCAGGTGCATGTCTGCCAGAGGTCCTCCTCCAAGCAGCACCGGCCACATGCCTGTGTGGCACATCTGCAGTCATTACACTGACACCATGGTGTGGAGACACACCATCTGTAGCCACCACACATTCCTGTTCCACGCTAACAGACGCTGACTGTCCTTCCTCTATGGCCACTGGTGATATGGTATGTATTGGCAGCAGAACTGTGTGCGGGGAAGAGGGGGACATAGCTAGGATGGTAACCATTGGCACAGATTCAGCCCCTGACAACCCTGCCTCTACCTCATGCATATGTTCATCACTGCTAGTATCTGTGGGGACACTAACATCAGATGGACCGCAGGAGGGTAACCCACCTACATCACCTGTGAATGCAAAGAAAGACTCTAAATTACAATAGACACACGCAGAGACACACACACAGACACACACACAGACACACCATGCATGTGATTTGACAGACGGCATGCATGTGATACAGCAGACGGCATGCAGCTCAGACATTAATAGTGTTAGTTAGCATACCTCCCTGGGGTGCACACTACAGCAAGCAGGTGTCATATCAGTAGCCATGCAGTTCACACAAGCATGGTAGTAAGCATGCATTCCCGTGATACACCATGTGGACCAGAACAGGTTAACAGTACACATGGCTGATGTGACCTTGACATGTAATCTGCTGATGTGTGCATTAACATGCATACATGTCTGACACAATGGTGTCCTGACACATGTACAGTGTCGTAATGGGCATCACATTGCAGTGTTGTCTGTATGCCCTACAGATAGAATGCATGTTTAGCAAATGTGCATGAGCATGGAAGGGTAGTGTGAGCCGTCTACATTGCTATACAGTTTGAAGTACAGACACTGTGCCATTGCATGGCATCATGAGGCGTCTATATTGCTATACAGTGCATAATATGCACACATTGCATAGCCATAACTGCATGCATACCCATGACATAACTGTGGATTGTGACCCACAATGCTGAGGTGCATACACACCAAACCATGCTGTGTCATGTGACAGGTCACTGGAAGACCTACAGATGACACCCCTGCACAACTACTACAGAGTCTTAGCTCCCTGGCAACCATGTCCACACATGGCAGACTTGTCAATTCACCATGTCCCACATGATATTGATGTACCACACACGCAAGGTGCACAGCTAATGGTGATGTTCTACAGGAGCAAGGGAAATGTACAGTATCTGTGGCCTGATGTGGTGTCAATGTCTGCAGAAGCTGTACAGGTAGCTACTGTCATGCTGTGACACAGTCGTGATGTTCAACACATCTTATATGGTAGACTTAAGTGACACCTCCACTAGTTGTGCACAGGCTTTTAGGATGTCCAGTGTACCACATCAGCTGTATAATCAGTCAACTAAGGCTATAATTGGACCATGTGTGGACAATGTGCAACAGGGTGTATACACATCACATCTACTGTGTGGCTACATGTCTCTGGCCATCCCCATGGCCATGTGTGAACATGTGTTGGCCAAATGTTTGTGATGGCCATCTATCTCACATGTCTGTGTTGTCCCATGTGACATACACCCATAGATGTCAGATATGTCACCATCCACAGGGCTATGCAGACAATGGGTTGTATGTTTGGTATGTGGGGTATGTGTTATGGGATAGTGTGACAATATTGCAGCCAGAACACTACGTGTCTGGGACATATCAGATGGCACATCACAATGTGTGCACCCATTGCAGAGGCATATAACACAATGGTGACTCCTGTGGGCTGCCCATATCCCAGCTCACTGTGTGGTACTGTTTGCGTACCACATGTGTTGTTCCAATGTATAGTACATATGCCTACATTGTACAACACCTCCACCGTTGTATGCACAGCTGTCCACACATGTAACAATGACAGATACTGTGGTTTCATGCCAGTGTATCATTTCATTTGTATATATTGCACATGGGTAGCCAGTGTGAATGATGGGTGATGCGACCTGTATATCGTGACTGGACCGAACATCAAGTGTACAAGTGTTAACTGGCCACATGGCAAATAGATCTATGCTTTAACATGCCTGATACTGATGACAGTCTCACCTGCAATGGACTGATGTCTGTACGGCACGCCAGAGGTACCTGTATAGAGGTGACACAGCAGTTTGAACATTATCCATGACTGTATGACAGCCACAGGGTGCACTGTGCATGTTAACACATTCACCTGTACAATAGCATATAGTATGCACATGTGTGCATACACAGGGTAGCATACTGTAGTATGCAGCATGTGTGTCAACATACCTTGTATATGATGTTACATTACATAATGTACAGTGACACATGCAACTAAATGGGATATAATAGTCATATGTGCAGTACTGATTTACCAGGCAACTTCAGGCTCATTGGTTGGGAGACACCCACTCCATGATGGCAGCTAGTGTTTGTGGATGCTGTTCTGAGGGTGTCCCCAGACTGGCCAGTAGCTCCTCGGTGTGTGTGAGTGGGGGCTGGGTTGGTGGCCCACCACCTGTTCCACCTTGTTCCCTGGCGATTGCAGTGGCATGCTGTTTTGCATGTCGTATCAAGTCCGTGCAGTGTCTGCGCACCTGCTGGTAGGTGCGGTTATGGCCACCCACATCATTCACGCTCCTGCAAAGATCCTGCCACAGGTCATCATGCTGCTGGGTATGCTGTGGCACATGGCTGAACAACACCTCATAGTTCTCATGGAGGTATGGGATGAGGACATCATCCTCCTGGCAGCTGTACGCTGGCAGGCGTGAACGAGGTATTATCTGTAAGACATAATGATGGTGACAGGTCACAGTATCAGAGATGTACAGAGATACTGCTGCACATACATTTCTAGTAAATCTAGTACATCTGCACAGTTATCTTTGCAAATCATCATGACACTGACACGACTGACATGTTTGTGTCACACACATGTAACACCCATTATGCATTGGATATCATCACCATATATGTGTGTCACCTCATTACATTGTTCATACTCCATGTGAATGCTGTCTTGATGTGGGCATGTCTGTTTGCCTGCACTGGTGTCCTTACCTATCAGCACATGGCAGGATGTGTCCACAGTAATGCTGTTGACCTTGATGCTGTGTATATGTCACCTATCAACACATACACTGCCTTAATGGACTTGAGCAGTGACAATGCACACATATGCATGGAAACCTTTACATGCATGTGTTTTGCCACATACATCGACACGGCACTGTATAGCTGTTCAACATCCTGCCATGGATTGCCTGTGTTGCACATGTGATAAACATGGGACAATGGCTAGTCGGATGTCATTCGCAGGGATGGTTATCAACTATAGCATGTACGGGCAAGGTTTCCTAGCTGTACCCGACAGCCATTTTGCCACCGCGAGGTGCATCAGTGCCACATTACTGATCCAGACAGTTGATGATACATCTACCATGTGGTCATCACACCATGTATGACAGAGATGACATGTGCAGCTTTGATGGACAGGGTTGCATGGTATGGCGGGAGTATGTCAGATATATGGCACAGGGATCTGTCCAGCATGTGGCGATCCTAGTAGTAGGACGGTGGCTGTCCATGACGTATGTCTTTCAGATCAGGATATGTACATGTAGCGTGTCCAACATCATAGTGTAGCACATACCTTTATGCAAGGTAGCCAGCATGCTGCATAGTGGATGTGAGGATTGCGAAGGCTGGTATCTCCCATCCACGCATGGCCAATGCCCCTTAAAGGTGATATGTGATCCAATATTGGTCACCCGAGTGCTGAGTATGCCTGTCCAATGATCTCCATGCTCATGGATGGCACCCTGTCATGACATGGGTGCCTCGTATGACTACCTAAGAGGCCTGGAGACATCACCAACTCAGGGAGGTGAACTGCACAGCACCATCCCTTACACAGTGTCCATAATGTTGACTGCATCCTAGGTGGTAGTTAATGGGTACAGGGATATTCACCTAGCAGTGACAATGCTGATATCATCTGTCAGAATGTGCACATATGTCACACACCTCACCCACAAAGCCCATTCTGTATGTTGTTCACAACACTGAGACAGCTATTGCTCATAGGTCATGGCCATTCACATCCTTACATACACAGATGCCTCGCATTTGTCTGTGTGGTATGGGCTACAATGAGGGGGGAGTACAACACATTAACCCTGTTTTACTGTAGCTGGCACTGGTGTGATATGCACATGTCACTCTGGCACCTTTTGTAGTGTTGATTCTGTCAACAGGCCACTGGTAGAACACTCCTATGACATACGAAGGTACATGTAGTCAAACATCCGTACTGTCATCTACATCTGTACTGCTAACATCTACATTGATAATGGTTCATGGACTTGCAGACCATACTCAGTAGGGTAATAGTGCGGTGCCACCAATTATGACTGTCATCACCACTTGTGGGTTGATATTATCCAACACCCTATCTGTATTGTATTTTCATGCTCAGCACTTGTTCAGAACTTGAGCACTTCATGAGCTACTGATTAATATAGCACCCATTCTACACCATTTCTCACAAGTACACTGTCTGTCCTTACATTTCCAGCTTGCTTACAGTACAACAGCTGTTGTACACACGTAACTCACATATCTTGTGAGACATGGTTGTATATACAGGCATGTCCAACTGTCATGTACCAGTGCTATTGCCTGTCTATATGATGAATATGGCATACATGTGGCAATAGAGCAATTGTCTCATGTACACAGTCAATGCTCACCGCCCAACATATGACACTACAGCCTGTGGGAGATGCACATATGCAGCCATGCTGCGGGTAATGCTGTCACCAACCCTGACTGAACCTGACAATCATGTGGGGATGTGTAACATTTGCAACACACCCCACTCATCACATAGTCTCACAAGATCTCCACCACCACAGGCCACACATACAAGTACAACTTGTGCAGTACCTCTCCATACTCTGTGTAGGCACCAAAGGCAGCCCCCATCACCAAACACAACAACAATAACTTAAAGCCCAAAGTCTCATGTGTGCCCATCACATACAGCCAATAGGGTGTTATAACATACACAACACACCAGTCATAGGTGACTCTGTAGGCGGTCACACTGATGTCCCACTCAGCAGGCTACACAAGGCGATAGTCGCTTACATCTTGCTGTCGGGTAACTGGTTCTGAAACATAACCTATTCACCCATGCCACACCTCACCAGGTACAATTTGACTGTCATTCTCCATGTTAGTGTGACTGCCCTGAGATGCAACTTCACAGACTATGTGTGCAGGGACATGTAATAGCTCACTGGTCTTGTAGCCCTGAAGGTATGGGCCAAGCCCTGGGGAGTATTATGCATTCATCCGGATCTGATACCACTGTACAACGACTGACTGTGTCACTTCAACAGTTGCCTATGCTTCTGCTGTCATTCCACAGGCATCTGGTATCTGTCCGCTTTGACTGACATGGTCAACAAAACACGATGCTTTGGCACAGATGACCTGCACCTGTCAGCCCTGGGTGTACAGATAACATGTAAGGCTCTTGCTGCTTCTATACTGCCTGTCTTGCACAGTTTCCAGTAACATTCACCACCGGAATGGGAACAGGCAAGCAAAACATGGGGTCATGTGATGCAATGCTCGACATCTTCATCTCTGACGCACGCAGGCAAGACACTCCTTATAATATACCACTTCAATATCTCTGCAGTGACTGGGACCTGCCTCTAGGCTCTGCAGAGCACACCTGCAATGACAGGTTATACACAGACCACACCTTTCAGTCATGTAACCTGGACCGGCACACCCATGGCTGAGGTGTTCCCATATTCCACTATGTTGTACACGCATCCTGGCTAGTTACTTAGCACAATGCATCAGAGGTGCTCCACGTGCAACTAACTGTGGCCAGAACTGCTATACACATTGTAACATGCTACAGATTCAACAACATACCCCACAGTTACCAGACCTCATTTCTTGGTGTACTGGACAGTAGGGTTCAGACAGATACTACTGATGTGAGACTGACACTACCCCACACTTAACTGGGATAGCCACTCATGTACCGACACATTAGGCCAATGCTGTCCGGGATTCATAACCTCCACTCGGCTGGATCAACCCATACACACCACCTCCAAGACCAACAATATCCTAGACATGGACACTACCAACATGTGACTGGTGTTCCACACCTGGGGTTATCCCCTCGTTGGTAGATTCCGAGCATATGCTAATCACCCTTGTTATCCACATCCCGGCACCACACCCTTCACGGCATACACAGTACAAGAGTACTACAACACCTACTACAGACATCTTATGACAGCAGTAGTTAACGTCATGACACCCGTGCAGATGGACAATGCACATACAAATGCTGAAACATACCCCAGTGCACTTCATTAGCACATACACGACTGCATGGATCATGCTATTCCACACAGAGCCATGATGGTACCTACCAGATAACGGACGCCACTCTGGGGGTCTAGTTCCATGGACATAATTTACAACAACAGGTGGAGGCTGTTGCAAAGTGGAGTACAATCCCATGGGTGGGGTAGCTCACTGGTCAGCCTCAGTAGGGCTACGGGATCCCTCATCACATACTCCAAACCTAGCTACATAAACATTACTGCGACACATTCCAGGGTGTACCACAAGGCATTATGGAGGTATGTCAGTAGTCAATGGCAATACCCACATCTGCTCTGACATGCAAAGGTTACTCAGGAACATTACAGAACCAAGTGATGTTGGCAACATGCTGGCAGATGGGTTCATTGCTAACATTACACCCTCTCACTCCCTACAGGGCCACAATCCATGAAGGAACATTGCAGTGTCCCTGCGGTCACAACTATACAGTACTAACCTGCACTCTATAAGGCCTGGAACACTGACTCCATGTATCCGTCCAACATCCCAGGCTGTGATTTACACAAACCTCTGAACGACATGTCTCCCCACACGGCCACCATATTCAGTAATAGCCTTGTATTAGACATTGTGGCACCTGAATGGCACACAGCAACAGTTATCACACTCCACACAGGTGGCGCCACAATGCACGAGAGGGACTATTGCCCTATATGCCTGACTGGACTGTTCTGCAAGGCTATGGGGCACATCATCATGGAAGTCATTCACAGAGACATTGGTGGACTCCTTTGATGCCACCCAGGTTGGACTTGTTAGGGCCAGAGCATGGCTCCTACACCTGGTGGACTCCTTTGATACAGTTACCAGGGTAGTTGATGACGGTAAGGGGGTCCACACAACCTACATTGTTCTCTCACTGGCTTTCAGCACCGTTCTCTATTTTGATATTGACAACATACACATCCACCTGCACATTGACCCCTATGTCTCAGGATGTTATGCAAAGTGTCTCACGGACAGGACACACACACTGAGGGTAGCATACCATAGTACCTACTGTATTTTAGTTGCACTTGGCGTACCACAGTCCTCAGTCATAAGGCCCCTCATGTTCGGTATATGCTTCCCTGAGGTACAGGCTAGCACAGAGGGACTTTCCCTGACTAGCTTTCCAGACAACTGCATACAAAGCACCATGATTGATCCACCAGCTGATACTGACTCCCTCCATAAGGGTGTCACTGTGACGAATACCTGATATCAATATCATGGCCTCAGGCTGCATGACACAAGGTGCATGAACATCCCCTTTGCATTACACCATTCACCCACTGACTATCACATAGGTGGTAGTCCCCTATATACATGTCATATTGTACATGATCATAGTACACACGTATGTCACACCCACTCCTTTGATAACCATATTGCCACTGTAGCGTGGATATCCTTCTACGTGGCCACACTTATCTGTACTGGGTTTGTAGCTGGAACATAGGCACCCATTGTACCTTTGAACTCCAGATGCATACACACATTCAAGGGTACAACACCCCATTTAGGGTGTACCTTACAGAGCAGCTACGGCTTTACATACCACAATATTAACATGCCATGACATTTATTGAGCTCCGATGGTTGATGTATGTGGCAGAACTACGGACACCACGTCTGTACACATTTGCATACTACATACTCAGGAGTGACCTCTGCTGAACAGACAGGGCCCATGTCCACAACAATATTCATGGATATACTCCATATAAGCGACATAAGTAAAAGCCACTGTAATCAACATACTCATGGATATGTGCACACATGCAACAATGAGTGGGATGCGCTTGAGGGTTACATTCCCAAACCAGACACTCACCATGCTTTGGAACATGATTCCTATGTACATCATGCAGGGACACTCAGTAGCACTGTTCATGTGATACCTCACTTGATGGATGGGAGACACGCATGTACGCCAGGGATCATTGCAGTGGCTGTACTGTGCAGAGGTGCAGGTAACACATGGCTCTGCTGTTCACAGACAGGACACTACCCTAGAGAAGTGCCGCTGGTGTAAACACTGTAGTTGGGCTTACACACAGACTTGCCAGACTGCATAGTACCCCACTATGAACCTGTGACGCTATTACATGTCCTTTGTGCATGGTTAATTGAGTAGCTCTTCCATTTAGATTAGCTATCATGCTGTTACAGTGTCCTGTGACTACAAGCCATATGTATCCTGTTATTGTATATTGTACATGCCAATAGACGATACCTTTGGTATGCATGATATGCCTGTTATGCCGTGTAGAATATCTGACATATCTACCTACAATACTGTACATTACACATATTTTACATATTATCCCATAATGCAAAGCATACTTGCACAATGGGACCACCTTAGACATGTCATTGTCATTATATGCCCATACACATGCCTACTGTGACAGTATATCAACATATACTATCCCCTGCTATGGCATATACTTGTTGGATATACCCTACCACTGATGGCGGGTGGTATGGAATTGTTCTGTTTAAAGCCCTCATGTAGCATCCGTTGTGGTGTCTGTGATGTTTACCTTGTGGCCCACTGCAGGACACACAATTTCTACAAGCGTTACTATGCTCAGCAAGACATCACTACATAATATCTTTTCCCACTTTATGCATTGCGGACACTTTTAATTAATACAAAACAGGCTATACATACACTAACATAATTAATACAAAACAGGCTATACATACACTTACATACTGAGTGTCCTACATACCTTGTTATCGTTCCGGACTTTCGTATCTGTCTTACACTGTTTAAACAGTTCTATGGTATGAGCATACTGTTTGAATGTCTGGCAAGTCATCCTTATATACGTCGATACCTGTAACATGTGGTTTCCTGCCGCCAATTGGTGTTCCTGAGTGAATTATTACTTGCACATCAGCTGTGCAGCTACTCCATTCACCAATTATGTGGCAACAGTGGGGTATAATTGAATTCTCCACTTGGGCGTTGCCCATTTGCCCTACCTTCGGGGAGACAGCCTGTATTGTGTTTTGTTGTGTGTAATTGCAACTGCTATGTGTAGAGACATGGATAGTTTGGATTCATGTCCCCCGTGGATTGTGTGTGATGGCTAGAGTATGTGGTTCTACATGTGAGTGTACCTGTCATCCCAACCATCTGATAAGGGACTATTGCAAACAAAACCTGTAACATCGCCATTTGTTCCATTATACAATGGCTACAATTTCACATGGTGCCTTTAAAATGTGCCTCTCACAAGGTATGTTAATGCTTCTGCAGATGTAATTGACTGACTGGATGTTTGTGCTGTAATTACAGTCTGTATTGCTATAGTTTCATGTGTGGGGGATGTAGGTGGGTGTACATAGCATATACAGGTATGTGGGGCTTGCATTTCTACATATTCCATATATGTGTGTGGGCTCCTTCCCTAATTAAAGACCTATCAGTTATTAGACTTTTGTTACGGGCATATACATTGGGCCATTGTTAATTGGTTTCTTTATAGTATGCAGGTGAGGTTGATACTTCCATACCTCCGGAATTACAGCGATATGTAAAGGGATGTTACTAAATGACAGCTGTCCCGTGTATTTCTGTCCCAGATATTTGCACTCATTGCAGTTGTGTTGGTAACTGAACCTCTTTGGCATGGGTTGCCACTTTTTCAAATGGCCATTGTGGGACACTTGCAGGATACACATCGGTGTTTACAGGCCGACACATACCCATGGTCAGTATACAGGATAGCACATACTTTTATCCTCAATACATACTTATTGTTGTAGGACTTTGCCTCCTTATCATATTGCATGTAACATTTAAGTTTTTTACATACAGGTATAACTATTTAATGCAACTATAACATAATATATGGGACATAATAATGTCCTACAACCTTGGACATTTGCCCTTTTTAATGTTTTATGTCAGGACACAACTGCCCAGGGAGGGGCTGTCCCTCCTAATCTGGGACAGGTGGCAACCGTATGCCTACGGCTAACTATAACCACACCTACCGTAATGATCTACCTCCGTGTTGGCACTAACAGACACACGATGCAGACACACACACACACATTACAGTCACACGGACACACACACACGGCACCCTTAAAACACACATACACAGACTACGGCAATCACAAACACAGTTGAACACAGTACCTACGTGGACCGCAACACCGGCAGCGGTATCTAAATGTCCCTTCATATCGTGATAATATTACTCGCGGTTCTAGTGTTCCGGTACTGTGTTCTTTTGGTCTTTCAGCCTCGTGGTTACACGTGTCGGTATGTGACACATTCCATAGTTGGCGGTATCCTATTTATTTATACCTCCATGGTTGTGTACATGCCGTTGACCGATCTAAATATGTGCAGATATCGGTGAATCCGTATATATCGTCATATATCTCTCTATCACCCTTTCTATCTGTATTATATATATATATATATATATATATATATATATATATATATATATCTGACAGAGAGAGTGACAGGCAAAATACACCTTTCATTGTGTACTTGTCAGTGTATACTGTTTCCTGGACTCCGCACGTTTGTGTTTGAACCTGTCACATTACACACCTGCCATAGGTACATCTTGGCTACCATAGTGTTAGGTGATTGCATACATGATTGCGTGTTCTACTCCTGGCAGTGGTCGTTTTACCCTTCAGAGCAGGCACTATTAGTACAGGGATGAATAATGCTGGTTTCACCTGTTCTGGACATCACTGACCGTGATCTGCGTGATATTCAGAGAAGCTTAGCCCTGTTTCGCGCATATCCGTATAGTCATATTTAAACGGTGCTTACCAGCACTGGGCAATGCATATTCCCACTAATGTGTGCTAAACATGATCTGATGACCTGCATCCGACATGCATTATTCATGCCTTCAGGAGTACGTTACATCCCTTGCAGGACGTGGGACCGGGAACATGCATGACGGTCACTGCATTTACCACTTGGGCATCTGGGATTTGTACACGTGTTATGGCGTTTTGTATGTGGACTATACTACGGCTGTTTCTCCATACTGCAATCATATGGGTAACTCAGTTAGTTTACATATGGATGAGTCCAGTTAATGGTATGTCCATGTGATGTTTACTGGATGCGCTCCAGCATTGGGTATGTATATCACAGTGAGCCACACACGATAATGTGCTACACCTTCAAACGACTGTAGGTGGAGCATGCTGGGGTGATGGATACCTGTCATGGGTACACCCCATGCCTTGACACGACATCCATGATTATATTATGTGGAGCCCCTCATTAACGCAGCAAGGAATCCGTGCAGAGTGTGTGGAGAACAGTGCTTACACACATGTGATCCAGCAATTGCCTCTGCTCCACTGAGCGACAGTTGGTTACTCGATGTTGTGGCAACAGCAGACACTGTTTGCCTCATTTGGTGTATGGCCTCTGACAATCGGGCGTGTACCTACCGATGTACCTAGGAACCTATACACACAGCACCAACATATGCTGATAGGTGCATGCACTGTTCAGGTGTTGACATTCCTTGTTGCAATAGCTGTTGTGTGTACAATGTTTGAGGGCTGCCTATGTAGGATTCACAGAGTAGGGCACCTATACATTACAATTTATTGGTGGTCGTGTGTGTGTGCCATCCATTTTACTGTGTGTGCAGGTGGAGAGGTGTGTCAGTCTGTAGGGGTCTACACTGTCAGAGTATGTGCTATACGTTCCCTCTTTGCCAAGGCATAAGTATATAGGGCACGCCTCCATCTGCCTACTGGGGCTGGCACAGGGTGTTCGTGGTCTGAATCCCCTCTGTGCCTGTGATGGCCTTGGCAATTGCGGTGGGCTATGAGGGCCTTCACCATTTTGTCTCTACTGCAGCTGTTTCCACAGGATCATATTATGTAGCATGGCACATACTATGAAAATGTGGGCACAAGTGCCTGGAGAGTACTGCAAGGCTCCACCAGATGTGTCCAAGCAATGGAACCATGATTTCAGCATCCCAAACACATGCTCTATGATGATTCTGGTTTGTGGGTGTGCCTCATTATGACGTTCTTCCATGGGTATGTCTGCATTTCTGATGGGAGTCATCATCCACGGCTCCAGTGCATAGCCAGCATCCCCCACAAGGTGGCCATGTGGGATGTCCCCCCTGACAAATACCTGATACAGCTGTGAAGCATGCCAGATATGGGAGTCATGGTAGCTTCCAGGGATGCCAGCACACACATCCATGATAATGCCGTGGGCATTGCACATGATCTGGCAGTTGATGGAGTGGAATCCCTTGCAGTTTATGTAGCGCCTACCATGCTCACTGTGTGGTGACGATATGTATGTGCGTGCAGTCTATCGCACCCAGTACCTCCGGGTAGTGTGCCACATGGTGGAAGTGACGCATATTGCTGGCCAACTCCTCCTGAGTTTGGGGGAAGTGTATATGCTCATTGGCATGTGGTAACATGGCATCCAGGAACTGGTGTAGTACCCTGGATGCTGATGCCTGTGAAATCCCCATTATATCTCCAGTTGGCCTTTGAAAGGTACCTGTGGCTAGTATTCGCAAGCTTACATATACCTTTGTGTCCACTGGGATGGGTTCCCCTCTGTTGTTTCTGGTTCTCAGACGTGGCCGGCACAGCTCAACTATTTGCTGTAAGATGTCCCTGTCCACCCTGTAATGCTCTACTATCTCCAGATCATGTAGCCCCTGGTAGGTTACCCTTAGTCTGAACACTCTTCTTCTCCTCCAGGGCCTGCGGTGGTTGTCAGCAGCATCCTCCACAACACTGTCAGTCTCTAACACATGGTGATGAATCACAGTTATGGCAGCTCCCAACATGTACATTTTAAAAGTTCCCCGTGTGTTTACACCTATGGTGCAGTGTTTGGGAATACACAGGTGTGTGTAGGGGGCTTTCACACTTTATACTATTGTACTGTGAACACCGATGATGTCATAGGGTGTGCACATACGATCGTACCTACAGGGTATCTTATGTGTTTTACTACAGGAACTACTATTGTGGTGCCTTTGGTGTTGAATTACATTTGGCTGCTGTGGATTACCTCTTGCCCTTCCCTTTACATTTCTTCACGTTTCACCTACCATTTTCTGGCATGCATCCTGAAACCTGCTTTCATTTGTACTTTCCTAGACCTGGCTTATCTTGCGTAATGTGTTCTATTGCTAGTCTACTGTAGGTTTGCTTTGCTCTGCTATGACAGTTCTCCTTTCTTTGCAATCCGACACCTCCCCTATCCTGTTTTGCAGGTTTCTGCGAGCAGACTTGTCAGCTGCCATCGATTGCCCAGAATTAATAGGTGTTAATTGCTCAGTTGTACTCCAATTACCCTACTGCAGCATTTCCTTCTTTTCTTCCCCTGACCTTCCTGTTTGTACTATGGTTCACCGCGCATGCATCCACTTACCGGGTTTTGGGCACATTTACATCCTCAGACACATGCGCTGGCACCATATGTGCTCTCAGCTAAACAATGCTATACCTACCTCCCCACCCCTGTCCTGCGGCTTTGCTTAGCAACAGCCAGGCCAGATTTGCATTGCTCCAATGTGCTTACAGCTACGGTGGCACACCCCACTGCTGATGTCATGTATACCTCTGAGACACTCCTCGGTGTTATAGTGCTGTGCCGTATGGTACATCCTTAATCCAGTGGGATGTTTGTGATTCAGTATTACCTGCCTCATTTGCATGGCATTGACTACTAATTCATAGTTACTGCGCCAAACACTGTGACAGACCCTTAGCAACCCTTGCAGCTTGGTTGTGGTGTACCATGCATACCATTGAGTATTATGGTGAAATCCTGATTTGTATTACATTGCGATTTTATGACATTTGTATATATTTTCTTTGTGTTCCAGTTTGTGCACACATGCCCTGCGGTTGTACTTTGCGTTACTGTGGACATGACATTAAATGTTGTTTTTTAGGTGTTGTGCATCTTTTCTTATGCCATTGGCTGTGTATTTACCATTGGCATATGTTAACTTTGTAATACATGAGTCTGGTCTGCTACTATAGCTCCGATGTTCTGTTTGGGAAAATGTAAACCATGTTTTTTGGTTTACATTTCCGTGGGCTTACACTATGCCTGCACCACTTCATGAATTGCTATGTACCTTCATTTACATAGTGCGGCACTGTGCATGGGGTGATCAGCATACCTAAGCCAAGGGCTGTGCAGTTCTGGCGTGCGCCAGTAGTGCACGTGGAATTGGATCGTACCTGAATCGCTCGACGGCCATATTTGGCATTATACTGCCTACGCTACGCTTGTGCCTGGCGCAAGCTTCATGAATCCCGGGGTTAGTCTAAACATTATAGTTTCTAGCTAATCTGAAAGAAAACACACTTCTAAGATAACTTACATAAGACAACAGGCAGAGTGCTAAGTTGGATAGTCAGACAAAAATGCTTAATAATCTCTGGTTCTCACTGTTTAAATTGAAATGGCAGTTCTGCTAAAACATTACATCATCATTTTACACTTCCTGGAGTTCCCAGGCTTACAGAAACTGCATTTACATTATTTTACACTTAGAGCAATAAAGGACAGTCCACATGTAAATTCTGGTCATTAACTTTAGCCTTAAAACAATAGGCAGGAAGCCTTCATCTAGATGGACTGGAGCTGACTTGTAAACCATCAAAGGCAGTGATGAAATAATTTTAATTTCAAAGGACCAACAAGAAATGCTTGACTTACCTTTTGTTTATAGCAGATGGCAATGTTGCCACATTGTTTTAAGTTCAACATTCATATTTACAAATGATAGAATTATCTGCACAATTATATCTGGCTAGGCTGGCAGCCTTCACCCATCTCTACCAGTCTTCACATTTCTCCCCCTCCCCCCCTGAAGAACTCAAGCTAGTTTTTCAAGTGACTCCTGAGAAACATTGCTTGAGAGGGTTAGGTTCTATCTGAGTGTACCTCACCCCATTCCCTGTCTTGAGAGCCGATTTGCATTGACATTTCTACTCCCACTGTGGTGCTGCACTGACTTATCATATGTTTTTGCAACCCCAGGCTCCTTCTTAGCAACTTGGCATTTTGCTGACTGGCTCTGTTTAACCATGTTAGAGGGTTGTGATCTGTCATAATAGTGAATTTCCTTCCATACAGATAAGGCTGAAGTTTCTGCAATGCCTACACTATGGCTAGACATTCCTTTTCTACAGCTGCATAGCATTCCTCCCTGGGTTGGAGCCTATGACTGAGATAAACCATTGGGTGCTCTTCTCCCTCTGAAGAAATCTGGCTAAGTAAAGCCCCCACCTCATGGTTTGAAGCATCCACCTGTGCCACAAATTATTTGCTGTAATCTGGACTGGTTAACACAGGAGGTCCTCCCAAAGTTTCTTTAACCTTCTGGAATGCCTGCTCACATGCTGAGGTCCACACTATCTTATCTGGCCTGTTCTTCCTTGTCAGGTCTGTGAGGGTAGCAGCTATGGTACTGTAACTGGGGATGAACTTTCTGTAGTACCCTGCTGTCCCTAAAAATGCCTTCAACTGTATTTTAGTAACAGGTGCAGGCCATGCCTGAATGGCTTCAACTTTGGCAGGGTCTGGCCTTATCCTACCACTCTTCACTCTATGACCTATGTGGGAGACCTCCACCATACCCACCTGACATTTGCTCGGCTTAATGGTTAACCCTGCCTTCTGTAGTCTACCCAGCACCTCCCTGACATGTTGAAGGTCCTCTGGCCAGGAATGGCTGTAGATGGCAATATCATTAGGTAAGCAAGGGCAAACCCTCCTGCTAGGATACGATCTACCAGCCTCTGGAAAGTCGCTGCGGCATTCTTCATCCCAAAGGGCATCTTTGTGAACTCATACAAGCCAAAATAAGTCACAATAGCTGACTGCTCTCTAGCACTGGGAGTCAAGGCCACCTGTCATTAATCCTTGATAAAATCAATGGTTGTAAGATGCTTAGCCCCACCCAGCTGCTCTAGGGCCTCATCTGTCCAAGGCATGAGGTAAGCATCTGACTCCGTGTGACTATTTAATTTCCAGTAGTCCACATAGAACTTGGTGCTGCCATCCTTCTTGGCACCAGCATAATCTGAGGTCCAGGGACTGTTGGACTGTTAAATCAACCCTAGTTCCAACATCTCCTGTACCTCCTCCCTCAGAGTCTGCTTGACTCTCTCAGGCACCCTATAAGGGGACTGCCTAATAGGCCTTTGGGGTCCTGTATCCACCTGGTGATGCATCAGCTGGGTGCACCCTGATTTCTCAGTGAACATGTCCCAAAATTCCTGCAACACTGCTCGGATTTCTAGAACCTGGGAAGGATATAGCTGCTGGGACATTGCTACCCCTTCCACTGAGGTGTCAGCCCGAGCCTCACTGAGGAGATCAGTCTCCAGATCTCCCTCAGACTCCTCTTGCAATCCACTACAAATGCTCAGCACAAGGGCCTCCCTATCATGGTAAGGTTTCATCATGTTAACATGGTACACTTTCTGCCCCTGCTGTCTGTCTAGGAGTTCCATCATGTAGTCAACATCACTAACCTTTCTTACCACCTTGTGGGATCCCTCACAAGCTGCTTGCAGCTTGTTGTGTCTGACAGGAATGAGAACCATTACCTGCTGCCCCACAGCATACTCTCTAGCTCGAGCCTTATTGTTATACCACAACTTTTTCTGATGTTGGGCTTCTGCCAGGTTCTCCTGGGCCAAGCACATGAGTTCCGTGAGCCTTGTCCTGAGGTTTAGGATGTATGCCACAACAGACTCCTTGTGAATCTCACACTCACCTTCCCACTCCTCCTGAATTAAATCTAGAGTTCCCCTCACCCTATGCCCATACAGCAACTCAAAGGGTGTAAAACCTGTGGATTCCTGGGGAACCTCTCTGTAAGAAACCAACAAATGGGGCAAATAATTGTCCCACTCCCTCTTAAACTGATCTGCAAATGCCCGTAGCATGGACTTGATTGTAGAGTTTAACCTCTCAACAAGACCATTAGTCTGGGGATGGTAAGGGCTGTTCTTCATGTGCTTTACCCCACAGGACTTCCACAGACAAGCCAGCAGGTCTGACATAAAATTGGCACCTCTGTCAGTTAGTATTTCTTTTGGGAAACCTACCCTGCTGAAAATATCTAACAAAGCATTTGCCACCTTCTCTGCCTCAATGGAGGACAAAGTCATTGCCTCAGGGTATCATGCAGCATAATCCAATACAACTAGGATATACTTTTTCCCTGTGGAACTTGGGTTACTCAGAGGATACACAATATCCATAGCTACACTCTGAAATGGCTCCTCAATCACAGGCAAAGGCATCAAAAGAGCTCTCACCTTGTCTCCTGCCTTGCCTACCTTTTGGCACTGCCCACAGGTCCTGAAGTACCCTGTTACATCTCTGGAAATTCCAGGCCAATAGAAGTTCTGCATAATATGCTGCTTTGTACGTTTTATGCCCATATGACCTGCAAAGGGAATATCATGGACTATGGCTAGAAGCACCAGATGGTAGGCTCTAGTCACTACCAACTGCTGTACTCTCTCACCTTCTAGCCCTCCCTCAGGTGTCCACTCTCTGTATAGTAGCCCTTTGTCCCAGTATACAGATTCCCCCTTTCGTTGAGAATCAGGTGCCTCCCTAGCTACCTACCTCAGGCCTCGCAATGTAGGGTCTGAGAGCTGAGCCTGTCTCAACTCTCTCTCCTTGTAACCCTTCCCAGCTCCCCTTCCACAAGAAGTCTGGCATCCTCTGACAATGGTGGCACACTGTCAACCTGGGTACTACTACTCACCTCTATTTATGCAGTCACTCTGTCCAAAGGACCATCAGTACTCCCAAGCAGCCGTGGCTCACCTTCAGTCTCACTGCTACAGTGTAGCTCACTTCCTGAAGTAACCACCTCACCAGTTCACGGGCACTACCAGGCAGATGTACAGATTCGCTACTGTCCAAAGACACGTGTCCACTGGAACTGTGTCTCCACTGGGAATGTCCAGGGGCACATCCACGTGGCCTGCTGTGTCCTGGCGTGGACAGCGCAGCACCAGCTGCACTGCTACTGCTACTGGCACTATGGGAGCAGCCATGTTAGGTGGCATGCTCATGTTGACCTGTACTAGGTGGTGTAGCTGGCTTACGTCCATGTGGCCTACGCCTCACTCCTACCAGATGTTCCAGCACAGACAGCTCACACTCACGGATTGCCATGCCATGGGCAAGGATTCTGACCATGTCACCCAATCACCTGTCCAGAACATCAGCAATCTGCTGTTGAGCATTTGCCAATGCCTGGATGTTGTCGTTTAGAGTATGGATAGCAGCCCTCTGCAGCCTCTGCCCTTCTCTGTTCTGCTGTTCAGCACGTGCCTGTGCCACCATTACAGTCTGGAACATGTATCTGGTGATACCAGCTGCTGCACTCTGTCCTGCAGGTGCATGTCTGCCAGAGGTCCTCCTCCAAGCAGCACCGGCCACATGCTTGTGTGGCACATCTGCAGTCATTACACTGACACCATGGTGTGGAGACACACCGTCTGTAGCCACCACACGTTCCTGTTCCACGCTAACAGACACTGACTGTCCTTCCTCTATGGCCACTGGTGATGTGGTATGTGTTGGCAGCAAAACTGTGTGCGGGGAAGAGGGGGACATAGCTGGGATGGTAACCATTGGCACAGATTCAGCCCCTGACATCCCTGCCTGTACCTCATGCATATGTTCATCACTGCTAGTATCTGTGGGGACACTAACATCAGATGGACCGCAGGAGGGTAACGCACCTACATCACCTGTGAATGCAAAGAAAGGCTCTAAATTACAATAGACACATGCAGAGACACACACACAGACACACACACAGACACACACAGACACACCATGCATGTGATTTGACAGACGGCATGCATGTGATACAGCAGATGGCATGCAGCTCAGACATTAATAGTGTTAGTTAGCATACCTCCCTGGGGTGCACACTACAGCAAGCAGGTGTCATATCAGTAGCCATGCAGTTCACACAATCATGGTAGTAAGCATGCATCCCCGTGATACACCATGTGGACCAGAACAGGTTAACAGTACACATGGCTGACATGACCTTGACATGTAATCTGCTGACATGTGCATTAACATGCATACATGTCTGACACAATGGTGTCCTGACACATATACAGCGTCATAATGGGCATCACATTGCAGTGTTGTCTGTATGCCCTACAGATAGAATGCATGTTTACCAAATGTGCATGAGCATGGAAGGGTAGTGTGAGCCATCTACATTGCTATACAGTTTGAAGTACAGACACTGTGCCATTGCATGGCATCATGAGGCGTCTATATTGCTATACAGTGCATAATATGCACACATTGCATAGCCATAACTGCATGCATACCCATGACATAACTGTGGATTGTGACCCACAATGCTGAGGTGCATACACACCAAACCATGCTGTGTCATGTGACAGGTCACTGGAAGACCTACAGATGACACCCCTGCACAACTACTACAGAGTCTTAGCTGCCTGGCAACCATGTCCACACATGGCAGACTTGTCAATTCACCATGTCCCACATGACATTGATGTACCACACACACAAGGTGCACAGCTAATGGTGATGTTCTACAGGAGCAAGGGAAATGTACAGTATCTGTGGCCTGATGTGGTGTCAATGTCTGCAGAAGCTGTACAGGTAACTACTGTCATGCTATGACACAGTCGTGATGTTCAACACATCTTATATGGTAGACTTAAGTGACACCTCCACTAGTTGTGCACAGGCTTTTAAGATGTCCAGTGTACCACATCAGCTGTATAATCAGTCAACTAAGGCTATAATTGGACCATGTGTGGACAATGTGCAACAGGGTGTATACACATCACATCTACTGTGTGGCTACATGTCTCTGGCCATCCCCCATGGCCATGTGTGAACATGTGTTGGCCAAATGTTTGTGATGGCCATCTATCTCACATGTCTGTGTTGTCCCATGTGACATACACCCATAGATGTCAGATATGTCACCATCCACAGGGCTATGCAGACAATGGGTTGTATGTTTGGTATGTGGGGTATGTGTTATGGGATAGTGTGACAATATTGCAGCCAGAACACTACATGTCTGGGACATGTCAGATGGCACATCACAATGTGTGCACCCATTGCAGAGGCATATAACACAATGGTGACTCCTGTGGGCTGCCCATATCCCAGCTTACTGTGTGGTACTGTTTGCGTACCACATGTGTTGTTCCAATGTATAGTACATATGCCTACATTGTACAGCACCTCCACCGTTGTATGCACAGCTGTCCACACATGTAACAATGACAGATACTGTGGTTTCATGTCAGTGTATCATTTCGTTTGTATATATTGCACATGGGTAGCCAGTGTGAATGATGGGTGATGCGACCTGTATATCGTGACTGGACCGAACATCAAGTGTACAAGTGTTAACTGACCACATGGCAAATATATCTATGCTTTAACATGCCTGATACTGATGACAGTCTCACCTGCAATGGACTGATGTCTGTACGGCACACCAGAGGTACCTGTATAGAGGTGACACAGCAGTTTGAACATTATCCATGACTGTATGACAGCCACAGGGTGCACTGTGCATGTTAACACATTCACCTGTAAAATAGCATATAGTATGCACATGTGTGCATACACAGGGTAGCATACTGTAGTATGCAGCATGTGTGTCAACATACCTTGTATATGTTACATTACATAATGTACAGTGGCACATGCAACTAAATGGGATATAATAGTCATATGTGCAGTACTGATTTACCAGGCAACTTCAGGCTCATTGGTTGGGAGACACCCACTCCATGATGGCAGCTAGTGTTTGTGGATGCTGTTCTGAGGGTGTCCCCAGACTGGCCAGTAGCTCCTCGGTGTGTGTGAGTGGGGGCTGGGTTGGTGGCCCACCACCTGTTCCACCTTGTTCCCTGGCAATTGCAGTGGCACGCTGTTTTGCATGTCGTATCAAGTCCGTGCAGTGTCTGCGCACCTGCTGGTAGATGCGGTTATGGCCACCCACATCATTCACCCTCCTGCAAAGATCCTGACACAGGTCATCATGCTGCTGGGTATGCTGTGGCACATGGCTGAACAACACCTCATAGTTCTCATGGAGGTTTGGGATGAGGACATTATCCTCCTGGCAGCTGTACACTGGCAGGCGTGAATGAGGCATTATCTGTAAGACATAATGATGGTGACAGGTCACAGTAGCAGAGCTGTACAGAGATACTGCTGCACATACATTTCTAGTAAATCTAGTACATCTGCACAGTTATCTTTGCAAATCATCATGACACTGACATGACTGACATGTTTGTGTCACACACATGTAACACCTGTTATGCATTGGATATCATCACCATATATGTGTGTCACCTCATTACATTGTTCATACTCCATGTGAATGCTGTCTTGATGTGGGCATGTCTGTTTGCCTGCACTGGTGTCTTTACCTATCAGCACATGGCTGGATGTGTCCACAGTAATGCTGTTCACCTTGATGCTGTGTATATGTCACATATCAACACATACACTGCCTTAATGGACTTGAGCAGTGACAATGCACACATATGCATGGAAACCTTTACATGCATGTGTTTTGCCATATACATTGACACGGCACTGTACAGCTGTTCAACATCCTGCCACTGATTGCCTGTGTTGCACATGTGATAAACATGGGACAATGGCTAGTCGGATGTAATTTGCAGGGATGGTTATCAACTATAGCATGTACGGGCAAGGTTTCCTAGCTGTATCCGACAGCCATTTTGCCACCGCGAGGTGCATCAGTCCCACATTACTGATCCAGACAGTTGATGATACATCTACCATGCGGTCATCATACCATGTATGACAGAGATGACATGTGCAGCTTTGATGGACAGGGTTGCATGGTATGGCGGGAGTATGTCACATGTATGGCACAGGGATCTGTCCAGCATGTGGCGATCCTAGTAGTAGGACGGTGGCTGTCCATGACGTATGTCTTTCAGATCAGGATATGTACATGTAGCGTGTCCAACATAATAGTGTAGCACATGCCTTTATGCAAGGTAGCCAGCATGCTGCATAGTGGATGTGAGGATTGTGAAGGCTGGTATCTCCCATCCACACATGGCCAATGCCCCTTAAAGGTGATATGTGATCCAATATTGGTCACCCGAGTGCTGAGTATGCCTGTCCAATGATCTCCATGCTCATGGATGGCACCCTGTCATGACATGGGTGCCTCGTATGACTACCTAAGAGGCCTGGAGACATCACCAACTCAGGGAGGTGAACTGCACAGCACCATCCCTTACACAGTGTCCATAATGTTGACTGCATCCTAGGTGGTAGTTAATGGGTACATGGATATTCACCTAGCAGTGACAATGCTGATATCATCTGTCAGAATGTGCACATATGTCACACACCTCACCCACAAAGCCCATTCTGTATGTTGTTCACAACACTGAGACAGCTATTGTTCATAGGTCATGGCCATTCACATCCTTACATACACAGATGCCTCGCATTTGTCTGTGTGGTATGGGCTACAATGAGGGGGGAGTACAACACATTAACCCTGTTTTACTGTAGCTGGCACTGGTGTGATATGCACATGTCACTCTGGCACCTTTTGTAGTGTTGATTCTGTCAACAGGCCACTGGTAGAACACTCCTGTGACATACGAAGGTACATGTAGTCAAACATCCGTACTGTCATCTACATCTGTACTGCTAACATCTACATTGATAATGGTTCATGGACTTGCAGACCATACTCAGTAGGGTAATAGTGCGGTGCCACCAATTATGACTGTCATCACCACTTGTGGGTTGATATTATCCAACACCCTATCTGTATTGTATTTTCATGCTCAGCACTTGTTCAGAACTTGAGCACTTCATGAGCTACTGATTAATATAGCACCCATTCTACACCATTTCTCACAAGTACACTGTCTGTCCTTACATTTCCAGCTTGCTTACAGTACAACAGCTGTTGTACACACGTAACTCACATATCTTGTGAGACATGGTTGTATATACAGGCATGTCCAACTGTCATATACCAGTGCTATTGCCTGTCTATATGATGAATATGGCGTACATGTGGCAATAGAGCAATTGTCTCATGTACACAGTCAATGCTCACTGCCCAACATACGACACTACAGCCTGTGGTAGATGCACATATTCAGCCATGCTGCGGGTAATGCTGCCACCATCCCTGACTGAACCTGACAATCATGCGGGGATGTGTAACATTTGCAACACACTCCACTCATCACATAGTCTCACAAGATCTCCACCACCACAGGCCACACATACAAGTACAACTTGTGCAAGTACCTCTCCATACTCTGTGTAGGCACCAAAGGCAGCCCCCATCACCAAACACAACAACAATAACTTAAAGCCCACAGTCTCATGTGTGCCCATCACATACAGCCAATAGGGTGTTATAACATACACAACACACCAGTCATAGGTGACTCTGTAGGCGGTCACACTGATGTCCCACTCAGCAGGCTACACAAGGCGATAGTCGCTTACATCTTGCTGTCGGGTAACTGGTTCTGAAACATAACCTATTCACCCATGCCACACCTCACCAGGTACAATTTGACTGTCATTCTCCATGTTAGTGTGACTGCCCTGAGATGCAACTTCACAGACTATGTGCAGGGACATGTAATAGCTCACTGGTCTTGTAGCCCTGAAGGTATGGGCCAAGCCCTGGGAGTATTATGCATTCATCCGGATCTGATACCACTGTACAACGACTGACTGTGTCACTTCAACAGTTGCCTATGCTTCTGCTGTCATTCCACAGGCATCTGGTATCTGTCCGCTTTGACTGACATGGTCAACAAAACACGATGCTTTGGCACAGATGACCTGCACCTGTCAGCCCTGGGTGTACAGATAACATGTAAGGCTCTTGCTGCTTCTATACTGCCTGTCTTGCACAGTTTCCAGTAACATTCACCACCGGAATGGGAACAGGCAAGCAAAACATGGGGTCATGTGACGCAATGCTTGACATCTTCATCTCTGACGCACGCAGGCAAGGCACTCCTTATAATATACCACTTAAATATCTCTGCAGTGACTGGGACCTGCCTCTAGGCTCTGCAGAGCACACCTGCAATGACAGGTTATACACAGACCACACCTTTCAGTCATGTAACCTGGACCGGCACACCCACAGCTGAGGTGTTCCCATATTCCACTATGTTGTACACGCATCCTGGCTAGTTACTTAGCACAATGCATCAGAGGGGCTCCACGTGCAACTAACTGTGGCCAGAACTGCTATACACATTGTAACATGCTACAGATTCAACAACATACCCCACGGTTACCAGACCTCATTTATTGGTGTACTGGACAGTAGGGTTCAGACAGGTACTACTGATGTGAGACTGACACTACCCCACACTTAACTGGGTAGCCACTCATGTACCGACACATTAGGCCAACGCTGTCCGGGATTCATAACCTCCACTCGGCTGGATCAACCCATACACACCGCCTCCAAGACCAACAATATCCTAGACATGGACACTACCAACATATGACTGGTGTTCCACACCTGGGGTTATCCCCTCATTGGTGGATTCCGAGCATATGCTAATCACCCTTGTTATCCACATACCGGCACCACACCCTTCACGGCATACACAGTGCAAGAGTACTACAACACCTACTACAGACATCTTATGACAGCAGTAGTTAACGTCATGACACCCGTGCAGCTGGACAATGCACATACAAATGCTGAAACATACCCCAGTGCACTTCATTAGCACATACACGACTGCATGGATCATGCTATTTCACACAGAGCCATGATGGTACCTACCAGATAACGGACGCCACTCTGGGGGTCTAGTTCCATGGACATAATTTACAACAACAGGTGGAGGCTGTTGCAAAGTTGAGTACAATCCCATGGGTGGGGTAGCTCACTGGTCAGCCTCAGTAGGACTATGGGATCCCTCATCACATACTCCGAACCTAGCTACGTAAACATTACTGCAACACATTCCAGGGTGTACCACAAGGCATTATGGAGGTATGTCAGTAGTCAATGGCAATACCCACATCTGCTCTGACATGCAAAGGTTACTCAGGAACATTACAGCACCAAGTGATGTTGGCAACATGCTGGCAGATGGGTTCATTGCTAACATTACACCCTCTCACTCCCTACAGGGCCACAATCCATGAAGGAACATTGCAGTGTCCCTGCGGTCACAACTATACAGTACTAACCTGCACTCTATAAGGCCTGGAACACTGACTCCATGTATCCGTCCAACATCCCAGGCTGTGATTTACACAAACCTCTGAACGACATGTCTCCCCACACGGCCACCATATTCAGTAATAGCCTTGTATTAGACATTGTGGCACCTGAATGGCACACAGCAACATTTATCACACTCCACACAGGTGGCACCACAATGCACGAGAGGGACTATTGCCCTATATGCCTGACTGGACTGTTCTGCAAGGCTATGGGGCACATCATCATGGAAGTCATTCACAGAGACATTGGTGGACTCCTTTGATGCCACCCAGGTTGGACTTGTTAGGGCCAGAGCATGGCTCCTACACCTGGTGGACTCCTTTGATACAGTTACCAGGGTAGTTGATGACGGTAAGGGGGTCCACACAACCTACATTGTTCTCTCATTGGCTTTCAGCACCGTTCTCCATTTTGGTATTGACAACATACACATCCACCTGCACATCGACCCCTATGTCTCAGGATGTTATGCAAAGTGGCTCATGGACAGGACACACACACTGAGGGTAGCATACCATAGTACCTACTGTATTTTAGTTACACTTGGCGTACCACAGTCCTCAGTCATAGGGCCCCTCATGTTCGGTATATGCTTCCCTGAGGTACAGGCCAGCACAGAGGGACTTTCCCTGACTAGCTTTCCAGACAACTGCATACAAAGCACCATGATTGATCCACCAGCTGATACTGACTCCCTCCATAAGGGTGTCACTGTGACGAATACCTGATATCAATATCATGGCCTCAGGCTGCATGACACAAGGTGCATGAACATCCCCTTTGCATTACACCATTCACTCACTGACTATCACATAGGTGGTAGTCCCCTATATACATGTCATATTGTACGTGATCATAGTACACACGTATGTCGCACCCACTCCTTTGATAACCATATTGCCACTGTAGCGTGGATATCCTTCTACGTGGCCACACTTATCTGTACTGGGTTTGTAGCTGGAACATAGGCACCCATTGTACCTTTGAACTCCAGACGTATACACACATTCAAGGGTACAACACCCCGTTTAGGGTGTACCTTACAGAGCAGCTACGGCTTTACATACCACAATATTAACACGCCATGGCGTTTATTGAGCTCCGACGGTTGACGTATGTGGCAGAACTACGGACACCACGTCTGTACACATTTGCATACTACATACTCAGGAGTGACCTCTGCTGAACAGACAGGGCCCATGTCCACAACAATATTCATGGATATACTCCATATAAGCGACATAAGCAAAAGCCACTGTGATCAACATGCTCATGGATATGTGCACACATGCAACAATGAGTGGGATGTGCTTGAGGGTTACATTCCCAAATCAGACACTCACCATGCTTTGGAACATGATTCCTATGTACATCACGCAGGGACACTCAGTAGCACTGTTCATGTGATACCTCACTTGGTGGATGGGAGACACGCATGTACGCCAGGGATCACTGCAGTGGCTGTACTGTGCAGAGGTGCAGGTAACACATGGCTCTGCTGTTCACAGACAGGACACTACCCTAGAGAGGTGTCGCTGGTGTAAACACTGTAGTTGGGCTTACACATAGACTTACCAGACTGCATAGTACCCCACTATGAACCTGAGATGCTATTACATGTCCTTTGTGCATGGTTAATTGAGTAGCTCTTCCATTTAGATTAGCTATCATGCTGTTACAGTGTCCTGTGACTACAAGCCATATGTATCCTGTTATTGTATATTGTATATGCCAATAGACGATACCTTTGGTATGCATGATATGCCTGTTATGCCGTGTAGAATATCTGACATATCTACCTACAATACTGTATATTACACATATTTTACATATTATCCCATAATGCAAAGCATACTTGCACAATGGGACCACCTTAAACATGTCATTGTCGTTATATGCCCATACACATGCCTACTGTGACAGTATATCAACATATACTATCCCCTGCTATGGCACGTACTTGTTGGACATACCCTACCACTGATGGCGGGTGGTATGGAATTGTTCTGTTTAAAGCCCTCATGTAGCATCCGTTGTGGTGTCTGTGATGTTTACCTTGTGGCCCACTGCAGGACACACAATTTCTACAAGCGTTACTATGCTCAGCAAGACATCACTACATAATACCTTTTCCCACTTTATGCATTGCGGACACTTTTAATTAATAGAAAACAGGCTATACATACACTAACATAATTAATACAAAACAGGTTATACATACACTTACATACCGAGTGTTCTACATACCTTGTTATCATTCCGGACTTTCGTAACTATCTCTCTTACACTGTTTAAACAGTTCTATGGTATGAGCATACGGTTTGAATGTCTGGCAAGTCATCCTTATATACGCGATACCTGTACATGTGGTTTCCCCTGCCGCAATTGGTGTTCCTACGCCGATACTACGTAATATGGTTTCCTGCCCAATTGGTGTGGAGTGAATTATTACTTGCACATCAGCTGTGCAGCTACTCCATTCGCCAAACCAATTATGCAGCACACAGGGGAATAAATTGAATTCTCCACTTGTGCGTGCCCATTTGCCCTACCTTGGGGAACTGTGTTGTTGTGTGTGTTTGTGTGTAATTGCAACTGCTATGTGTAGAGACATGGATAGTTTGGATTCATGTCCCCCGTGGATTGTGTGTGATGGCTAGAGTATGTGGTTCTACATTACTGTATCTTTTCTCCCTTCTCTGTGAAAAAAAAAAAAAAAAAAAAATATCCTTGTTTTCCCGCTTTTCTGAACTAGAATAGTCCAGTCTTCAGATTTTGCTGATCTCTGGGCTTTGTCTTAGTTCCTGTGCTATCCATACCCTTATTTGGATAAGAGGAAGCTTCTTTGTTCACCAGTGGGAGTGGGGAGCACTGAGCAACCTATTTGTCCCTAGAGGATTGGTTCCAGCCCAGCAACTTGTAGTTTATTGGTCATTTTGGGTCAATTCCTGGCTCTTTTCAACCCCCTGCTATAAAGCCTGCTTTTGCTCATTTTTTTACTTGTAATAAACTAAGCACAGCTCCTCGTGGTGTCCTGCAGAGTTCTACAAGCAGCAGAGAGTGAAAGAGTGACTTTCCAGGATTTATAAGTTTTTTCTGGCTTTCGCTTAAAGTACTGCTGCTCGCCTGCACTTCGCCTCAAAAGCAGCTCTGCATATTGTTTTTACTGTTCTTGTGTTGAATTTATACTGTTAGCACTTTAAAAGTTATTTTGTTAAATTTAATTGTTAGGCTAACACACTAAAGTGTGCTAGCCGTTTTATAGCATTTACTGTTTGTTACTGTATCTTTTCTCCCTTCTCTGTAAAAAAAAAGAAAAAAAAATCCTTGTTTCCCGCTTTTCTGAACTAGAATAGTCCAGTCTTCAGATTTTGCTGATCTCTGGGCTTTGTCTTGGTTCCTGTGCTATCCATACCCTTATCTGGATAAGAGGAAGCTTCTTTGTTCACCAGTGGGAGTGGGGAGCACTGAGCAACATATTTGTCCCTAGAGGATTGGTTCCAGCCCAGCAACTTGTAGTTTATTGGCCATTTTGGGTCAATTCCTGGCTCTTTTCAACCCCCTGCTATAAAGCCCGCTTTTGCGCGCTTTAGCTCGTTGTAGTAGCGAAGTTGCTGATAGAGCATGATAGGGCAGCGCTGGTTAATGAAGTTTAAACTATTTCTGGCTCCGTAAAGTCTGCTCTTCAATTTTTCCCTTAGAACTGTTCTACTTACAATCTATACAGCCTATACTCTATCTGAAAAGCTCAGCACTTGCTCCTAAAGCATTTCTTTATACAAGTAAAGCACTCTTAAACAAAAGAAAGTACTTCATTCACCTAAATTCCCTTGAGTACCCATTTCCCTATAGGTCCTTTCTGACTCAGTTACACAGCAATCTTTTCACTATTTCTAGCATGTCGAAGGGTCAGTTGCTAGCGTCCTCTCCTGTTCAGCTGGTGAATCTGGGAATCTTGAGGCAATGTTACAATTGCCTCATGTACACAGACAATCCTCTCCTCCCAACAAATACAAATATATGCGAGAGATGCAACTATATAGCCAAACTGGAGGCGGAGCTCCCTCAATTCAGTACTGGCAAAACCAGTCAGGAGAAGGTAACCACGCACACCACAAACCCAGTCTCACATAGAACTATTACAACTGCAAACCAAACACATAAACACCCAAAAACATACTCAGAGGCGCTGATTAAAAATCTACCAAAACAACAAAGGCCTCCAAAGCAGACACCCAAGCAACCGCCACCTCAAGACATAGCACATGCAACAAATAGTTCACAAAGTCAGTGTGCTAAACAGTCACAGCCCTTAAGGCCAAACAACATGCCAGACACACTTGTAATAGGTGACTCCATAGTCAGACACACTGACGTGCTCACCAGACTGAACAAGGAGAGGGTCACAGTAAGCTGCCTGTCGGGAGCTAGAATCCGCCACATAACACAAGCACTCAGGTCACTCCACAGCAAGTACAAATATGACTCAGTCATTGTACATGCCGGTGTGAACGACCTGAGACGCACTCCTGGACTACATGAAAAGAGACATAGAGGAGCTCTCTGATTATGTAGCCCAGGCCGGTATGACCCTGACCCTGAGCAGCATCTTACCCTCACCAAGAATGATGCCACAGTACAAAGACAAAATGATCAGTTTTAACAATTGGCTTAATTACTGGTGTCATTCTAAGGGGATCCAATGTCTGTCTGCTTGGGATGACATGCTTGACAAGCCACGCTGCTTCATAAGGGATGGCTTGCACCTGTCACCCTGGGCTTCCGGATATTGGCCAAGGCTCTTGCCAACCCCATAGTGCCTTTTTTAGGCAAGGCTCAAAGGACAAACCCACCTCCCTAGAAAACACAAGTGGAAAAAAACTAAGGGTAATGCTGCTCAATGCCAGAAGTCTAAACCACAAGATGCACGCCAAGCCCTTCTCAGTATGGAGAACATCGATGTCTGTGCAGTGACTGAAACCTGGTTCAAGGCTCCTGAGAGCACCCCAGCACTATCAGGTTTTACCTCATATCATGCTTTCCGTCCCCAAAACTTGGACCGAACCACAAAAGGAGGGAGTATCCATATTCATCAAAGATACCCACACCTCCAGGTTAGTGGCAACGCCAAGCATCGGAGACCATCCAGGTGCAACTAACCATAGGCAAAACTGCCTTACAGCTTGTAGCATGCTACAGACCACCCTCTCAAACTCAGGAACCCCACACAGCCTTCCTGAAGACACTAGAGAGTATGAATGTCTCTCCAAATACCATCATATTGGGAGACTTCAACTACCAAACATAGACTGGGAACATTACTCAAGCCCCAACACCCTAGCCCAAAGGTTCCTAGAATTCATAAACTCAAATGCAATGGAACAACTGGTCACCATTCCCACAAGAGGAGACAATATACTAGACCTGATCATCACAAACATGGGGACAAAATGCTCCACACCGAAGTATATCCCTTTGGTAAGATCAGACCATAAATTAAACACACTGGAAAGCCACATCCGCCCCACCCCTGCACAAAAGACCACAGTGAAGAACTTCTCAAAGCCAACTTCACACTTCTTAAGACTGAAATGGTATCCTTCAAGGCCCCTGGGCCAGTGGAAACCACAACACACTGCTGAATCCTTTGCAAATGCCTTCACGGGCACCTTCAAGAATGCATGGATCATGCAATCCCAAATAAAACCAAGACCCATTCCCCAAAGGCAGGCGCGGTCTGGTGGACCCCAGCCATAAACAAACTCTACAACAGGAGGAAGCTACTACATGACAGAGCAAAATCCCTAAAAGGAAGGCATCTCTGATCAGTACTAGCAAAACTACGATCACTCATAAAATCATCCAAGGACAACTTTGAGAGAAAAATCGAAAAGACACAAAAGACAATCACAAGGCTTTCTTTAGCTATGTTAGAAACCTGGGTGGAAACTCCAAGATATGCTCAGAGTTAGTCAAAATGATACAAAATACACTGAACCCACTGACATTGCCAACATTCTGGCAGACAGGTTCAGTGCAAATTCTCCTCCCTCCCCAAAAGGAGAAATAACTATCCCAGCAGAGTGTAGCCTCCTAACATCTCAGATGCCCAGGTGAGAGCCGCCTCTAAAGCTAAAAACACAGCATCAAAGGGACCGGACGGTGTCCCGGTGTGCTACATGAACCCAAGAGGAACTAAACCCACACATAAGGCTGCTGTTTAATCTTAGCCTTACTACAGGATACGTACCCAAAGAGTGGCGACGGCACAGTGGTACCACTTCACAAAGGCGGTGCTTCACGGACCCTGGAAATTACCGCCCCATAAGCTTGACGAGCCTGGTCTGCAAAGCTATAGAGAGGATCATTATGAAACTCATAAACAAAGACATTGGGGACCTACAGACATTGGATCCTACCCAATTTGGCTTTGTCAAAGGCAGATCCTGCCTTTTGAACTTGATCGACTTTTTTGAAACAGTCACTAAGGCCATTGATGAGGGTAAGGCAGTTCACACAGCCTACCTTGACCTTGCAAAAGCCTTTGACACAATACCCCACTCGGGCATCATAGACAAACTCACCAGCTTAAATGTAAACCCATATGTCACAAGATGGGTTGCAAACTGGCTCAAGGACAGAACCCACAGGGTCAGAGTTGCTGGAGCTATGTCAGACTCTAAGCCAGTCACAAGCGGTGTCCCACAGGGATCAGTCCTGGGATCCCTCTTGTTCAGCATTTATTTTTCCGAGGTACAGGCAAACATAGGAGGATTGTGGCTGACAAAGTTCGCAGATGACTGCAAACTGGGCGCCATAATTGATACTCCAGCAGACACAAACATCCTTCAGAGGCCTCATAGAAATGGATAATTGGTGCCAGAGCCATGGCCTTAAGCTGAATGCCAAAAAATGTATAGTCATACCCTTTGGGAAAAACAAGGTACCCACAAATTACCACATAGGTGGTAATCCATTAAATGGAAGAGGTAATCAGGGACCTTGGGACCCAGGTTGACAGTAACCTCTCATTTGACACTCACATTGCCAAAGTGGTTAGGAAGACCTTCTATATTGCCCACCTTATCATGAAGGGTTTCACATCTAGATCAAGAGAGATCATTGTGCCCCTGTACTCTTCTCTTATCAGGCCAATGATTGAGTACAATGCCCCATTTGGGATGTATCTTACCCGTCACCTGCAGCAGTTGGAAAGACCCCAAAAGTTCCTCACCAAGAGGATAAAGGGTTTTAAACATATGTCATATGCTGCCCGACTGAAAAAACTCCAGCTCTATTCAGTCGCATACCGCCTACTCAGAGGTGATCTGTGCCTGACGTACAAGGCCATGTCCAATCCAGAATTAATGGACATGCTCCACCTCAGTAAATCCAAATCCACCAGAGCCACGAGAGCAAGAGACTTAAACCTCAACACAGAAATAAATAGGACATGCTGGAGGGACAGATTCATAACCCAGAGGCTCCCTACACTCTGGAACAGAAACCCAATCCATGTTAGGCAGAGCCCCTCACTGACTCTATTCAAGAGAAATCTTGACGAGTGGATGGGAGATCGTATCATCTGTGTCACTACTAGACAGAGGCACAGTAAACTAAACCCTAAAAGGGCGTAGTATTCTCATCCTAAGGGGTGGTGAAAGCCACACACACTCTGGCTAGGCTTATAAATGCCCTAGGGCAAATAGCCTAGTACGAACCTATGAACCTATGAACCTATGTGAGTGTACCTGTCATCCCAACCATCTGATAAGGGACTATTGCAAACAAAACCTGTAACATCGCTGTTTGTTCCATTATACAATGGCTACGATTTCACATGGCGCCTTTAAAATGTGTCTCTCACAAGGTATGTTAACGCTTCTGCAGATGTAATTGACTGACTGGATGTTTGTGTTGTAATTACAGTCTGTATTGCTATAGTTTTGTGTGTGGGGGATGTAGGTGGGTGTACATAGCATATACAGGTATGTGGGGCTTGCATTTCTACATATTCCATATATGTGTGTGGGCTCCTTCCCTAATTAAAGACCTATCAGTTAGTAGACTTTTGTTATGGGCATATACATTGGGCCATTGTTAATTGGTTTCTTTATAGTATGCAGGTGAGGTTGATACTTCCATACCTCCGGAATTACAGCAATATGTAAAGGGATGTTACTAAATGACAGCTGTTCCGTGTATTTCTGTCCCAGATATTTGCACTCATTGCAGTTGTGTTGGTAACTGAACCTCTTTGGCATGGGTTGCCACCTTTTCAAATGGCCATTGTGGGACACTTGCAGGATACACATCGGTGTTTACAGGCCGAAACATACCCATGGTCAGTACACAGGATAGCACATACTTTTATCCTCAATACATACTTATTGTTGTAGGACTTTGCCTCCTTATCATATTGCATGTAACATTTAAGTTTCTTACATACAGACATAACTATTTAATGCAACTATAACATAATATATGGGACATAATAATGTCCTACAACCTCGGACATTTGCCCTTTTTAATGTTTTATGTCAGGACACAACTGCCCAGGGAGGGGCTGTCCCTCCTAATGTGGGACAGGTGGTAACCGTATGCCTACGGCTAACTATAACCACACCTACCGTAATGATCTACCTTCGAGCTGGCACTAACAGACACACGATGCAGACACACACACACACACATTAAAGTCACACGGACACACACACACGGCACCCTCAACACACACATACACAGACTATGGCAATCACAAACACAGTTGAACACAGTACCTACGTGGACCGCCACACCGGCAGCGGTATCTAAATGTCCCTTCATATCGTGATAATATTACTTGCGGTTCTAGTGTTCCAGTACTGTGTTCTTTCGGTCTTTCAGCCTCGTGGTTACACGTGTCGGTATGTGACACATTCCATAGTTGGCGGTATCCTATTTATTTGTACCTCCATGGTTGTGTACATGCCGTTGACCGATCTAAATATTTGCAGATATCGGTGAAGCCGTATATATCATCATATATCTATCACCCTTTCTATCTGTATTATATACATATATATATATATATATATATATATATATATATATATATATATCTGACAGAGAGAGTGACAGGCAGAATACACCTTTCATTGTGTACTTGTCGGTGTATACTGTTTCCTGGACTCCGCACGTTTGTGTTTGAACCTGTCACATTACACACCTGCCATAGGTACATCTTGGCTACCATAGTGTTAGGTGATTGCATACATGATTGCGTGTTCTACTCCTGGCAGTGGTCGTTTTACCCTTCAGAGCAGGCACTATTAGTACAGGGGTGAATAATGCTGGTTTCACCTGTTCTGGACATCATTGACCGTAATCTGCACGATATTCAGAGAAGTTTAGCCCTGTTTCACGCATATCCGTATAGTCATATTTAAATGATGCTTACCAGCACTGGGCAATGCATATTCCCACTAATGTGTGCTAAACATGATCTGATGACTTGCATCCGACATGCATTATTCGTGCCTTCGGGAGTACGTTACATCCCTTGCAGGACGTGGGACCGGGAACATGCATGACGGTCACTGCATTTACCACTTGGGCATCTGGGATTTGTACACGTGTTATGGCATTTTGTATGTGGAGTATACTACGGCTGTTGCTCCATACTGCAATCACATGGGTAACTCAGTTAGTTTACATATGGATGAGTCCAGTTAATGGTATGTCCATGTGATGTTTACTGGATGTGCTCCAGCATTGGGTATATATATCACAGTGAGCCACACACGATAATGTGCTACACCTTCAAACGACTGTAGGTGGAGCATGCTGGGGTGATGGATACCTGTCATGGGTACACCCCATGCCTTGACACGACATCCATGATTACATTATGTGGAGCCCCTCATTAACGCAGCAAGGAATCCGTGCAGAGTGTGTGGAGAACAGTGCTTACACACATGTGATCCCGCAATTGCCTCTGCTCCACTGAGCGACAGTTGGTTACTCGATGTTGTGGCAACAGCAGACACTGTTTGCCTCGTTTGGTGTATGGCCTCTGACAATCGGGCGTGTACCTACCGATGTACCTAGGAACCTATACACACAGCACCAACATATGCTGATAGGTGCATGCACTGTTCAGGTGTTGACATTCCTTGTTGCAATAGCTGTTGTGTGTACAATGTTTGAGGGCTGCCTATGTAGGATTCACAGAGTAGGGCACCTATACATTACAATTTATAGGTGGTCATGTGTGTGCCATCCATTTTACTGTGTGTGCAGGTGGAAAGGTGTGTCAGTCCGTAGGGGCCTACACTGTCAGAGTATGCGCTATACGTTCCCTCTTTGCCAAGGCATAAGTATATAGGGCACGCCTCCATCTGCCTACTGGGGCTGGCACAGGGTGTTCATGGTCTGAATCCCCTCTGTGCCTGTGATGGCCTTGGCAATTGCGGTGGGCTATGAGGGCCTTCACCATTTTGTCTCTGCTGCAGCTGTTTCCACAGGATCATATTATGTAGCATGGCACATACTATGAAAATGTGGGCACAAGTGCCTGGAGAGTACTGCAAGGCTCCACCAGATGTGTCCAAGCAATGGAACCATGATTTCAGCATCCCGAACACATGCTCTATGATGATTCTGGTTTGTGGGTGTGCCTCATTATGGCGTTCTTCCATGGGTGTGTCTGCATTTCTGATGGGAGTCATCATCCACGGCTCCAGTGCATAGCCAGCATCCCCCACAAGGTGGCCATGTGGGATGTCCCCCCTGACAAATACCTGATACAGCTGTGAGGCATGCCAGATATGGGAGTCATGGTAGCTTCCAGGGATGCCAGCACACACATCCGTGATAATGCCCTGGGCATTGCACATGACCTGGCAGTTGATGGAGTGGAATCCCTTGCGGTTTATGTAGCGCCTACCATGCTCACTGTGTGATGACGATATGCATGTGCGTGCAGTCTATCGCACCCAGTACCTCCGGGTAGTGTGCCACATGGTGGAAGTGATGCATATTGCTGGCCAACTCCTCCTGAGTTTGGGGGAAGTGTATATGCTCATTGGCATGTGGTAACATGGCATCCAGGAACTGGTGTAGTACCCTGGATGATGATGCCTGTGAGATCCCCATTATATCTCCAGTTGGCCTTTGAAAGGTACCTGTGGCTAGTATTCGCAAGCTTACATATACCTTCGTGTCCACTGGGATGGGTTCCCCTCTGTTGTTTCTGGTTCTCAGACGTGGCCAGCACAGCTCAACTATTTGCTGTAAGATGTCCCTGTCCACCCTGTAATGCTCTACTATCTCCAGATCATGTAGCCCCTGGTAGGTTACCCTTAGTCTGAACACTCTTCTCTTCCTCCAGGGCCTGCGGTGGTTGTCAGCAGCATCCTCCACAACACCGTCAGTCTCTAACACATGGTGATGAATCACAGCTATGGCAGCTCCCAAAATGTACATTTTAAAAGTTCCCCATGTGTTTACACCTATGGTGCAGTGTTTGGGAATACACAGGTGTGTGTAGGGTGCTTTCACACTTTATACTATTGTGCTGTGAACACCGATGATGTCATAGGGTGTGTATGTACGATCGTACCTACAGGGTATCTTATGTGTTTTACTACAGGAACTACTATTGTGGTGCCTTTGGTGTTGAATTACATTTGGCTGCTGTGGATTACCTCTTTCCCTTCCCTTTACATTTCTTCACGTTTCACCTACCATTTTCTGGCATGCATCCTGCAACCTGCTTTCATTTGTACTTTCCTAGACCTGGCTTATCTTGCATAATGTGTTCTATTGCTGGTCTACTGTAGGTTTGCTTTGCTCTGCTATGACAGTTCTCCTTTCTTTGCAATCCGACACCTCCCCTATCCTGTTTTGCAGGTTTCTGCGAGCAGACTTGTCAGCTGCCATCGATTGCCCGCTGTGAATTAATAGGTGTTAATTGCTCAGTTGTACTCCAATTACCCTACTGCAGCATTTCCTTCTTTTCTTCCCCTGACCTTCCTGTTTGTACTATGGTTCACCGCGCATGCATCCACTTACCGGGTTTTGGGCACATTTACATCCCCGTACACATGCGCTTTCGGGCACCATATGTGCTCTCAGCTAAACAATGCTATACCTACCTCCCCACCCCTGTCCTGCGGCTTTGCTTAGCAATGGCCAGGCCAGATTTGCATTGCTCCAATGTGCTTACAGCTACGGTGGCACACCCCACTGCTGATGTCATGTATACCTCTGAGACACTCCTCGGTGTTATAGTGCTGTGCCGTATGGTACATCCTTAATCCAGCGGGACATTTGCGATTCAGTATTACCTGCCTCATTTGCATGGCATTGACTACTAATTCATAGTTACTGCACCAAACACTGTCACAGACCCTTAGCAACCCTTGCAGCTTGGTTGTGGTGTACCATGCATACCATTGAGTATTATGGTGAAATCCTGATTTGCATTACATTGCGATTTTATGACATTTGTATATATTTTCTTTGTGTTCCAGTTTGCGCACACATGCCCTGCGGTTGTACTTTGCGTTACTGTGGACATGACATTAAATGTTGTTTTTTAGGTGTTGTGCATCTTTTCTTATGCCATTGGTTGTGTATTTAGCCATTGGCATATGTTAACTTTGTAATACATGAGTCTGGTCTGCTTCCATAGCTCCAATGTTCTGTTTGGGAAAATGTAAACCATGTTTTTTGGTTTACATTTCCGTGGGCTTACGCTATGCCTGCACCACTTCATGAATTGCTATGTACCTTCATTTACATGGTGCGGCGCTGTGCATGGGGTGATCAGCATACCTAAGCCGAGGGCTGTGCAGTTCTGGCGTACGCCGGTAGTGCATGTGGAATTGGATCATATCTGAATCGCTCGACGGCCATATTTGGCATTATACCGCCTACGCTATGCCTGTGCCTGGCGCAAGCTTCATGAATCCCGGGGTTAGTCTAAACATTATAGTTTCTAGCTAATCTGAAAGAAAACACACTTCTAAGATAACTTATATAAGACAACAGGCAGAGTGCTAAGTTGGATAGTCAGACAAAAATGCTTAATAATCTCTGGTTCTCACTGTTTAAAATGAAACGGCAGTTCTGCTAAAACATTACATCATCTTTTTACACTTCCTGGAGTTCCCAGGCTTACAGAAACTGCATTTACATTATTTTACACTTAGATCAATAAAGGACAGTCCACATGTAAATTCTGGTCATTAACTTTAGCCTTAAAACAATAGGCAGGAAGCCTTCATCTAGATGGACTGGAGCTGACTTGTAAACCATCAAAGGCAGTGATGAAATAATTTTAATTTCAAAGGACCAACAAGAAATGCTTGACTTGCCTTTCTTTACAGCAGATGGCAATGTTGTCACATTGTTTTAAGTTCAACATTCATATTTACAAATGATAGAATTATCTGCACAATTATATCTGGCTAGGCTGGCAGCCTTCACCCATCTCTACCAGTCTTCACATTTCTCCCCCTCCCCCCCGAAGAACTCAAGCTAGTTTTTCAAGTGACCCCTGAGAAACGTTGCTTGAGAGGGTTAGGTCTATCTGAGTGTACCTCACCCCATTCCCTGTCTTGAGAGCCCATTTGCATTGGCATTTCTACTCCCACTGTGGTGCTGCACTGAAGTATCATATGTTTTTGCAACCCCAGGCTCCATCTTAGCAACTTGGCATTTTGCTGACTGGCTCTGTTTAACCATGTTAGAGGGTTGTGATCTGTCATAGCAGTGAATTTCCTTCCATACAGATAAGGCTGAAGTTTCTGCAATGCCTACACTATGGCTAGACATTCCTTTTCTATAGCTGCATAGCATTCCTCCCTGGGTTGGAGCCTATGACTGAGATAAACCACTGGGTGCTCTTCCCCCTCTGAAGAAATCTGGTTAAGTACAGCCCCCACCTCATGGTTTGAAGCATCCACCTGTGCCACAAATTCTTTGCTGTAATCTGGACTGGTTAACACAGGAGGTCCTCCCAAAGTTTCTTTAAGCTTATGGAATGCCTGCTCACATGCTGGGATCCACACTATCTTATCTGGCCTGTTCTTCATTGTCAGGTCTGTGAGGGTAGCAGCTATGTTACTGTAACTGGGGATGAACTTTCTGTAGTACCCTGCTGTCCCCAAAAATGCCTTCAACTGCATTTTAGTAACAGGTGCAGGCCATGCCTGAATGGCTTCCACTTTGGCAGGTTCTGGCTTTATCCTACCACTCCCCACTCTATGACCTATGTGGGAGACCTCCACCATACCCCCCTGACATTTGCCCGGCTTAATGGTCAACCCTGCTTTCTGTAGTCTACCCAGCACCTCCCTGACACGTTGAAGGTCCTCTGGCCAGGAATGGCTGTAGATGGCAATATCATCCAGGTAAGCAAGGGCCAACCCTCCTGCTAGGATATGATCTACCAGCCTCTGGAAAGTCACTGCGGCATTCTTCATCCCAAAGGGCATCTTTGTGAACTCATACAAGCCAAAATAAGTCACAATAGCTGACTGCTCTCTAGCACTGGGAGTCAAGGCCACCTGTCATTAATCCTTGATAAAATCAATGGTTGTAAGATGCTTAGCCCCACCCAGCTGCTCTAGGGCCTCATCTGTCCAAGGCATGAGGTAAGCATCTGACTCCGTGTGACTATTTAATTTCCAGTAGTCCACATAGAACTTGGTGCTGCCATCCTTCTTTGGCACCAGCAGCAATCTGGAGGTCCAGGGACTGTTGGACTGTTAAATCAACCCTAGTTCCAACATCTCCTGTACCTCCTCCCTCAGAGTCTGCTTGACTCTCTCAGGCACCCTATAAGGGGACTGCCTAATAGGCCTTTGGGGTCCTGTATCCACCTGGTGATGCACCAGCTGGGTGCACCCTGATTTCTCAGTGAACATGTCCCAAAATTCCTGCAACACTGCTCGGATTTCTAGAACCTGGGAAGGATATAGCTGCTGGGACATTGCTACCCCTTCCACTGAGGTGTCAGCCCAAGCCTCACTGAGGAGATCAGTCTCCAGATCTCCCTCAGACTCCTCTTGCAATCCACTACAAATGCTCAGCACAAGGATCTCCCTATCATGGTAAGGTTTCATCATGTTAACATGGCACACTTTCTGCCCCTGCTGTCTGTCTAGCAGTTCCATCATGTAGTCAACATCACTTACCTTTCTTACCACCTTGTGGGATCCCTCACAAGCTGCTTGCAGCTTGTTGTGTCTGACAGGAATGAGAACCATTACCTGCTGCCCCACAGCATATTCTCTAGCTCGAGCCTTATTGTTATACCACAACTTTTTCTGATGTTGGGCTTCTGCCAGGTTCTCCTGGGCCAAGCCCATGAGTTCCGTGAGCCTTGTCCTGAGGTTTAGGATGTATGCCACAACAGACTCCTTGTGAGTCTCACACTCACCTTCCCACTCCTCCTGAATTAAATCTAGAGGTCCCCTCACCCTATGCCCATACAGCAACTCAAAGGGTGTAAAACCTGTGGATTCCTGGGGAACCTCTCTGTAAGAAACCAACAGATGGGGCAAATAATTGTCCCACTCCCTCTTAAACTGATCTGCAAATGCCTGTAGCATGGACTTGATTGTAGAGTTTAACCTCTCAACAAGACAATTAGTCTGGGGATGGTAGGGGCTGTTCTTCATGTGCTTCACCCCACAGGACTTCCACAGACAAGCCAGCAGGTCTGACATAAAATTGGCACCTCTGTCAGTTAGTATTTCTTTTGGGAAACCTACCCTGCTGAAAATCTCTAACAAAGCATTTGCCACCTTCTCTGCCTCAGTGGAGGACAAAGTCACTGCCTCAGGGTATCATGCAGCATAATCCAATTCAACTAGGATATACTTTTTCCCTGTGGAACTTGGGTTACTCAGAGGATACACAATATCCATAGCTACCCTCTGAAATGGCTCCTCAATCACAGGCAAAGGCATCAAAAGAGCTCTCACCTTGTCTCCTGCCTTGCCTACCTTTTGGCACTGCTCACAGGTCCTGCAGTACCCTGTTACATCTCTGGAAATTCCAGGCCAATAGACGTTCTGCATAATATGCTGCTTTGTACGTTTTATGCCCATATGACCTGCAAAGGGAATATCATGGACTATGGCTAGAAGCACCAGATGGTAGGCTCTAGTCACTACCAACTGCTGTACTCTCTCACCTTCTAGCCCTCCCTCAGGTGTCCACTCTCTGTATAGTAGCCCTTTGTCCCAGTATACAGATTCCCCCTTTCCTTGAGAATCAGGTGCCTCCCTAGCTACCTACCTCAGGCCTTGCAATGTAGGGTCTGAGAGCTGAGCCTATCTCAACTCTCTCTCCTTGTAACCCTTCCCAGCTCCCCTTCCACAAGAAGTCTGGCATCCTCTGACAATGGTGGCACACTGTCAACCTGGGTACTACTACTCACCTCTATCTTTGCAGTCACTCTGTCCAACGGACCATCAGTACCCCCAAGCAGCTGTGGCTCACCTTCAGTCTCACTGCTGCAGTGTAGCTCACTTCCTGAAGTAACCACCTCACCAGTTCTGGCTGCAAATATGCAGTCTGTCTGGGTCTTCCCCAGGCTACCAGACCCACATGCCTGTCTCCTAGCCTGACTGTGTGTAACTGCATAAGCACATGGTACTGCCTCATCCAAATCCTTCCCTCTCAGGACATCTGCAGGATGGTAGTTTAGTACCCCTGTTGTCTCAAGACAACCTACTATTGGCATTTTGTCTTTCCCACCTACTGGCTCCCTCACCTTTGGTTCCTCACCTTGCCTCCATGGACAACTGTATGTCACATGGCCCCACTGGTTGCATTCAAAACATTTAACCCTAGCTCCTGGACATGTACCTGTACTAGTGGCTTCCTCTGCTACTGGCAGATTCTGTTGTGGCAGTCTATGCTGCCCACCTTGGGTTCCTTTAGATCCATGAGCAGTACTGGGGGGTCCCCTTCCTGTGCAGGGCTGCCCTGCTTACCAGGTATAGGTCTCCCTTCTTCCCCAACTCATCTGAAGTAGCACATTGTCTATCAGCTAACCAGATCCTCATGTCCTCAGGCAAAGTGCTAAGGGCTTGTTCCCTCACCAAAAGGTCTGCCAGCCCTTCAGAAGTGGTGACCTGACATCCACTCACCCACCTGTGGAAATAAGGGCTCAGTACAGCAACATATTCACACACATTTTCATCTTCCTTGTGTCTATGCTCATGAAACATTTTCCTATACGTTTCAGGTGTTAGCTTAAAACATTCTAAAAGACATTTTTTACAGCAGTATAATCAAAATAGTCAGTGTCAGGCATTTTTGAAACAACAGTTACAGCTTTACCATGGAGTAAGGGGGTCAAGAACCGTACCCAGATCCTTGGTCAATGTCATACTGTTTACATACCCTCTCAAACATATGAATGAAACTATCAAAATTATCCACTTTTTAAACTGCGGAAGAAATTTACTGAACTTTTATGCTTCTGGGGTCCATTTACTCCCTTCCTCATTACTTCCATGACTCTGGTGAAGAGTCAGCAGCTCCTTCTCATGCTGCCTCTGTCTTTCCTTTTCTTCAGCTTCCAGATGGAACAGTTTCTCATTTTCCTCAGCCTGTAGACTCCTCAGTCTCTCAGCTGCTTCTACTTTCAAATGCCTGGCCTCCAACTCAAGTCTCTTTAGCTCCAGCTGGATTTTTAAGTCCACTGCAGAAAGGTTAAGCTCCATTCTCAAAGGGAGTTATATCTCCACTGCCAGTCTGATTGTCCTCCTGGTTGCTGTTTTCTGATGCAGTTGTAACCAAGTCTGCAATCATGTTTGCCTTAGTCAGGTTTCCATGCACCAGTCCCCTAGCCTGGCACATCTCCACCAGCTGGCTCCTTGTCAGCTGTCCATACGCCTCTGCTGACATGCTGCCTACTCACCCTGACTAACTAAGCTATCAAAAGAAATAAAACAATTGTGGTCTGAACTCTTGAGTATTCACTGTGTGGCTAATTTAGAGTACAAAACACCTTCAAAGTTCACTGTACACAAGCAACAGGATTCACTCTACCCACACCACTACAAGCCAGTTGGTATTTGTCAACTAATTAATATGTGATGTGGATATCCCACCACTGCCAAACACAAATGTGAGGATATCCCAACCACTGTCACCAATTAATATGTGACGCCCATGCCCTGGCCCAGCAATCAAGGAAACTCAATCCTCACCACTAACACCAGAGAGGGCATCTCATATATGAGATAAGGATACAAATACACACAGTAAAGTGCAATTTCCCTTAAGAGCACATAGAGATCACAGCCAGTCTTGGGCTGGTCACTCCCTTGCTCCCCAAGTCCCCAATAAGACTCCCCACTAGCACAGTTATAGGGTCCAGATCTCAGCCAGCTGTGCAAGCTAAAATCTCCAGCACCCTCTCTGTCCAACCAGTGCTTCGTGTCCCTCCCCAAGTAACTGACACACATAGACTTTGAGATAAGAGGTTATACAACCACACAGACACTTCTGGGGAAGGCTGGCACAGGTTCTCCAGCTGTGCCCCTTTTACCCAGACTATACAGTAGAAATCATTGCCACCACCCAGCTAATACTTATCAGTTACTCAAATGCCCTTAAAAGGGTGTCCAATTATTACTGTGCAATATTATTATCCAATTGGTAGTATAGCTCAGGGCTAAAGCTATAGGAGTAGCTTTGTACAATTTTACCAGATGTATACAAGTACTCTAAAGAGCTTAAATTATCTCTACACAAACCAGCCACAGTTGAAAGGTTTTAAAATATTTAATAATAAATCATTAAAAGCACAAGAAAATATTTTCTACTACACAGTGCTAGTCAAAAGAGTTCAGAGATCACAAAGAAATACTTAAAATAAATCAGTAGTACAGATCTGACATCACAGAAAAACACTTAGTCTAAACTTTATAGTTCCTATCTAATCTATAAGAAAACACACTTCTAATATAACTTACCATAAGACAACAGACAAAATACTGAGTTGGATAGTCAGACAAAATTGCTTAATAATCTCTGGTTCTCACTGTTTAAATTGAAACTGCAGTTATGCTAAAACATCACATCATATTTTTACACTTCCTGGAGTTCCCAGGCTGACAGAAACTGCATTTACATTATTTTACACTTACAGCAATAAAGGACATTCCACATGTAAATTCTGGTCATTAACTTTAGCCTTAAAACAATAGGTAGGAAGCCTTCAACTAGCTGGACTGGAGCCAATTTATAAAACATCAAAGGCAGTGATGAAATAATTTTAATTTCAAAGGACCAACAAGAAATGCTTGATTTAGCTTTTTTTTTACAGCAGATGGCAATTTTGCCACATTGTTTTAAGTTCAACATTAATATTTACAAATGACAGAATTATCTGCACAATTCTAGCTGGCTAGGCTGGCAGCCTTCACCCATCTCTACCAGTCTTCACAGTGGTATCACAAAGATTGCTATTTTCAGCATGTTACTTGGTACTTTTAAAAAGCTGAATATAAATTATAATTAGAACTGCAGTGGAAGGAGAAGTGGTTTGAGTTGAGTGCTGATTTGTTTTTATACTTTACTTTGATTGGCATTCCAGTAATGTATTTAAAATGTAATTTATTTTTTCAGCCCTCACAACATGTTTCCATCTAGATATTAAGTAAGCTGTCATGTAGCCAATGCATTGAAATCTCTTTTTTCTTCTCCACTTCATTTTGTCTTGATTGGACTCTCATAATGATGGTTTGACACCTAGAGCAGTATATTTAAAGTCCCAGTTTTTTGGTTTTGAGCATAGCTCTGCCCCTTTCTAGTTGGCCACACCCCTTCTAGTTGGCTCCACCCATTCAGCTGTCTCCTGCAGCCCTCCTTTGATTTGAACTCATGAACTCAATAGCTGCCACTGGATTTTCAATGTCTCCAATGTCTATTTTGCAAAGATTAAAATAAAAATAAAATGTAATACTATAATTGCAGATTTTTTTTATTTTTGGATAATTTTGTCTGTCCTGTGTCTGTGGACTACTAAGCCCTGATACAACTGTATTCATTTGTTCTTCATCACTGGGATGAGAACTGGAAATGTGTCATGACAACACAGACAGCTATGAGGGATTTACCATTTATTGGCCCTAACCCTAGCCCAGTAACAGCCATGAATGCTTCCGTGCCTTCACTTGTGCACACTTCTGAATACTAAATGCACAAATAAATCACCCAGTGAAAACTACACCAAAGTAAGGTAACAAACCAAGCATTTTTTCTTAAGCACTTTCGTCCCCTCAAAATATATGGGATGTCATCAGAATTAAAAAAAAAAATCATCGAGAGTTACATTTAAATAAGAAACAACAATCCAGCCACATGATGTCACATGACTCCACTCTCCAACATTTAAAGAAATAGTAATAATAAAAACTCAAAAGCATAAATTAAGTTCCGTTATTAAGTAGTTGATATTATGAGGGTTATTTTAATAAATTTGTTTATTTGTGAAGGTCATTACATTGAAAGGCGGATATTTGATTTATGTGTTAGATGGATTGTTGTTTATATTTAAATGTTAACTCCCAATGCAGTTATTTTATTCAGATGAACTTCCATATATTTTGAGGGCATGGAAACACTTAAACAGTTTTTGCATTCATAGTGTGGAACTGATTTGTTGACTTATCTGTAGATTTTGGATTATTGTGCATTCTGCACTTCTGAACATATGTAAGAAAGGTTTCCACAAGAGTGAGCCTTGGCAGGACCATGCATATGTCCCTGGCCTGTACTCTGTGTGTCATATACCTCTCTCTCCAGTAGGTGCCAGCAGTGTAGAGACCCTGACTCTGTCCAAGAAAGGTAACAGGTCACAAGACACTCACATTTTCTTGTGTCTTCTTCAGTTCCTGCTTGACAAACACCTTAACGGTGTCTTCCTAACACTGGCAGTAACAATAGCATTATAAAATATTACCTGTAAGAAAGAAACAAGCATCAGAAGAAGACAAAATTAAATGCCAGATGTGATGTCACATGCTGTAATACATCTGGCTATTACTGTAAAAGATTAAGGCTGTTAGTGAGGTATTTCCCTTAACCAGACAGTGCTTCAGTGTCACCCCTGAAAAGCATTACTTATGTCCTCTGGGTTTACCCAGTTGACAAATGTATATATATATATATATATATATATATATATATATATATATATATATATATATATATATAAATAAGTAGAATCTCAACTTAAAATTCAGCTAAATTCAAAATTAATATATGGTGTAGCAAAACTTATTTAAATGAGTTTTATTGGAAAATAGGTTGCAATATACTGAGAAAGAGAAACAGAACTACTAATACGTTTTTAAATATTCTTAAGCAGCATTGTTTTACTGAATGCAAATGATGTTACTATGATGGCTACCATTTGGCCAATATATTGTGCCACTATCATTTTTACAGAATTGTGAACTGTGGTGAAAACTAGCTTGGATTATCATTTAGCTGATTGTTTAAGTGTTACTCTACTTGAGTTCAAGGACTTTACCAGATAAGATGTATTGATAACTAATTTAAGTTACAGCAAATATTCATTATTTCAGTAATGCTCTCTCTCTATCTCAGCCTCTGATAATCATTGCTCATTTCTTTTCCAACTTCTCTGGTTAGTCCTGTCTTTGCATTTATGTGTGGAAGTGTTTGTTTTTTACATTTTGTACTGAAACAGATAAAAATACATTTTAGCACCTTTTAATTTGAAAGTTAGGTGCAAGAAAGAAGGGGAAATTAAAGCAAATGGAAAACAATATTCAAAAAGAAAGTAGGAAGCCATTGTTAGGGCCAGACAGAAATATTTCACTACATATTTTTTACTATGCAAACATTTCTCTGCATCTTTTTGTCTTGATAAATGTGGATCAATTAAACAAACATACCAGAAAATGATAAACTTACACAAAGAAACTGAGTCCCAGCACATGGAGTATTATTGATATATTCCTTAAAAATACTAAATCACCTGATCAAACTATCTCAGTACAGTTGTTTGTAATAGAATCACACATTTTATGCATTAGAGAATTTGGATTCTCACACATTTGATGTGTTACCTTTGAGATGCAGAGATTCAGGGGTAAAAATAGTTATTGATATGTGTCAATGACAAAATACCCTGCATGTGGTATAGACAAAGGTTTCCTCTCACATAAAATGACCATCAACATAGTTTTTCATACAGATACCATAAGTAGTTTCTTGATTGCATGAACACCATAAATAACAATTCTAGTTTGCAAACAGCAATAACTATTAGAACTACTGAGTCTGCACTTCTTTAAGCATTTATTTCAGCCCCATTTTCCACATATTCCCTCCAATCTATATGCAAATACGGTAATATATGTTGTCTGACCAATAGTCTTTTCAGCAAGATCGTTCAACCCAGAAGCCCCCGCCGCATTCAACACTTACTCATGTGTACTAATACTAGACTTAAACATATAACTTATCTTATGAACACCACTTTATCTAAAAATATCACTATTCAGAAAACATTTGTAAGCTATTACTATTACTATTAGAGTTTTGTTGTTGTTTTTTAGTCTACTTATTGCAAAATGAGAACTTTTATTTTCCTTTTGCCAACAGTTTTAGCCACTTTTTCAATGAATTTCACTATGCACTTGTTGAGTGAATTAGTGTTGATGTTTATGAACACATAGTTGATGTGCTGATTTACGAGATTTCAATATTTTCTGAGAAAATCAGGGAAATAAACTGTCAGAGCCAGGTGGGCTGTCATTGTGTGAGGACTGCAATAATATATCAGTTTGATTTTCTTAAGGTACAATGATGGAAGATATAAGAAAAAGTAATGTTGACTGGAAGGTTAATGGTGGGGACAAACCTTACTTTGGTTATAAGCATTCTCAGTATAAATGCCTGTTATTTATTGCGTTAAGTTCTCCAAAATGTAGTTACTAATAATTTTGCTCTTGATTATAAAGAGATGATTAATCTTATTTTATAAACATATTGTTTCATATAAAAAATTTCTATCCAGTGTTGCTTATACATTTCCAAAGTATTTTTACATTTTTATATTATTTTTACTTACGGCTCACATAAAGTCGGGTTCCAGATCCTGTTGCAGCCACAGTTACTTTGTCTGATTTAAACTTCACACAGTAATACACTCCTGCATCTTCCAAGGTAATATTTGTAAAAGTGATGGAATAGTCAGTGTTGCTTGTTGGGTCATTCACTGCTTTCCTGCTTGCTCGGGCATCTGATTTATCATTTGAGAGCTCTGAGTACAGAAGCTTCTGCAAATTGTTACCCTTGTACCAGCGAACAGGTCCTCGAATTTCCTGTGACAAAGCACACTGCATTATGACACTGTGTCCTTCTACACCAGTAACAGCTGGGGGCTGGTATATCACCAGTTCATAACCACCTGGAAAAATATATTAAAGATTAAAATCATCTGGAGTATAAATGCAATGTACATGAGAAACACATATATTACACATTCCATAGGATGCTTCCAAGAATCACAGTCATACACTTCAGTAATATTCCAGTATTAAGTGATATGGAGACTTAAAGCATTTTCAAAATGAAACAATAACTGTAGTCATCAAAATGTTAATTGACTCAGGATGTTGTGCAGGAAGTGTTCATTCTGAGCAGGTAAACATAGTAGGTTACCGCAAGTTACAAACAAGCTATAATTTGCATGAGTTTGAGTATCACAGTGTCCTCCATTTAACCATGACAGGTTAAGGAATCTGAATAACCTTAGTGGTTCCATGTAGACCTCAACATAACTACTGGGATTTATAGAAGTTTTATGGCCACCAGTGGTTAGAATTAAAATAAAATTAAATAAAGCAACTGCTGATATTTGTATCCATTTGTCTGCCTATTCAGTCATATTGTGATTGGGATCTTTTGTTCACTATTTCTATTGTAAGAGGTGGCATGATGTGGCTAGCACCCAGGCAGCCAGGAGGGATTTTTCACTTTCTTTCCCTAACCTTACACCAAGTATCATATTCACAGATGTAAAGGCTTGTTATAACTTTGCATGCATACTCTTCTATACATACATGATGATGGCTGCCATGCGTATGCATTTTGGTAGAGCCATGTGCTTGTCATCAGTCCATACTCCATATGCCACACCACCTGCCTCTCCAGTAGGAGGTGGTATTACAGACAGCTTGGCCATCTCCCTCACACATGAAGGAAAAGCAGTTACTAGTCATGCAAGTTTTCATTTACCTTCCTTAGTCCATGTTTAATAGACTTTAACATTACCTCTGGTTGTTACATCATTCTAAAATTTCTACATTTCACATATGATGTGAGCAGTTAAACCAAATGACTGTACGGGTAGACCTATTATATAGGTGATAACTAACCTTACCTGTACTGTACACTTATCAGAAGAAAGACTTGTCTAAATGCCAGACTTGAAACTGAATTTTCTAGTACGTCTGTGTTTAGTTCAATAGAATGGTCCAGATCAGGCTGGTTTAGTTCATGAAAAGTTAAAGTTCTGAAGAACAAACAAGGGCATTCATTACTATACTGAATCTCAGTCAACACCTACCAAGCCCACCTGTGGCAGTATTTGCTGGCTTTGAAAAAAACTTTGACTCCATTAGCTGTGATTGTCCATGGTAAGTAATTGTCTGAGTCGTCATTCCTATGAGTTTCAAAGCCATCATCGATACTGAGATCGTATCCCCCTTCCAATATAATGAGGATTTAGCAGTGCTGTCCCCTCTCCCTTTCTTTGTTTTGCCAGCAAAAGACGCAGCTGCAAAATAAGTCATTAACCATCAAGGCAGGTTGGGTTAGATATGTAGAACTATGTTGGCTAAGACTATGGTATTAACTAATGACTCACTTCTGCTCTCTGACAACCCACTAGAAGACATTCTAGATTAACATTGGTGTTATAGAAGTTTACCTTAGTGTCTGGTTTACTTGTTAACTCAAATAAAATGGATCTCTTCACAGTGTATCTCAGCACCTGACAGTTAAAAAAATTACCACCTGACAATTAAAGAATTAAAGTGTACCTTTACTGCCACAGTTGGGCTTGGGAAACATTGACCAAGCTTCAGTAAAGTAATGAATGTCTTTGTTTGTTCTTCAGAACTTTGAACTTTCAGAACTAAACCTACCTTTAGTCTTTGGTTGGTGCAAGGATTGAGTAGATATTTAAGGCTTAAACTGCAGCCAGGTAGACCTATTATATAGGTGATACCTAACCTTACCATATGCCCTTTATTGGAAAGATTAGTAGTATGAGCTTACATTTACAGGAAATTGCACGTGGCCCTCTTTGGTTGCATTACAGTTTTTAAAACAAGCTTACCTCTGGTCTGTAGTATGTTTTCATACACATTCAATCCCTACAAATTTCCTCTGGCTCAGGAAAATAATTAAAATAGTCTTTAATTAATTGGGGTTCTGAGATTCATTCGTTTAACATCAGATCTTTCGTTCACCAGATAATGAAAGTTAAATACATAATCCTGTTGCTACAGGCTGTTCATGAGGCGGAGATCGCCTGGGTACTCTTGTAGTATGAGAAGACATTGCTTGATGTGGTAAAACTCTACCATAAACTGCACTGGTCATAAAAGAACATACGTGAGTTCATCAGTGGTTATACCTGGCTAATATTCTGGTTCAGGGGATATAAGTGAGACAGGCAGGGGTTCAAATAGAGTCAGGTGTGTTTCTTTCAGTTGCAATGGTAGCTCAACAAGAAATGTATGTAAACTGAAAAGTAAATATCTGTGTGTCTGTGGGTTCAATACTTACATCTGGGTTCATAGTCTGGCAGTTGGTGTAAAGGGGTAAGGCTCTGAGCTTTAGTTCCTGTAAAGCAAGATTTATTTTCCTTAGCCCTCATTTGCATATGTGTGATGTTAAACAAGTCACTTAACCAAACAGTGCTTTGGAGTATCTGGGGATTTGGGCTAGGCTCCTCAGTGGTTCCTTGGACTAGAAGACTAGTAACTATTTATGAACTTACAAACTGTTTAAAGAAAATGTTTTGGATTAAGAACATCTTAGGTCCGATCTGTCTAGTATGGAACAATCTGTGTCTTAAGATAGACTACAAAAGAGTTATATTATAGTCTTGGGGACAGAATGGTATGTGCTCTACTGAACATGTTACTGAACTCACAGTACTCTGACTTTGCTCATTGCAACTGTCTTCAGCTATAAACACTTCCTGTGGTCCTCTACAATCAAAATCTTTTTGCTTCTATTAGTGGTTGCTTGTAAAGGCTATTTTCATAAATGTTACCTTTCAGCCTCACGGTTTTTACTCCTGGCATCTGTTCTACTATACAAACATATCCATCCCTCATTTATCCTACATCTTCATATCTTGTTATTGTCATTTCACTAGGTCCCCTTTTCTTTGATCTCCACTGTTTTTTTGTGTTGTATTATATATGTGCTAACTCATTTTTTTACAATACACTATTTCTATGTTATACACAGATCTCTCGTATGTTATGTCTATTTTACTTTCCATTATAAATTTTGATAACTTGTCACCTAAAAGAAACTTATTTAAATATGTTATATAATTCTGTCACTCTCTCTCATTCTGATTAGTACTTCCAAGTGCTTCAACACTGTTATGTAATTCATTTAGTACTTCCAAGTGCTTTGATACTGTAATGTAGTTCTGACACTCTCTCTCATTCTTAGTACTTCTAAGTTTTCTGATACTCTTAATGTAATTCTGTCACTCTCTCATTCTGATTAGTGCTTCTAAGTTTTTTGATACTGTTATGTAATTCTGTCACTCTCTCTCGTTCTGATTAGTACTTCCCAGTGCTTTGAAACTATTTGCTGTTTAACTAATTGTAAATGATTTTCTCAAGAATCTGTTGCCACATTTTATCAGTCTATATTTTCCTAGTGAACCAATTGCTTTTAAACAACCATGTAACAATTAAGCTACATGTTTTCAACTTTTGTCCTTTTACTTTTCAGCTTTCCATATATATATATATATATATATATATATATATATATATATATATATATATCTGTTCTGTATTTGAAATGAAGAAAATATTATGCACAGCAGTATGGCTCAACTTGTTCCTCTCAGCCACATACACTGCCACTAATTTTTTTAATTGCCTGTGGTCTAACTCTTGTCTAAAAAAGGTCATTGGACCAGTTTACTCACCTGATTGTAAGTGCATTGAACAAGTTAATGGGAGTCAACTGTATGCCTTGTGAGATGATACCAGGTTCCAGGTAAACTCAAGATATGAAAATGAATTATGGCATTACACAAGAAAACTCAGTATTAAAAAAAAATTAGCGTGGAAGCAAGTTTGGAATTTTATAGCTTCTGAGTCATATGTGGGCAACATGCATAAAATAATCAGAGATCCAAGCAAACTGCTGGGTTAGTACACCAGATTTTTTAATTTAATTTATTGATTTGTTAACTATGAAAGTGACCTGGTCCTTCCCAGATCATTTTTTAGCCATAATGTTGGGAGGGTGGCCTAATGGTTAAGGTGTTTGCCTTACAAGCACAAAGTGCAGAGTTTGAGTCTCACAAGGGATAATTGGCTAGGCTCAGAAGGGCAGCTAGCCTATGTGGACTGCAAATTGTAGGCAGCCAATCTGCTTGTTTTTTGAGAAGCGGGAGAAAAATGGAGTGCTCATAGAAAACCCATAATGATGGGGGTTTGCACCTGTAGCATAAGCCTTGTTAAGAATAATATATATATATATATATATATATATATATATATATATATATATATATATTTGGACAAGCACAGATTTCAAGGTATTATATTACCTGGCTATGCAGTTGTCCATGATGTTTAAAGTATTTTTTAAACAAAATGCTGTAAATCTAAATGCAAAGTCACCTCTCAATAACAGGAGGATGGCGTAATGGTTAAGGTGTTTACCTTACAGACGCAAAGTCCAGGGTTTGATTCTCACATGGGGTAATTGGCTAGGCTTGAAATTGCTCATAAAAGCAGTTAGCCTAGTTCTAACCTATGACCATTTTGTTGGGAGGGTGGCCTAATGGTTAAGGTGTTTGCCTTACAAATACAAGGTGCAGGGTTTGAGTCTCACAAGGGATAATTGGCTAGGCTTACAATGGCTTGCAAGGGCAGTTAGCTTAGTACTATGAACATTCAGAACAACATTCAGAACATATGAGATGGAGTAAAGGGATAGTGCCTTCAGTCAGCCTGCATAAGACATGTGCTTTACACTTTGCATGAGACAGGAGGAGGAGGATAATATGCAATTTGCTATAAAGAGACTGACCTCCAAATTATTTAATCAGAAATCTGATGTGGACATAATTCCAATATTATAATGCATTTATCCATCAGGGCTGGATCAGTGAATGCCATGTAGGTCAGGCATAAGTCACCATCTGTGCAGCTAAATTACACCAATATCTTTAATTAGGAAACAAATAAATTACTACTGGCTCACACAGGTGAAACATTTATAAAGAGTTTAAGAATTATGTAGGGAAATGAAAGGTCATATCACCATAAATAACACGAAAGACAGTTCGTTAAGATAAAGCAAGACTTTTTATTAAGCTGTCAAGATTTTCACTAAACAGATATTACATTCCATTATCGTGCCTCTCACATAACTTCTTATATTGAAATTTTGTACTTAGATGTCATGCTAATGTCCCCTATTTGCTGTTATCTATATTTACCACAACCACTACTTCAAGCAGCTCTATCTAGATATACTGGGGGGGCTGAATTATTAGATATGTATAACCTCTTTTTATTTATGCATTTTTCTTCTCCTTCTTTACTTCCTTCGTAAAATGGCATCATTACACCAGGAAAGAAGCTTACTCTTTCACTAAATCTGCTTGTGACAAAAGCAGGAACATCTTACAAGTAAAGAGATGTGAAGAGAAAGAAAATGCAATGTAAGTTATAATTTGAATTCAAGCACATTTTCTATTGATTAGGCTACCTCATACATGGAACCAAAAAAAAAAAAAAAAAATGAACACCACTCAACACAATTGATCCAAGTACCAAAGCAAACCAAAAATATAACCCATTTTCTCAAAAAAAGTAATACTGCGCCACCTCTAAACATCATAAAAGACAGAGAACAATGAGTCAAAATCCAAAATGATGGAATGATGGGGGGGCAAGAATATCAAAGAAACCATTAAAAAAACAAAACAAGAATAAGTAAGGGGGATATAAAAAAAACAAAGGAACCACAAGACCCGTTGCTTAACTGTTTGCAGTGTAATTAAAAATATCCAGTAGTTCAATTATGTATTATTTATTATTATATTATTTTGTTCTTATTTTAAAGACTAAGATTTTTCATAAATATCAAGACTAAGAATCTTGTTATCAAAATCTGTGTCTATCATTAACTATCTGCCAGCTTCTAAATACAATTTTAATGATTAATTTTATATATGTATATATATGTGTGTGTGTGTGTGTGTGTGTGTGTGTGTGTGTGTGTGTGTGTGTGTGCATGTGTGTGTGTGTAAAATTAAAACTAATAATAAGGAAGACTCCAAAACTTACCTACATATTGTATTTATTTATTTTAGTAAGTTAAAGGAATTTCTTTCTCGAGAAGATGAAATCCATAAATAGGAATGTAAATAAACCTGACAAACCTTAAAGTATTATATTCAGTATGTAAACGAAATTTTCATTTATTTTTAATTCTTACATTCATTTTCCAGGAATTTATTTCAGTTTGCCTTTTCAGAGATATACTGCAATCCATCTTTTAAGTACCAGAAATGATGTCATTATTATTCACAAAGTCTGAAGTCTCTTCTATGGTACAAAAGATTTTTGTACCTTCGGGAAGGTGCCCTTTAATTCTTGCTGGGAGTAGGAGATTACATTTGATGCCTTTCTTCTTTAATTTTTTTAATAAGAGGTAAACTTGTATTGCTCAGGCTGTGGATTGTATTTCATTACTGATACTAAGTGGAAATTCCTTAAGATTCCAAGAGCAGGATAAGTTATTTCCTATACTTATTTCACTGAACTGCACTTCTGAAACACTTATAATTGTGTTATACAGATGATCTACTACATTTTGCACTGTTATAAAGCTTTTTTTACTGTTTCACTGCATTTATGTACTGTTTTATACTGTTTTAACTGTATTTTTCATTGCTAGATACTGTTTCATTACTCTAATTGCATGTTTACTGAACTACTTAACTGTAAACTGCTTTTTCATACTGAGAGTTGTATTTTCTGTTTGTGAGTGCTCTATCTGAGCTTTTCTGTGCATTTTTGATTTTTGAGGTTTCTGTGTTCTACAGCTAGGAATTGTAATAGTGTGCATTAATATAATTGTCTGCTTACAGCTAAACACATTCTCTAGAGTCTGCTTGCTCCTTGATCTGTTTAAAACTTTCATTTAGTGGCTGCAGCTAGGAACTGTAATAGTGTGCATTACTATAATTGCATTTTTATTTAATTACTAAATTGTAAACTGCTTTTTCATACTGAGACTTGTATTTTCTCTTTGTGGGTGTTTTTTCTATGCTTTTAAAGTGAGAAGTGAGGTTTCTGTGTTCTGCTCAGGTGGCATAATCTTGATAGAGGCCTGTTGTCTAGGCTGGTAGTTTTGTTTGAGTTTCCTGTGTTTCTGGCAGCCATTTTCTGCTGATTGTCTTCATTATTATTGAGAGTAACAAGGCCTCCTGACCTTCTGTAGTACGTGTGATTGGGTAATAGCAGGTGCTGAGTAGTAATTTGATCTTCTAACTCTTCCATTCTTACTGGTATATAAACCTTGTGTCTTGAAAAGGTTGTGTTTGTATTGCTCAGGCTGTGGATTGTATTTCATTACTGAAACTAAGTGGAAATTCCTTAAGATTCCAAGAGCAGGATAAGTTATTTCTTATACTTATTTCACTGAACTGCACTTTTGAAATGCTTATAATTGCTTATAATTGTATACATACCTCACTGGACTACATGAAAAGAGACATGGAGGAGCTCTCCGATCTTTTAGCCCAGGCAGGTATGACCCTAGCCCCAAGTAGCATCCTGCCATCACCCAGAATGATACCACAGTACAAGGACAAAATTATTGACTTTAACAATTGGCTAAGCTTCTGGTATCATTCTAAGGGTATCCAGTATCTGTCTGCCTGGGATGACATGATCGACAGACCATGCTGCTTTGCCAGAGATGGCCTGCACCTGTCACCCTTGGGATTCTGGATACTGGCAAAGGTTCTTGCCACCCCTAAAGTGCCTTTTTTAGGCAAGGTTCAAATAATGAATTCACCACTGTAACAGGTACAAGCAAGCAAAATCTGAAGGTAATGCTACTCAATGCTAGAAATCTAAACCTCAAAATGCACTCACTCGAGGCACTCCTTAAAATGGAGAACACTGACATCTGTGCAGTGACAAGAGACCTGGTTCAAAGCTCCAGAGAGCACCCCTGCATTACCAGGCTACATACCACACCTTTTGGCCACCAAACCTGGACCGAAACACTAAAGGTGGAGGCATGTCCATATTCATTAAGGATATACACACCTCCAAGCTAGTTGCTCAGCATAATGCATCTGAGATTATCCAACTGCAACTAACTCTGGGCAAAACCACAATCCAGATTGTAGCTTGCTACAGACCCCCCACCATGCCCCAAGATTCCCACTCCTCTTTTCTTGATGCACTGGAAAATATTAAGGTACAACCCAACACTCTAATAATGGGTGATTTCAACTACCCTACCATTAACTGGGAAAACTACTCATGTATCAACTCTTTTGCTCAATGTTTTCTGGAAATCATCAATTCCAATGCCTTGCATCAACTTATCCACACACCCACCAAGGGCAGCAATATCCTAGACCTGGTCATCACCAACATGGGTGACCGGTGTTCCACACCAGAGGTCAGCTCCTCGTTGGTTAGATCCGGTCAAAAGCTAATCACCCTAGACATCCACATCCCGCTCCCACCCCCCTATTAGGAAAACAACCATAAAAAAATTCTCCAAAGCCAACTTCACACTTCTTAAGACAGAAGTGACAAATTTCACAACACCCATGCAGATGGACAATAGAGGTACGACTGCTGAATCCTACACAAATGCACTTTATAAGCACTTACACGAGTGCATGAATCGTGCTATCCCTAACAGAACCAAGATGCTATCTTCTAAAAAAAGGAAGCCAATCTGGTGGTCTTCTGCCATAAAAAAACGCTACAACAGAAGAAAGAAACTGTTGCAAAAAAGAGTAAAATCCCACGATTGGAGGAACTCCCTGGTCAGCCTCAGTAAGAAGCTGAGATCCCTCATAAAATCCTCCAAAGCTAGTTATGAAAACAAAATCACCACTGATTCTAAAGACAACCACAAAGCATTCTATAGCTATGCCAAGAATCACAATGGCAACACTCAGATCTGCTCTGAGTAACAGCACAATGACACTAAATATACAGAACCAACTGATATTGCCAACATCCTGGTTCAGTGCTAACTTTATCCCCCTCTCACCCCCTAAAGGGCCCATCTTTATACCAGAAGAATGCAACATTCCTGTAATCATGGCTGCACAGGTAAAAATCTCACTTTCCAAAGCCAAGAACACAGCATCCATGGGACCTGACAACATCCCAGGCTGCCTTCTACATGAACTACAGAATGAAATGGCACCCCACCTAAGTACCATGTTCAATCATAGCCTCACCTCAAGCTTTGTGCCCATTGAATGGTGCACCGTGACAGTTATCCCACTCCACAAAGGGGGGGGGGGCACAATAGACCCCAGGAACTACCGCCCCATTAGCCTGACGAGCCTGGTCTGCAAGGCCATGGAATGCATGATCATGGAACTCGTAAACAAAGACATTGGTAATCTCCAAACTCTGGACCCCACACAGTTCAGGTTTGTAAAAGGCAGATCATGTCTCCTAAACCTGATAGTCTTCTTTGAAGTAATCACCAAAGCCATAGATGAGGGTAAGGTGGTTCACACAGCCTATCTAGATCTTGCCAAGGCATTCTACACCATTTCCCACTCTGGAATTATAGATAAACTCACTAAACTAGGTATAAATCCCTATGTCACAAGATGGGTTGCCAACTGGCTTACTGACAGAACCCACACTGTGAAAGTAGCAGACTCCAAATCAGACTTCAGACCAGTGACAAGTGGAGTACCACAGGGTTCAGTCCTGGGTCCTCTCCTGTTTGGTATCTACTTCTCTGAAGTACAGGCTAACACAGAAGGTCTTTGGCTAACTAAATTCACAGATGACTGCAAACTAGGAGCCATAATCAAAACTCCTAATGATGTGGACATCCTACAAAAGGGCATCACAGAGATAGATGCCTGGTGTCAAAGCCATGGTCTCAAGCTCAATGCCAAAAAGTGCATTGTCATCTCCTTTGGTAAAAACTCTGTACCCATGAACTGCCACACAGGCAGTAGTCTACTTATCACCAAAAATGTGATAAGAGACCTTGGGACACAGGTGGACAGTAGTCTCTCCTTTGATAATCACGTCGCTACAGTGGTCAGGAAGTCCTTTTACATGGCACACCTCATTGTGAAAGGTTTCTCATCCAGAAAAAAAAGAGGTCATTGTTCCCCTCTACTCATCACTCATTAGACCCATTATAGAGTACAATGCCCCTTTTGGTATGTACCTCACAAGACATCTACAACAACTGGAAAGGCTGCAAAAATACCTCACAAAGAGGATTACTGGCGTCAAACAGATGCCTTACGCAGACCGACTCAAAAAACTCCAGCTTGACAGCAGGGGGGCGTGGCTAGGATGTAGACTGGTTGGCAGCATCTTTTCTCAGCTCTGCACTTAAAAGATATTTCTGACAGGAATTTTTAAAAACTAGATATTGTAGACAAACCTATTTTGTTGAATTACTTCTACTAATATCACTAGAAGTCTACAGTGCAAAAAAATTGGCTTTAAACATTATTTTTCCTGTCAAAAACAAGAAGGAAGGTATCTGAATCTACTGAAAATGAGCTTTTCTAAGCATACCACACAGGACCAGACAATGAAAAAGGAGATACAGTCTTTATTAAATGCTATACAAGACTTGTCAGTGAAATTTGACAAAATGAATACCAAACTGGACACTTTTGAGGAGAGATCTACAAAACAAATACAGCAACTACAAGAAATAATGACGCAACAGAAGTCTCAAATAGCTGACATAGAGAGATCCTTAAATGATACTGAGGGCAGACTCTCAGAACAAGATCTTCAGCTACATTTTTATCACAACAAAATGCTTCATTACAAAATAAAATAGAGGATCTAGAGAACAGGTCCAGATGAAATAACCTTCGCATCTATGGGCTACCAGAGAAAACAGAGGGAGATAACATGGTGACTTTCCTTACTACCTGGTTACCAGAAGTTTTAAAATTGCCTGAAGCTCTTTCTTATGGAATTGAAAGAGCCCACAGATCCTTAAGAGCTGCTTCATCAACCATCAAATCAAAAAATCACCCGAGATCAATAATAGTAAAGTTTTTTTCATCACAGGACAAGGAACTTATTTTAAAAACAGCATGGTCAACTTCTCCAGTTAAATACAAAGACAACATAATCAGATTTGATAATGATTATTCTGCTGGAGTTATAACTGCAAGAAAAGAATGTCTCCCTCTGATAAAGGAATTGAAAAAAAGACAACCTAAAGTCCACTTGCTGTTCCCTGCAAGAATAAAAATATTTTTTACTGAAGGTCCTAAAATTTTTGACACTCTGCAAGCAACAGTTTCTTATCTTTCAGCTAATAAAACTTTGGATAATGTGGAAGAAATGGATTTCTCCCAATTTGGGGTTAAGCGTCACTTAGAAAAAAATGAATGGAGCACTGCTGACAAGAAGAAGAAGAAACGATAAAAGACATATGAAAAACACAAACATTATTGTCTTCTATTTGCTCTGTAAGGCAAAAAAGTTCTTTGAAAGCATTCATGCTTTACACATGTGTCAGTCTTTGAAACAATATAAATACAAGATAAGCAGGACATTTTATAACAAAAGGAAACAACCCTAAAGAAAGCAAGGTAACATATCTTTCTCTATTACAGTGTAAATACTTACAGTCATGATTTTTCTAACTCTAAACGATGTTTAGATAGTTCATTTATAAATTACCTGCCTTTTACTGCTAGTATAGAATATGATGTATTTACACTGACATATTAATGTGGTGTGTTTAAATGAGCATGATTCCTTTTTATATTATTTACACTAAGCTGCATGAAATATCTAAACTGATGTATTTAATACACATAATAATATATAAAACTGATAGTAATAACTGTCAAAAGTGCCTTGAAAAGTAATTATCTATTCTTTGATGCTAAAAGTGCCTTTTGACTAACAAACAACTGTTTGGCTTGTATATCTGCCCTTAACATTAAGAAAACTAATAGAAGTTTAATGAGCTGGTGTTCAGTTTAAAAAAAGCCCTAAAAACTTCACTTACTTTGTTTTTGTCTTCCCGCCATTGTCACGAGCTGGGAACTCTTATTTTACCACCCCTGAATGAAGGTTCTTCAGTTAGAATCCATTACAGTGTGTTAAACCTTCTAACAGCACAAAATGAAAGTAAACAGTCATGAGTGATGTCAGCACTAAAACAAGACAGTATGGGTGTGGTGTCAGCTCCTAAGCTACTTAAAGTAACCAGCACACTATTTACGAGATGGCAAAGTGCTTTTACAGTTTTAACAAATATTAAAAGTACACTGAAGTACCTAATGAATTTAGAAGGTATCAACACATACATGACATTTTATTATATTGTAATATTTGTTATTCATTTTGAATTGTACACATAAATAGCATACAAAGCTTAAAAAGAAGTATATCACTTGGAAGAAACTGTATGAATAGTTAACACATACAGACTTTACTATAATCTTTTCTGATAAGACCACCCATGTAAATTACTATAATTTAACTTAATTTTATAAAAATTTAATATATTTATGTCCTTGACTGGAACTATATAACATATTTGTAAACACACTGCAGCTAGTGTACTCAACCTTAAGGATAGTAAGTCAATTAAGGTTCATGAATGTAGCTATGTGTTATTAGGCATTTTAAGGGTAAAAAGGAGTTGCTGTTTAATTATCAAGATACTATGTAAATATTAAATTGTTCAAGTAGCACAATCATTAAGCAGTAATGAGCAAGAAAAAATCTCAGTCTTGCTTATGATATATATATATATATATATATATATATATATATATATATATATATATATATATATATATAGGAAAGAACTGCTGAATTATAAGTATGCTTTTATTAAAGACAAGTTATATTAATATTGAACATCCTCACTGAAAATGAATGGTTGTGTAGAGACACAGTAACTCCCATTATATAACCAAGGCTAAAGAGTTTGTCTTGTATGTCTAAATTGATCAGCCTTGAACCTTAGATTGCAAATAGGCATGCAACATACTTTAACTTATAATACTGAATACATATTATATAACATCACAAACGCTAAAGCCATTGTCAGCTACATCTCATATCAATCAGCATTAAAATATGATTTGAATAGCATAGGCATTTACTAACATATTGCTGTTGGTACCTGATATGCATATAAGTAACAGGTCTAATTTCTGTCTATGAAAGTAAATACCAGGCTGTGTGCATTTGTTAATTATGAAACAAGAGCATGCTATCTATTCTTTTTAATATCCTATAGGTATGTACTTGTTAGAGACACACACATGCTGCAAAGCTGCTAGTTATTGCATATTCATTAGTATATTTCTGACTGCAGTGTTATAAATATATGGTGTGGACCACTTGAGTTAAGAATATGTCTCTATATTGGGCATGTTCTCTGTTTGAACGTTGTATATTATCTATAATATGATACGGAGTACCCTCACTAAATTCAAAGAAGCCACAACAGAAACAAATATTTATTAAAAATGGAGAATAGAAGGATGAAGAGAAAAATGAAGGAAAATGGTTGATGGTCATATAAGGTTATCTTTTCCTGCGTATGTAGAAGAGTTGACAGTAATAAGTACCAAACAATTGTGTTATAGCATATTTAAAGCCTACTTTGCTTCTCATATTTTCCAACCTTACAGTTATAACGCTGCAGATAAATCCTGTAATATCATAAGGAGTATGAGTTGCTATTTGACATATGACATATGTGGTACACTAGCGATGAAATATGCCAGTGGCACTAAAAAATATATAGGAATTGCTAAGAAATATAGTCTTAAACTATATAATACCAATGCCAAAAACAAATTAGTAGCATTCATACCACTAAAATATGACTTTTTGAATTAAAAGAAAACTATAAGATTACTGATAAATGACAATACAAATGTAACGTTATATTCATTGTTACGGATACTTTCTGATTTAATCAACTTGTGGCATGGTTAACTGATGCATATAATGCTTAACATTTTTTTTTTTTTTTATGTATGTATGCATATATGTGTGTATGTATGTATGTATGTATATATATATATATATATATATATATATATATATATATATATATATATATATGTGTGTGTGTGTGTGTGTGTGTATGTATGTATATATATATATATATATATATATATGTATGTATATATATATATATATATATATATATATATATATATATATATATATAGGTAGACCATTACAATAAATTTGATACCTATGAATGCCACTCACACTATAAGGGAGATAGATAGCAAGCATATTATTTTTAAGATGCATAACCATTATTGCTACACAAAAGATATATTAAAATAAAAGATTTTCCTTTACAATTTAAACAAAACCAAATAGTTAAGTATTAAATCTATGTATAGTTGTGTTGCCTTAGTGTTTTATAAAATATAAAAATAGATAAAGACTGTATTTAAGTAATCTGTAAAGACAGATACATGTATACTTAAAAGATATATAAGATACTTTTCATTATAAAACTACCATATGGTGGGGCCGGGGAGGATGCTGAAATGCAGACTTAGAGATCACTTGAATGATTAGATCATTCAAGGATGAGATGTTTTTTCTCATGGAGGGGTTTGGTGGTTGTTTATCTTATATTGTTCTCAGTTATGATCTTGTAATTTACCTTTATTGGGTGTCTATAATCTATTGTAATACTGTTGGAAGAAGAAAGAACAAGTCATTCTCTTCATGTACACACATCTACACATTGTTACGAGTATATGAATATGGATAAAAGCAAAGCTAATATAAATCCAATTGCAAAATGTATATCTCTTAATGTAAATGGTTTAAATAATAGCTGCAAGGGAAGTCTTTATAGATATTTAAAGCTATGTGAAGCACAACTAGTATTTTTACAGGAAACATACCTTACACAGGAAGACATAAATAAAATAAACAATAAAAATTATACAATACTAGTAAGTTCCACCTATAATCAGAAGCGAAGGGGAGTAGCAATTTTGTGGAAAAACACTACTTTAATGCCTAAAATCATAAACACGTTCCATGACAACTCAGGAATGTTTTGTCTAGTGACAATATCTATCAATGAAATGATATATACATTAGTGAATATTTATTGGATACCAGGACTAGGTGTTAGAGTGGCCAAACAACACTTAGAAGACATTGTACAATATATCAAAGGCAATTTAATCATATCTGGAGATTTCAATTGCATTATAAAAGAAACTGACACAAATACTAAAACTACACGTAAGAGATCACCTTTAACAAAGTTGTTATCTGAGTTTGCTGAAACTTTTAATATAGTTGACATAAATGAGTATGCTATCCCAGATTCACTATTCTTTACACATTTTTCTCATAGACATAATACATACTCTAGAATAGATATAGTGTACATAAAGGATTTAACCTCTAAATTAAATAAAGTCAAGACAATTTCATGTCCATTTTCGGACCATAACACCATAACGTTTGAGATAGACATGTTTCAAGAGAAGGATATCAGTAACAAGAATACCATCTTACATAATAAATCTCAAAGATTTTAAGGAATTTTGTATTAAGGAGACACAAACATTCCTAGATATCAATCTTACAAACGATGTATCTGAAATATATATATGGGATGCATTGAAAGCATACCTATATGGAAGAGCGGTGGGATGGTATAAAAATAAACAAAAACAGTGGAATAAGGAATTAATGGAATTACAGTCAAAAGTAGATAATTTAAAGCTTGATATTCAAAATGGAAACACCAACTTAATAAAAGAACTAGAAGATACTAATAAAAAATACTCAGAGACGCTACACCACAAAACAATGATCAACTTACAAAAAATTAAACTATGTTACTATTCAATGAACCCTAAAAACCAACGAAGAATAGCAAATAGGACTAAAAAGATTATTAAAACAAATCAAATCAAGGAAATACATAATATAGAAACCAAAAAGAAAATATCTGATTTAGAAGAAATACTAGAAGCTTTTAGGCTATTTTTTCATAAACTTAATAAACAAAATGAGAAAACAGAAACACATTCAGCATTGAAAGCTTTTCTCAAAAACAATGTTAAAGTTAGGTTATTAGAGGAGCAGGTACAACTAATAGATAAACAAATAACAATGACAGAACTTAAAGCTGAAGTAAATAAGCTAAAATTAAACAAAGCTCCAGGTATAGATAATATCACCCCATAAATGTTTAAATTACTATCAAATGAGGCTTTGCTGTTGTTATTGAATGTCTTTACATCAGTTAAAAATGGTAAAGACATTCCTCCTTCTTGGAAGTACACATTAATATCACCAATTCTGAAACAAAATAAAGATCCCAGTGAATGTTCATCATACAGACCCATTTCACTTCTTAATATAGATTATAAAATTTTTATGGCAATACATGCTGCTCGAATAAAACAATTACTACCACTTTTGATAGAGGAGGATCAAACAGGTTTTATAAAAGATAGGAACACTTATGACAACATTAAAATAATTATTTCCTTAATTGATTATATAAATGTCCCAAAAAACAAAATGAATGTTATTAGCTTAGACATAAATAGCGCATTTGATTCAGTGAACTGGGATTATCTGTGGTTAGTTTTAGAAGAATATGGCTTCTCAAACAACTTCACTTTGTTAATAAAATCATTATATGAAAAATCATTGGCTTATATAAAACTGGGATGTTGTCTGTCTAAATCTATTAAAATAACTAACGGCACAAAACAAGGCTGTCCTCTTTCTCCGTTATTGTTTGTGCTAGTCATTGAACCCTTAGCAAATAATATATGTATGGATAAAAATATTGAAGGAATACAACTACACAACAGCCTAGAGCTTAAAATTCAACTTTTTGCTGATGATATTTTAATTACCTTAAACAATAATAATAGCAGTTTAAAAGCATTATGGGACTCAATTCAAAACTTTCAAAACTTTTCAAGTCTTAAATTTAATGAGAACAAAACAAATGTATTGCTTATAAATACTAATAAAAAAGATCTAAATAAAAATATATATCTCTACCGATAATATAATTAAATACTTGGGAATTATAATAACTAACAACCTAAATACTACAATTGAAACAAATTATAAAGAGACCTTAAATAATATTAATAATCTAATACAAAGATGGAATACATTCTTCTTTTCAATGGAAGAAAGGCTTTATATAATTAAAATGATCATATTTCCAAAAATTCTTTATGTCATACAAGCTTGTTCTTTGCCACCAACTAAATCGCACCTAAAACAATTAAATGATTTAATGGTAAGATTCCTATGGTATCCAAAAAAACCAAGGATAGCTATGAAGTATCATCTAGATGATTGGGATATAGCTGGCATAGGTTTACCAGACATAGAAATATATTTGCATTCATCCATTATTAAAACAAAATCATTATGGCTAAATACAAAATATGCATCAAAATGGAAGCTAGTTCATGAGAGAATCTGGTTAAAATCAGGATTTGTAGTAGCAAATAAGTATACAGATTTCATACCAAACAATTTTCTATGGCTGATGAAGGAATATATGATGATACATAAGAATAAAAATATAAGTTCCAAATATTACTTATACATTAAAAATTTCCAAAATCTTATTAATAGCAATCCTGATATTAAAGCATGGTCATTTCTTTTATATCCAGTAGCGTACACACAAGGTAATATAATAACATTTAATATGGAAGTAGTCAACATGCTTAAAGAAAGGGATTAATATATTGGCATCAATTGCTAAACTCTGGAAAACCTCTGACAATAGACCAGATTAAACAGAAATTAAATATGGAAGATAGTTCGTGGTTACATGTACAAGAATTAAGACAGTATATATTAAGCAAACAGGAAACAATGCAACCATCAATAAGACAAAATGTTCCTAACCTTATAGAACATATAATATTACTAACGAATCAACCCATTACTGGAAAGGGATACTTATCATCTATTTATAAAACAAACAAAAAAATAAAAATGCATAATAATGACAAAATATGGAATTATTATAGATCAGTTAATGGACGTGCCAAATGACAGAGATAAAAAACTAATTATTCTCTCTCCAAAGCAGATATCACTTTCATTACATTGCAGACTTTTTACATAGCAATTCATACACAGATCTTATGTAACCCCTCATAAAATGGAACTTATGTTTAAGAAAAATATTGGCTGCTGGAGATGTGATTTATCAATAAAAGCAGACTGGCAACATATGTTCTACGAATGTCATTTGATTAAACCATATTGGGATAAAATAAATTATTTTCTGCAAATGGTATTCAATGATAAATTCCAGATTTCCAAATCTATTATTTTGTTTAATGCACCTGTACCTGACTGTGTGCCAAGAACAAAATATGTAATCTTATGGACTCTCCTAGCTATTGCAAGGAAGAAAATTACATCAAACTGGAAATCCACAGCTTCTCCAACTTTTAAGCAATTCATGAATATGGTGTCAGCAGTATCACAATTGGAAATTAACACTATTAAAGGAAGAACTGAAAGAACTACATCATTATACGTAGCATGGCAAAAAGTAACTGAAATACTGGAGAATAATGACTGCAGCAGATTATAATCAGGAAACAATTGTATAGAAAGTCAATTATATGTCAACAACAGACACCCTTGTAAATACTTTATTTTGGTTTTAATGTTTGATATCTGTTTAGAGGTTTTAGCCTACCTTTTTAAATAATTTGTAAATATGTCATTGTCATAAATAACCTGCATTCATGTTTTCTTGTTTTTGGAAATGAATAAAAATATTTAAAAAAAAAAAAAAAAAAAAACTCCAGCTTTACTCCGTCACATATCACCTACTCAGAGGCGATCTCTGCCTAACATACAAAGCTATGTCAAACCCAGAGCTGTTGAACATGCTCCACTTAAAGAAATTCCAATCCCTTTGAGCTAGGGACCTAAACCTTGTCACCACAATAAACAGAACATGCTGGAGGGATAGATTCCTGTCCCAGAGACTTCTCATACTCTAGAACAGACTACCTATCTATGTCAAACAGAGCTCCTCATTAGCACTCTTCAAGAAAAATCTTGATGATTGGATGGGTAATAGGAAATTCACCCCGTGGATCACTTCTGTGGTTCTGCTTAACAGGGGCACAGGAAAATAATTTTCTTGGATGGTGAAAGCCAGTGTACCTTTTTGGCTAGGCTTGTACAGGCCCTAGGGCCAATAGCCTAGTACCTACTTATGAACCTATGAACCTATAAAAAAGCTTTCCTATTGCTCATAACATTTGTGGAACAGTCATTGTCAAAATGCATAATATTTTCTCAAATTTTAATAGGAGGACTGGTGCAAGCTACTTTTAATATCTGATCTTTTTGCATTCATGACATAAATTTCTCTCTTATGGAAAAAGGAGGATCTTTATCTCATTTTGTCTGTAATATAAAGGTTCTGTGAATCCTCTGTTCTAAAAGATACTGTCTCAGGTAAGTTTAAGGATTTGTATAGCTACATATGTAGTTAAAAGTATTCATGTCTTCACCTTCATATTTCACGAATATTCCATAAATTTTCACGTTGTTTCTTCTAAGTCGATTTTCCATGTCATTCACTTTTTCAGTAAGCCACTTATTTTGTTTTAAAAGAAACTCAGTCTGTATTTCATTTTCAGCTATTCTTCCTTCATGATCATTCAAGGCTTCTTCTATACTTGGTATTTCTGCAGTCTGATGCTTTATAAGGCTACTTAGGCCGTCAGTCTTATTATTGCTTTTTTCTTTAAAAGTGTCTATTTTCATATCCAGTTTATCTCTTTTAGAATGTATATATTTTAGTAGCGAAAAATGCTTTTTCTAGGATCATATAAAAGTATGAATTTACTTGGTCGCAGCTAAATCGTTTACAAAAGAGCTTGTCTTGGAGGAGAAGTGCTTCTACATAAAAGCAACAGGTACAATACAATAGGGTGATCATTATTTCTTTCAGCTGGTCACAATCAGACGATCGGAAAATGGCTATCTTTGGGGCAGGCTATGGGTGAAGACATTGTATTTCCTTAATAACTGGCATAGATTGTTAGAGAACTGGCAGTGTATGTGAGTTAGAGACACAAGCAAAAGCAAATTGCTCTTTTCATAATTCCTTTTAGATCATCATAACCAATCATCAGAGGTGCACATTGCTGAAATGGTGCTATCTCTGGGGATTATGAGGCAATTTGTTTTCAAAGTTAAGATACATAACTTTTACTTGATCATAGCTAAACCGCTGTTGTTATTACTTATCATTGGCAGTGCATGTGCCTGAGATCACTTATAAACTGACTTTGTTCCTTTGCTGGTCCACACTATAGGAGTGAGAGTGCTAGATCCTCCAAGTCCTCTGAAATAACTGTCTGCTGCATGAATCCCCCACATGAATTTTACTTATTATATGTTCGGTTACGTTTGGAAATGTTACAAGGATATGAATGTGGCTGAGGATGAGTTGCATTAAGTAATATATTTTAATTTTGTTGTCATTCTAGAATTTCTTTGGTCCCTACTGTCTGCCAACCATCAGCTTTCTCTGATCTATGTGGCCTTTTTGTTCATTGCTTAGTGAGGTCTGTCTTTATTCAGTTCATTCAAGAGGGTGAGAGACATTCATAAGTCTGTCATCCAGGCATCCATCACAGATTTTCATTGGCTATGACATACCCATATTTCCCCACCCTACTCATAGTCATACACCAAGGGAAGTTATGCAACGGACTTCCTGGTTTAACTGTATATACCTGCGCATGTGACCCAATCAAATTCTTAACCCTTTTACAGACAGCATGCCATGTGACCCTGGATTCTACCTGCATCTGTGGGAGTGTGCTCAGACAATCCCTGTACCCAAGTTCCTCCTCCACAATCGGTAAGTTGACAAAAGCCATTTATTTCTACCACCTTTTTCCGCTCTTCCTGTACCTGAGCATCTAACAGAACTTGAACAATCTGGATTACAGCCAGGGCTCCATAACTCTGCTCGATAACGCAAGTCTTGGATTACATTAGAAGCAAGCCTGTGACTTCTGTTAAAGCCTGGGACTGCATTCAATTATATTATGCATTGTATGTTATAATCAACTTTGAAAACACCTTATTGTTATATTTGCCTTTTGAATTATACTTTATTTAGGTAATATTTTTACTTTTATTTCAAGATTATATTATTATTTTTCCTTCTTGTGCTCCCAGGCAGCACCTGAAAATGTTCTATATGGATCAGTGTACTGTCCTGCTGATCAATTGAAAATATATACATATATAAATAAATATATTTATTGACTAGTCATTATAGCCTAATTAAAAGTTCTACATATTCATCCAGAAAAGGAAACCATTTTGTCACCGGAAGCATACCATGATGAAAACTCCCTGTGCTGACAATAGAAATATGAGGAGGTCAAATTCAACGCGTAGCTGCATTTAAATCCCCATGGCCAGAATGGCATACCAGGTGCAAACTGTACTTGAGTGGCCAAGTATAATTTTTTGAACATTTTACTAAGAACTCTTATAGGGGAACCGATACAGGTTCATTTATGCATACCACTTAAATGCAAAGTTTTACATTTACTTGACAAGAATTGACTGGTAGCTAGTTTAAGGCTATGAGCTGTTAATGATTTTCTTTTTTTGTGGTACAGGGTTCGATTCCCTCAGCTTTATTTGCCTATTATATAACTTTGAGCAAGTCACTTAACAAAAATTGGACTAGTCTAGTCTTAGAACACTTCTCATTTGCATTTACTTCTTCAGGTCAAAGCTAATGTTAAGGGTTTATGGTTGACCAAGCTTGCAGATGACTGAAAGGTTGGTGCCGTAATAAACTCTCCAGAAGACACCATGCATGATCCTACAAGAGGACCAAATAGCATGTGTCCAAACAATGGTTTAAAACTATATGCCAAGAAGATATGCATGTACAGTGGACAAGACTCCCTTTGTAGCTATAACATTGAGAATACACCCCTGAAAATTGAACCCATGCTTAGGGATCAAGGAATTTATGTTGACAATGAACTGTCCTTTGATTACTACATATCCACTGTCATAAGGAAGTAGTTTTATACTGCACAACTTTTATCTAAAGATATTGCATACAGATCCAGGGATGTAATCATTCCACAGTACTCCCCATTCATTAGGCCAGTCATTGAGTATGTATGTACCTGTCCAAACACTTGTCACAACTAGAATGACATCAATACAGTTCCACAAAAAAGTTGCATAAGTCATAAAAGCTGTGTCAGTTGTCTTTAAGCCATATTCCTCTTCTCAGTATCCTTAAGGCTACCGTGAGGTGATGTGTGTCTCTCATATAGAAATTCAAAAGATCGTTTTTTCTCAGACTTATTACATATTCGCAAGTCTAACAGTATTATAAACACCTGCTTAAGGGATCTTAATCTCTTCTGTAAAATAAATATAACATGTTAGGAGAGACAGGTATGTATCTCAGAGAGTACTGCTTTTCTGGAACCATCTTCTACTCTACATAAAGCAAAGTACCTCTATTAATCTATTTAGATGTAATTTGTACAAATAGATGGGTAACCAGAAATTTACCCCCAGTTTAGCACTACTGTTTGGCCCATGTCTGAGTTATTCACATGAAAATAATAAAGACTAAAACTGCCATGGGAATGTAAGGCTAGACTTCTTAAGACACTGACGGAACAATAGCATAGTAATTACCTATGAACCTATGAAAGAGAACATAGAATTTATTTGCATTTGAAAGAGAATAAATCAATTAGTTCTTAACCTTTTGGGTCTTTTAAATTGTTTTATTCTTTGACTGACAATTTAAATATTTATTTATTTTTTTATGGCAAGTTTTACTATTTGTTTATACTGGGCTAAAGAACCTGTGGATTTAAGGTTTAAATAGTCTTTGGGCAGGATTCACGATGCCTCCGTGTAAGAGATACATGGCTTACACGGAGGCTGCAGTTAAACGGTGTGATGTCAGCATGTCATGCATATGCATGAGGGCATGCTGAATCACACCGAAGGCTAACACGGTCCATGGAAGACAGTAGGGGGTGTGTCCGTAGGCTGAGCCCTGCAAGCGGACACGCCCCCAGAAGAGTAAAATTGCCCAAAGTAAACACCCACGACAGAGGCCATGGAAATGTGAATGAACACAACACAACACATGCCCCCACAGACTATGAACATAAAATATATAAATGAACATCTTATATATATTTTTTTAAACGTAAAGATGTTTGCCCGTGAGTGCGCTCGTTTGCGCGGGAGTGCCCGTAGCTTAGCCACAGTTAGCAGTCAGTGGAAAAGGATATAAGAACTAAATATGCAAAGTAAGGCAAGAAGCAATAGCGTAGTGGTAGAAACATTGGCTGAAAAGCAGGCATTCATGGTTCAAACCCCCACAACACCAACTTTTATTTTTAGTAAAATAAGCACGAAACAAGTCCCTGACAAACATGTACACATATAAAATCATAGTTCATGTAAAATGTAATGAAATAGTCCATTTATTTTGAAGAAATGTGAGATAAAATAATAAAAAATGCCAGATGTGCCTATAGCTGAGCTACAGTTTAACAAGGTGAGTGCATCTGCCAGTAGGTGAGCAGTGGTTTAACAGGTGCAAAATGAGTGCCCAAAGGTGAGCAGTGGTTCAACATGTGCAAAATGAGTGCTCTTAGGTGAGCAGTGGTTTAACACACTGAAACTGTGTGCCCCTAGCTGAGCTGAGCGTAATATGCGTGCTGATAGCCAAATGAGGCGTAAACCAGCGCACCCTGTTTGCGTGGAGCTGCGCACCGTGCCAACAAGCTAACCGACGGGCAACGTTGAGCAAGCCGTATCAAAACTGCCTTTACACAGACACACCCCTCAGCCTGTCTAGACAGTCATAAAAAATAAAAAGCAGTAGCCAGGTTCGAACCCAGGATACTATGCACCATAGTCAAGGTTCAGCCATGACAGCAGTACCTATAAATGCAGTAATAGCAAATATATAGGAATGGATACAAAGTGGAGCATGACAAAGCAGGTTTTGTGAAGTTGATACAATTCCAAAATGGCCAATCACAGATATGTGCGGGAAAAATGGCATATATAAGCCCCATAGGCAGGAATACACAGCATAAACGATTGTAGAACTGACTTGCAGCCAGAATGACAGGAGTAGGTGAGGGTAGTTGCTTTCGAGCACAGAGGTGGGGCGTTGAGGAGTCCAGATACATGGTCTGGCTCCTAGTCCACAATCATGAGGCCCAACTCATGCAGGGCCAGGTCCTGTGGGGAGCATATAGGGCTGAGGCGTGCGACCGGTTGGCTCATGATCTCACCAGTGCCACAGGGATTCCAAGGACTGGTGAGCAGGTTCGTCACCACCATGTGGACCTGAAGAGACGCAAGCAGGACCAATTGAACCTTTGGATCCAGGAGGCCCGGCAAATGCCCAACGCCCCACTACTGAGTAAGTTACAAGTAATTATGTATGTAAGAAATTAAACTAGATGATATTATGGAGATGTGTATTCCAATATTACTTCATTTATATTACAGCTGCAGGTATCCGTTCTGCGAACCGCAGAGCCTGTGGCAATAGGCTGGTGCGGTTGCACCACCAGGCAGGTCAGTAATCCTCTCCCAGTAACTGTAAAGAAATATAAAAGTATGACAGTTAGCAAAAGAGTGCAGTGTAGTCACTAAGCAATAGAATGTGCAAGTAACAAGTGCAAGAGTGTTTGCAAGTATTGCTTGATTACAAAAGTGTGTTGCAGTCTGTAATCCAAACAGAAAAATGAAAATGTCTGAAATAAAGTCTGAAATAAAGATGCCCCACCTGTAATATAAAAGTACACAACCAGCAGCAGGCTGAAAAGTACAGCTGCAGAAGATGAGCAAATCACATGTGTGAAATATACCCCTGTTGAAATACTGAAACATGACAGAGGTGAGACTGCTGGAAAGGATTGTAATAACTACAGGTAAAACATGTCAATAAAGCCTAGAAGTAAGTACCATCCTGAATAGTAAAATGAAAACAAGTGAGAGAGTGTGAGAAAGTGTTATGAATCCACCAATAAAGTAGTAATAACCCCTGAATAAAGTATACTGCAGTCAGTACAGAATGAAATGCATGTGAGAAGCAAAACCAAACAGCGAAATCTGTTCAAAGTGTTGCTGCAGCTGGAATGTGTATCCTAAAATCTGGATATGTTGCTCTCAGTCTGCAATATGCAGATAGTATGATTGTCTGACATACCAAACATCCACAGTTGTCTATAGATATATAAAGCAAATGTAGCAGGATGATGTAGCTGAACAAAGCCAGATATGAATGTGTATGAAGAACAATAAAATGTATATTGATGTAGCAGTAACAGTCCTATCACCAAATTGAAGTAGTTATCATATAGGAAACTGTAGTTAGAACAGTAGTGTGTATATATGTGCAGCTATTAGAAATGTACAGCATATGTATTGGTATTCGAAGGTGTTAATATTATTTTCTTCACCCCACCCTATAACCACATATAACCCATTCCACGTGAAAATGGTATGTGCAACCACAATTAACACCCCTGGACATTTGTCCTGTTGGGTCATAAATATTTACATGTCCATTGATGCATCTGCCCTGTTCATACATCCAAACCTGATGGCCTGTTGCCATCAATCAACCCTGCATGTTGTTGGACTGTGTATTGCTGTTCAAATTATGCATGTGTTATGCTCGCTGTTCAATGGTGTGAATATCTGGGTGTTTGGTTAATGGGAATTCTAATGCATGCTGTTACAACTAATTGTGAATGGTATTATATGTTACTAACCCAAACTGTCATGACATAATGCAAAACATAGGACGACAGGGAAGGCGGGTTCCAGCGAACCCACCTCTCCCACCTCAGCTGGCGAGTGCACCTGGCACTAGTGCCCAGTCTGGACCCTCCTCCGGTGGCCCTGTGCCACCTGCGGGTGGAAGCGCTGCATGGGATGGGGCCCGTCCCCCCTCTGCATGTGTGGCCGGAGGAGAACCACCACACACCCTCCGTAGCGTCTGGACTGTGGTGCGTAGGGAGATCCGGGACTCTGTTCTTGGGCCCCTACGCCAGCTTGAGGTACAGGTGGCACAACTTATGGGCATGCCTGTTGCCTGGCCTACACAGCCCCCAGCACAGCCCCGTCCTGGGCAGTGAAGGAACAGTGGCAACTGCCCATGGGTGGGGATATCAGTTCCACTGTTGCCATCTGTGGGCTCATGGGCTCTGGATATCCAAAAGCACAAAACGAGCCAGCACAAAGGTTGTAGCAAGCAATAAAAAGAATTTTATTGTGGCATAAGTAAAAATAAATAGCAAAAACTGCAAACCGGTTTCGGCCAGCTCAATGGCCTTCTTCAGTACAGAAAGAAAGAATTCAGGATAGTATATGCTAATGATCCTTAAATAGTATGAAATTTAAAGAGGTATGCAACCATAAAAAGAATATCACTATTGTTATACAACAAAATTCCAAAAACGGAAAAGCAATCTAAAAAATAATAAACTGGTCACATAGATAAGGAACAATTATGCTCAGTCAAACCAATGAGTACTATGCCCAATGTAGGAATATATTTTATAATGGTAAAAGTTAATTTATCCATATTCATTTAACCCAGGTTTGAACAGAGCACCTAGTTTAGTAATCCATAAGGCTTCCATGGTATTGAGTTTATCATGCCAGCCAGCCTTGGTAAACCTAGGCAGCTGAATCCTATCAATGATAGTGAATTTAAACAGAGCAGTTGGGTGAATCAAAGTATGCTTGTATAATGCATTAGTAAGCTTCTTAGTTCTGATGGCACTCAAGTGCTCACTTATACGGAATCTCAATGGACGTGAAGTCTGACCAACATAAAATGATGTACATGTACAGGTGGCCAAATAAACCACCCAATCAGAACTACAATTAGCAAAAATCCTGATATTGAAAACATGTGGAGTGTTAGCACTAGAAAATTCTTTGATTGTGTTCATGTGTCTGCATGCATTGCAATGACCACAAGGAAAGGATCCAATGAGTGGATCACCAAAAAGAGTCATTTGTGTGGTTGTAGGGGGTTGTAACTTTTTGTAGTATGTAAAATGAGAATTGAGCGTTCTGCCCCTACGATATGAAAAGGAGCAAGTTTGAGGTAGTATCTCAGACAAGAACTCATGAGCTCTGAGAATGCCCCAATGATTATCCACAATATTTCTGAAAGAAGAGGTATTGTTACCATAAGTAACAATAAACCTGATAGGTTGTACTGTGGATTCGGTCGCCATCTCATCCTTGTGTCTGTATGATAACAATTCTGACCTTGGCATGTATCTGACCTCCTGCATGGTTTTATGAAGTTGACATTTGTTGTATCCCCTCTGGATGAATCTGTCACAAAGATCTTTTTCACATTCAACATGTGAGTTAGTAGAAGAACAAATACGTTTCATACGTATAAATTGTGATTTGGGGATATTTTTGATGATGTGGCGGGGATGATTACTGGAGGCATGTAAGAGGGAATTATACTGAGGAAACTTCCTATGTACACTTGTGGCCAAGGTATGATCATGTTGTCTAATGACTTTGACATCCAAAAAAACAATTTTGTGATATTGAGTCTCCAAAGTAAACTTAATATCCCATTCATTGTTGTTCAAATATTGAACAAACTCTTTAGCCAGCAGTAAATCTCCCCGCCACACCATCCAACAGTCATCCAAATATCTCCTCCAAATGTCTAACTCTGCCAGAAATGAATTGTTGGTACTATCATAAATGTATTTTCTCTCAAAATAGCCCATAAAGAGATCAGCATATATTGGGGCAAAAGAAGCACCCATGGCTGTACCCCTAGTCTGCCAGTATATCTGACCATCAAAGAAAAAGACATTTTTCGTCAATACATATTTGGTCAAATTAATCAGAAAATTATTAAATCCAGTAGAATACAACTGGGATTCCTCCAACCAAAATGCTATGGCCAATAAACCAGCCTGATGAGGAATGCTGGTGTATAAAGATGTAACATCTAGGGTACAAAGCCACCAATCCGATTCCAACTGACTATCATGAAGTATATTCAAAAATTCCGTGGTGTCCTGTAATCTAGACCTGACCTGGGACAATAAAGGTTTTAAATAATACGTAAGAAAAACTGAAAGGGGCTCAGTTAAAGAGCCTCTTCCAGAAACTATAGGTCGGCCCGGGGGGCACGTGGGGTGTTTGTGTATTTTGGGCAACAGATAGAGATATTGAGGAATCGGATTGGTAACCTTAAGCTGTTTACAAGTTCGCAGATCAATGATCCCTTCTTCCGTGGCCATATCCAGGAATGAGTCAATAGTTGATTTGAAATTCGGTGTGGGGTCTATAACCATGTGCATGTAAAACCTAGTATCAGAAAGTTGTTTATAGGCTTCATCAATGTACATGGCTCGATCCATTACCACAATCCCACCCCCTTTGTCCGCTGGCAAGATAATAATGCTATGGTTAGAACTAAGTTCTTGTAATCCCTTGCGTTCTAAAGGTGTCAAATTGTGTTTGATAGGTTGAAATCCGGGTGAGAAGTGTAGATCTTTGAGCACACACTCCCTGAATATGGCCACATGCTTATCCATAGGTGGTTGGAAGGTAGATTTACCAAAATGGAAACCAGATGAACTTTGAGAGAGATCACAATCTGCAAAAAATATTTTAAGATTAATCAATCGACAAAATTCATTCAATTCATTGACAAAAGTCTGTTCCGAAACCAAAGAAGAGGGCACAAAATTCAAACCTTTGTTAAGAACTTTATTTTGGTCAGAGGATAATTCAAAGGAAGAGATATTATGCACATTGTCAATTATTGGACTATCTTCTGTAGCAATTGCTGTAAACTGTAAGCCCCGTCCCCTATGTTTCCTGCCACCCCTCCGTTTCCTATGTCTAAAGGGTCTAATGAAGGTTTGCGTTTGGCTGCTGGGGACCCCTGATTGGAAGGGCATTCAAGATCAGTGGCAGAGGAAGACTCCTCATCAGTCACACTGCTAGTGGAAAACATATTAGTTTTCTTCAATATAGATCTGGGCCTCTTTTTTTGGTTTGTTCTACTAGACGTCTCAAAAAATCTTACATTTCTCTGAACCATAAATGGTTTGCCCTTTTCATAGTCGGTCAGGTCCCGCTGAAATTTCTGCGTTTTCTTTTTGAGCAGTTGTGTTTCCAAATTGGTAAGTTCCTTAGCTAGGTCCCTAACATGATTTGAATAGAAATCCTGTTGTTCAAAAACCTGAGCTTCCATACAGTCATTATATACCTGAGTGGTCTGTTGTTCAACCATACGTTCATAATATGATACTAATGTATCCACAAACAACATGGATGCATCATGTTGTGCCTTAGCCCAATCCTTAGTTAATTGTTCATCTACCAAACTAACTAACGGTTGAGTTCGGATCCTGAGTCCCCTAGGGGTTATGTTTTTAAGTTTATAAGCTTTGAAGAGCTTCAAGTGCCAAACATTGGCTCTTAAGGCCCTCATATTTTTGGTTATTCTGTGGAACAAATTACCACATATATATTTAACATCCCCTACCCGTGTGTTGGGACAACCTGGATCTGTAGTATTTAAGCCAAAGGCTTCTAAGTTGTCCTTATCTGCTGCTAGTTTCTGTAATATATCCTTTAGATCCATGTTATTCCTGTATGAAATAAGGACAATAATAAATGCAAATACAGACACCCAAAATGCGTATTGAAAATCAAAAAGAAATATTTAAAAATGACCACATGTAAATAGGAAAAAACAACAAGACATCTGTAAAGGTATAACTGCCCCAAAAAAGAGTGATGTCTCTGAATTCCGATATAACAAGAATATGCAAATATTGATTGTTCAAGAAAATACAGATTCGCACCAAAACATCAAATCATTAACCTAAAATGAACCTAAACAGCTTCGGTACCAAAAGAGAACAGACGACCAAAATATCAATAGAACATAATATTATATCATAGTAGCGGCCGACGTTCGTCTCAACCGTCATCAATAAACCAAGTACCAGCTCATGTGTGAACCACAATCAGACCAAGGATCACTGGTTACCAAGAACAATTCTGTTCCTATATTCCGTGGTCGACATTCGTCTCTCCCACTTAGTTAAATTTTAAAAGATAGATAGAACTTGTTGGATCAAACTGATTAAACTGAGTTCAAACACCATAATCATGAGACATTAGTGCCAGGACAATAATTATATTGAAAATAAATATGCACACAGCAAAATGCAAAATTCAATATAAGTCCATGGCGCAAGGCGATAGGAACTGTTACCATGCCTATATGTATCTTATAGTCATAATTATAGTAATCTTATTGTTCGACATTCGTCTCTCCCACTGATTTAAGTAATCATAAATGATAAAAAATGAATAAAACTAGTTGAATGAAACTTGTTGAACTGAGTTCAGAAGGTGAAAAAACCATAATCTGGAGGCATCCGTGCCAGGACCAAAGTTATATTGAAAATAGGTTTGCACACAGCAAAATATACAATTCAATATAAGTCCATAACAAATAAAGACTATTACCATGCCTACATGTATCTAATAGTTGAAAGATATCAAATATGGAAGCTGTAAAAAAGAGGTACCGAAACTGGTAGGGTTAAGCTCAACAATATTATAAATTTCAAAAATCAAAAGCCAAAAATAAATAACATCACTGGCAATCCCATGTCAGGTATAAACTGTATCATCAAGAACAAAAGCTCCGTATACATAAACTTATAAGTACACATATGTGTTTGGAATTCAGAAACACCATAAAAGATATATGGCCAAGCAAGCCCAAAAAAATCTTAAATGTATTAAATATAGCGATGAGTATATTGGAAACATTCCGTGAACTGCTCAAAAATGAAATACATTCCCCATATGAGATATAACTCATAAAGCATAGTATAATGCTACTGAATGGCTATAAAATATAACTATAGGTGAAATGACAGCACAGTGTATAGAATAATATACATCAGCAATGGTATTAGATACATATCTGTCCAATATTGTTACTAAGCACAATCCCATACACAACCCCCCAGAGGTTTGAAAAAACACACAGATATGTATAACATACCATACATTAGGTCTAACAAACTGTCCATTCCACCATATAAATCTTGATATGGAATTCAAATATCACACACAAAAGAATTTTGTTAATAGCTCTTCAGATATTAAAATAGGTGGTAAATCTGAAAACATGACACCAAAATAATGTTAAAGGCAAAATAAATGACCAGAAGCGCCATGAAAAAAACAAAATGGCATTTAGGCTTATTAATATGTATAATGTTACAGACCCAGGATAGATCTTGCTCAGATGGCCTGATCTGATAATAAATAAATGCAAAATACAGAAATAAGTCACCTATTTAAACAGACAAAAAAACACAATGTCCCCAATTTGCGTGTGGCGTTAATTCGACGAATGCATCAATCCGACACCATTAGCTGCAGATGTAGAAAAAAGTAAATAACCTGCACTGATAGAAATAAAGCTTAAATACCCATATCCATGTATAGATGTATAAACATGAACATAGCTTCCCAACTAGATGGTCCTGGAGCCAAATCGAAATCAGCTGAGTATCCAATCATTAAAGTTGCAAAAAAATGGCTTTTAGTATCAGTAATACAGTTCCAACACGACAAAAACGGCTCCAAAATGGCGTCCAACGTCGATTCCGTATATACAAAGTAAATAATTAAGCCCAAAAAAAGTCAAAACGACTCAAAAGCATGAAAGTCAAACTAAATGTTCACATATGGAATAAATCACCTGTTAGAGCGAGCGATAAGGCTGCATTCCCAACGTGAGTCCGAAATAAAGCGAAGTTGCACCAAGTTGCTGACAATAGTAGAAAAAATGTTCTGCCCCTTTCAAAAGCTCAAACAGAAGCAAAAAAAATGATTCACCTTCAATGACCCAAGATGGTTAGTGATGAAATGTTGCAATAACCATGAAAAAGCACAATGGTATTAGCATAGTGTATCCAACCACAAATCTTGCTGCCATCTCAACCAGGCGTCCCCAGCGTGTGAGAAAATCATGGATCAAACCAAAAAGACACGCAAGGTGGACTCAGTGCAGGGCTCAACCAAAATGTCCAAAAGCACAAAACGAGCCAGCACAAAGGTTGTAGCAAGCAATAAAAAGAATTTTATTGTGGCATAAGTAAAAATAAATAGCAAAAACTGCAAACCGGTTTCGGCCAGCTCAATGGCCTTCTTCAGTACAGAAAGAAAGAATTCAGGATAGTATATGCTAATGATCCTTAAATAGTATGAAATTTAAAGAGGTATGCAACCATAAAAAGAATATCACTATTGTTATACAACAAAATTCCAAAAACGGAAAAGCAATCTAAAAAATAATAAACTGGTCACATAGATAAGGAACAATTTATAATATTGCTGAGCTTAACCCTACCAGTTTCGGTACCTCTTTTTTACAGCTTCCATATTTGATATCTTTCAACTATTGGATACATGTAGGCATGGTAATAGTCTTTATTTGTTATGGACTTATATTGAATTGTATATTTTGCTGTGTGCAAACCTATTTTCAATATAACTTTGGTCCTGGCACGGATGCCTCCAGATTATGGTTTTTTCACCTTCTGAACTCAGTTCAACAAGTTTCATTCAACTAGTTTTATTCATTTTTTATCATTTATGATTACTTAAATCAGTGGGAGAGACGAATGTCGAACAATAAGATTACTATAATTATGACTATAAGATACATATAGGCATGGTAACAGTTCCTATCGCCTTGTGCCATGGACTTATATTGAATTTTGCATTTTGCTGTGTGCATATTTATTTTCAATATAATTATTGTCCTGGCACTAATGTCTCATGATTATGGTGTTTAAACTCAGTTTAATCAGTTTGATCCAACAAGTTCTATCTATCTTTTAAAATTTAACTAAGTGGGAGAGACGAATGTTGACCACGGAATATAGGAACAGAATTGTTCTTGGTAACCAGTGATCCTTGGTCTGATTGTGGTTCACACATGAGCTGGTACTTGGTTTATTGATGACGGTTGAGACGAACGTCGGCCACTACTATGATATAATATTATGTTCTATTGATATTTTGGTCGTCTGTTCTCTTTTGGTACCGAAGCTGTTTAGGTTCATTTTAGGTTAATGATTTGATGTTTTGGTGCGAATCTGTATTTTCTTGAACAATCAATATTTGCATATTCTTGTTATATCGGAATTCAGAGACATCACTCTTTTTTGGGGCAGTTATACCTTTACAGATGTCTTGTTGTTTTTTCCTATTTACATGTGGTCATTTTTAAATATTTCTTTTTGATTTTCAATACGCATTTTGGGTGTCTGTATTTGCATTTATTATTGTCCTTATTTCATACAGGAATAACATGGATCTAAAGGATATATTACAGAAACTAGCAGCGGATAAGGACAACTTAGAAGCCTTTGGCTTAAATACTACAGATCCAGGTTGTCCCAACACACGGGTAGGGGATGTTAAATATATATGTGGTAATTTGTTCCACAGAATAACCAAAAATATGAGGGCCTTAAGAGCCAATGTTTGGCACTTGAAGCTCTTCAAAGCTTATAAACTTAAAAACATAACCCCTGGGGGACTCAGGATCTGAACTCAACCGTTAGTTAGTTTGGTAGATGAACAATTAACTAAGGATTGGCTAAGGCACAACATGATGCATCCATGTTGTTTGTGGATACATTAGTATCATATTATGAACATATGGTTGAACAACAGACCACTCAGGTATATAATGACTGTATGGAAGCTCAGGTTTTTGAACAACAGGATTTCTATTCAAATCATGTTAGGGACCTAGCTAAGGAACTTACCAATTTGGAAACACAACTGCTCAAAAAGAAAACGCAGAAATTTCAGCGGGACCTGACCGACTATGAAAAGGGCAAACCATTTATGGTTCAGAGAAATGTAAGATTTTTTGAGACGTCTAGTAGAACAAACCAAAAAAAGAGGCCCAGATCTATATTGAAGAAAACTAATGTTTTCCACTAGCAGTGTGACTGATGAGGAGTCTTCCTCTGCCACTGATCTTGAATGCCCTTCCAATCAGGGGTCCCCAGCAGCCAAATGCAAACCTTCATCAGACCCTTTAGACATAGGAAACGGAGGGGTGGCAGGAAACATAGGGGACGGGGCTTACAGTTTACAGCAATTGCTACAGAAGATAGTCCAATAATTGACAATGTGCATAATATCTCTTCCTTTGAATTATCCTCTGACCAAAATAAAGTTCTTAACAAAGGTTTGAATTTTGTGCCCTCTTCTTTGGTTTCGGAACAGACTTTTGTCAATGAATTGAATGAATTTTGTCGATTGATTAATCTTAAAATATTTTTTGCAGATTGTGATCTCTCTCAAAGTTCATCTGGTTTCCATTTTGGTAAATCTACCTTCCAACCACCTATGGATAAGCATGTGGCCATATTCAGGAAGTGTGTGCTCAAAGATCTACACTTCTCACCCGGATTTCAACCTATCAAACACAATTTGACACCTTTAGAACGCAAGGGATTACAAGAACTTAGTTCTAACCATAGCATTATTATCTTGCCAGCGGACAAAGGGGTGGGATTGTGGTAATGGATCGAGCCATGTACATTGATGAAGCCTATAAACAACTTTCTGATACTAGGTTTTATATGCACATGGTTATAGACCCCACACCGAATTTCAAATCAACTATTGACTCATTCCTGGATATGGCCACGGAAGAAGGGATCATTGATCTGCGAACTTGTAAACAGCTTAAGGTTACCAATCCGATTCCTCAATATCTCTATCTGTTGCCCAAAATACACAAACACCCCACGTGCCCCCCGGGCCGACCTATAGTTTCTGGAAGAGGCTCTTTAACTGAGCCCCTTTCAGTTTTTCTTACGTATTATTTAAAACCTTTATTGTCCCAGGTCAGGTCTAGATTACAGGACACCACGGAATTTTTGAATATACTTCATGATAGTCAGTTGGAATCGGATTGGTGGCTTTGTACCCTAGATGTTACATCTTTATACACCAGCATTCCTCATCAGGCTGGTTTATTGGCCATAGCATTTTGGTTGGAGGAATCCCAGTTGTATTCTACTGGATTTAATAATTTTCTGATTAATTTGACCAAATATGTATTGACGAAAATGTCTTTTTCTTTGATGGTCAGATATACTGGCAGACTAGGGGTACAGCCATGGGTGCTTCTTTTGCCCCAATATATGCTGATCTCTTTATGGGCTATTTTGAGAGAAAATACATTTATGATAGTACCAACAATTCATTTCTGGCAGAGTTAGACATTTGGAGGAGATATTTGGATGACTGTTGGATGGTGTGGCGGGGAGATTTACTGCTGGCTAAAGAGTTTGTTCAATATTTGAACAACAATGAATGGGATATTAAGTTTACTTTGGAGACTCAATATCACAAAATTGTTTTTTTGGATGTCAAAGTCATTAGACAACATGATCATACCTTGGCCACAAGTGTACATAGGAAGTTTCCTCAGTATAATTCCCTCTTACATGCCTCCAGTAATCATCCCCGCCACATCATCAAAAATATCCCCAAATCACAATTTATACGTATGAAACGTATTTGTTCTTCTACTAACTCACATGTTGAATGTGAAAAAGATCTTTGTGACAGATTCATCCAGAGGGGATACAACAAATGTCAACTTCATAAAACCATGCAGGAGGTCAGATACATGCCCAGGTCAGAATTGTTATCATACAGACACAAGGATGAGATGGCGACCGAATCCACAGTACAACCTATCAGGTTTATTGTTACTTATGGTAACAATACCTCTTCTTTCAGAAATATTGTGGATAATCATTGGGGCATTCTCAGAGCTCATGAGTTCTTGTCTGAGATACTACCTCAAACTTGCTCCTTTTCATATCATAGGGGCAGAACGCTCAATTCTCATTTTACATACTACAAAAAATTACAACCCCCTACAACCACACAAATGACTCTTTTTGGTGATCCACTCATTGGATCCTTTCCTTGTGGTCATTGCAATGCATGCAGGCACATGAACACAATCAAAGAATTTTCTAGTGCTAACACTCCACATGTTTTCAAGATCAGAATTTTTGGTAATTGTAGTTCTGATTGGGTGGTTTATTTGGCCACCTGTACATGTACATCATTTTATGTTGGTCAGACTTCACGTCCATTGAGATTCCGTATAAGTGAGCACTTGAGTGCCATCAGAACTAAGAAACTTACTAATGCATTATACAAGCATACTTTGATTCACCCAACTGCTCTGTTTAAATTCACTATCATTGATAGGATTCAGCTGCCTAGGTTTACCAAGGCTGGCTGGCATGATAAACTCAATACCATGGAAGCCTTATGGATTACTAAACTAGGTGCTCTGTTCAAACCTGGGTTAAATGAATATGGATAAATTAACTTTTACCATTATAAAATATATTCCTACATTGGGCATAGTACTCATTGGTTTGACTTAGCATAATTGTTCCTTATCTATGTGACCAGTTTATTTTTAGATTGCTTTTCCGTTTTTGGAATTTTTTTGTATAACAATAGTGATATTCTTTTTATGGTTGCATACCTCTTTAAATTTCATACTATTTAAGGATCATTAGCATATACTATCCTGAATTCTTTCTTTCTGTACTGAAGAAGGCCATTGAGCTGGCCGAAACCGGTTTGCAGTTTTTGCTATTTATTTTTACTTATGCCACAATAAAATTCTTTTTATTGCTTGCTACAACCTTTGTGCTGGCTCGTTTTGTGCTTTTGGACATTTTGGTTGAGCCCTGCACTGAGTCCACCTTGCGTGTATTTTTGGTTTGATCTCTGGATATCCAAACCTCCGTCCCCGTCAATTGTGTAACCCCCCCACACGTGTCATACACCGCCCCTGTATGCATCTTGTTTGTCTTGTCTGTTGACCTACCCAACCTACCTCCCCAGCTATACTGACTTCCTTCACCTGACATACCACTCTCACCTGAAAAAAAAAAAAAAAGGGCACTCTGTACCCACAAAAAAATTACGCCCCATACATAGCTGCCCATTCCGCACACATGTCTGCTGGACATGGAAACTATCAATTACAATTGGCTGTACAACAAGTATTATTGTTGTCCTGACACCTCCCTCAGGGGTGGAAGGTTTCAAATGTCACACCAAATTACATACATATGCACAGCTGTTGCTGATGAAGAAATGGGCAGCTATGGGCCTTACCTACATCCCTCCTGCAAATCCCAAGCTTGTTTCCCTACTGCCTTACCCTCTTTGTGACCCCTTTTTCACCACTTTCCTGTCTCTCCATTTTCATTTCTTTCAAAGAAAATAGCGTGGGTGTGCGCCAGAGTAAGCACTGTTAAGCGGTTGTAAGCGGGTGTGCGTGTGTGTGCGCAGAGCTGAATGCCAGTGCGCATGCCTGAGCTCCGCGCAAACCAGTGCTAACCCGGTTACAACTGCTTAAAAGTGCCTTAGTCACTATGATTGACAGGTCCTGTAGTCAGTTCAAAAGCAAAATAAAATCCCACTGTCAGTCCCGAACCCAGGGCCTTGGAAACAGTAGTCTGCATAACCTACCACTAAGCCATGACTCTTATACACGAACATTGTGCTAAAATAAATATATCATGTAATAGTAGGAATGAATGTAAAGGGAATATAGGATGTGTAGTACACAAAGCATGTCATTTAGAATTACTGTCAAAACTAGTGGATTTCCATAATAGTAGTGTGTGAACAGAAACAGCCATGCTATTTGGTAGCTAGTAGGTAATAATGTCAGTTAATGTACATATATAAATGTATGTATATTTACATATATATATATATATATATATATATATATATATATATATATATATATATATATATATAGATATATCTATATATAGTTGTAGGTGTCATTGTGCATACACACTTACTACAGGGAACAGGAGAGAGGAATGGAGAAATGTGAATCTACAACACAGCCTGAATCATGAGAGAGATGCTAACCTTTACACTCACAGAACAGTGTCCACAGCATATCAGCATGGTCCCCGCCCTTACAATCTGAAAGGGCAACGCCTATCTCACAAACCGTTTTATAGCACTGTCCTGAAATCACAGTGAGAACTGCAATCAGTACACAACTGGCTGCATGCAATTAGCAAATGCTGGCTTACAACTGGTGCAGAGGCCATCACATGGACCTATGCAGATACCTACAAAAGCATCCTGTACTAACACTCCACACATGCAATATGTTCATTGCACTGTCTGGAAGCAGGCAGAGGGAGAGAGACAGACAGAGACAGAGAGTGAGAGAAAAAAAAATACACACGCTACACACTGAGTCTAAGCTGTCAGCAGTGACAGTAGCAAGCCGTGCCAGCAGCAGCAGGAAGCAGAAGTAGTGGTAACGCAACCAGCTGTGACAAACACAGGTAAGGTAAAGTAGCAGGTTAATAGTCTGCATACTGTGAACCCTCCAAATGTGTCATAGGTCTGTATCTATAGGTATGTCCATGTGATATGTTGTGTGTATGTAGTTCCACCAAAAGGGGATGACTATACATTACATGTCAGTCAGTGTTAGGCCATGATCCTGGCAGCAGTTGTCTGTGCGTTGCCCTCATCAATGGCTGTACTGACTGTTTTGAAAGGTAAGACAGGTTCGAAAGGCAGGATCAGCCCATCACAAAGGCAAACTGGCCGGGAACAAGTGTCTGCAGGTACCCAATATTGCTGTATATGCGTCCCATACTGAATAATACCATAGCTTAGCAGACCAGGCTGGTTATGCTTATGATGCGGTAGTTCCCAGGGTCAGTAGAGGTGCCTCCTTAGTGGTGTGGGACCACTGTTGCTGTATGCCAGTGTTCAGGTACATATCCTGTAGTACAGCCAAGGTTAAATATCAGTCTTATATGCGGTTGTATGTCCTCTTGGAGTGCACGTAGCACACATCCAGGGATACCATCAGGTCACAGTGACGCTGTGCGTTCTGCTTTGCTGAGGGCGGCCCTCACCTGGACATGTGAGATGATAGGGAGGTTACATTCAGCTGTGATAAGTATTTCTACTTGTGGGGGAGAAGGAGGGGGGATACGTGCACCGAACCTGTCTGCAAGAATGTTGCCAATATCTGTGTGTTCGGTGAATGTTAAGTAGGTGTGTATTAACTCAGAGCATATCTGAGGCATTTGGTCCATATGTGTAACATAACTGAAGAAGGCCTTGTGGTTATCTATAGTGTTTGTGGCCATTTCCCTCCCAGAGTAGGCCGTGGCCATTGTTATGAGAGACCGTAGCGTATTACCAGTGCTGACCACAGATGCCTTCCCTTAATGTGAATCTGCTCTGACCTGCAGAGCCTCCTGCTATTGTTATACAATCTGCCTCTGGCTGGGGTCCACCGGACAGGGTGCCTAACCTTTGTGCATAGGGTCTGGGTTAGAAATGTGTGTGCAAGTTCCATGCAATCTGTGGGATGTCCATGGTAAGCATTCGCAAAGGGGTCAGCAGTGTGGGTTGTGGCTTCCACTGGCCCAGTGGGCTGCATGGATACCATCTCAGTCCTAACAAGTGAATAACTGTCTAATCACATACATATCAAAGTAGTCTACTGTGCTGGTGGTGGTGGTGGGATATGTATATCCAGGCCGAGTAACTTGTGTCCACATCACACTAGTGGATGGTGTTCCACATACAGTACCTTGGTATGAACCCCCAGAGTGAGGTTGTGCATTGGACCTGTCGCAGTGTGCTGACCGATGGGGCATGCTACTATGTTGTATGGAATGTGGCAGGTATTGTTGCACAGGTGTTGGCTGAGCACTGATATCTGGCCATGTACTTGTGTATCCACCACGAGACAAACACATGCAACATATGGGAGTAGTAGTATATCACTACACTTGAGTATCATGTATAGTATGTGTGCCATATATTGCTGACATAGTCTGCTGATATCCTGTTTGTGTTCTCTTCCAGGGAGATGGCACGTCAGCATAATCCCGCCTACTCTGCAGCGGAAGATGAGGAGATGCACCAGAGCCTGGTGCGGGAGTACGACATACTGTTTTCCCGCACCAGCCAGAATCAGCAGGAGAGGGCTGCACTGTGGCAAGACCTTGTCCATAGGGTAAATGACATTGGCACGCATAATAGGACATATGAGCAGGTACGACATCACTGCAGTAATTTAATCAGAAATGTCCGTCAGCATGCGTCGGATATCCACAGGCAACAGGTTGCCACAGGAGGTGGGGTGGCCACACATCCCCCCCTCACCAGACTGGAGGGGCTACTCATACGTGTTGTGGCTCCAGCCCCGGAACAGCAACAGCAATACACCTGCATCATGATGGAGGCTGGATCCACACAGCAGCACGACATGGAGCGTGCAGGTAATATGCCATATGTACACTTGACTGTTCTGTACACTGTTAGCTTATGCATGTGTAAGGTGTGTCCGTGGTATGTAGCTGTCAACATAGTATGTAATTGTGCATGTGTGATATTGGCAATATCAGCAGCTGACGTGTGAAAGGCAACTGGTGTACTACTGCACTGTATCATATGCAGTATCAATGGCACAGTTGTGCCCACTGACATTAATCTCCTCATTTCTGCAGGTCCCTCTGGGGTTACAGCAAGGCAGGCCATCCATGCTGGTGAGTGTGTTTAACAATACCTATAATAGTCCTGATAGTGCTAGTAATACTAGTGTAACTCAGTAGTGCTCTGTGTGTATACTGCGGGGTGTGCATGTGTGCAGGTGTGCCTGTGTCCACGTGTGCATGTGTGCATGTGCCTGTGTCCACGTGTGCATGTGTGCATGTGTGCCTGTGTCCACGTGTGCATGTGTGCATGTGTGCATGTGTCCACATGTGCATGTGTGCATGTGTGCATGTGCGCATGTGTGCATGTGCATGTGTGCATGTGCGCCTGTGTGCATGTGTGCATGTGTGCATGTGTCCATGTGTGCATGTGTGCATGTGTGCCTGTGTCCATGTGTCCATGTGTGCATGTGTCCATGTGTGCATGTGTGCATGTGTGCATGTGTGCATATGTGCATCACTGGTAACATTGTGTGGACACTGTAAACTGTGTTTCCTGTCTTCCTCCCACAGGTTCTGGTGCTGCTCTGGTGTCCTGCAGCAGGGAACCTGAATCTGGTGCCACAGGTACTGGTAATGATGATATCTGTGTAATGGTACAGGAAGGTGTGTCAGGGTCCGCCAGTGGTCAGCCAATTGACAGTACACAGCTGTCAACCCCATCATTGCACACAGTCATCCTGCCAGTACATCCTTTGTCACCATTGTCCCTAGGTGATGGACAGGATACAGTGGGCATTGACCAGGGTAATGTGGTATCTGTGGCACATGCTTCCCCACACAGCAGCCATGGGCAGGGTCCTGCGATGGTACCACACAGACAGTTGCCCATGGGTTCTTGTGGGAGCATCCATGGGTGTACTGCCTCTGGCAGACGTGCGCAAAGAGGTCTGTCAACCTCAGCTATGTTTTGGGCTGTCATGCAGGCACAGTCGGGTATGGAAAGGTACACCAGACAGGGTCTGAGAAAGCTGAGAGCATGTCGCACAGCCATGACTGACAGTATGCATGACATCGCGGATGCTATCCGTAATTTCACCGATGTCATAGACAGACGTTGTGGGGACATATTACAGCAGTTCCACAACCAAATGTCCATGAGCCAGGGCAATGGTGGGCGGTTGCGGCGTCGACGTGGCCGTATGCCAGCAACAGCAGCAGCTGGCAGTCAGCACGGACGACAACAGGCCCGTGCATGCCCCCATAGTGCCAGCAGCAGCCCCAACAATGCTGGGTCTGTGCTGTCATCAGAACGCCCCAGGAGACCACGTGCACGTGGCTCTGAACAGTCCCAACAGGGACCTGTGTCCAGTCAACACACTCCCGCTTCTGATGACAGTACCCAGTCTGGCTTAGTACCTAATACGGTCCGTAGCACACCTGCCAGGCACAGGTACCGTGTCCATGCCCACAGACACTGATCTGTATGACCTGCCAGGTGCAGTCTGTGGCTGTCCACAAACCCCTGTATATGGCAGCCATGAGGTGGAACTGTGTGCGTGCATACACACATGCAAAATGTTAACACCTAGGGCTACCACATACATGCACACACTGCACCAACAGTGCCCCACCCTGTACTGCTGACCCTCACCAACACACATACACACGCATGCCAATTGGTGGTATCAGTGGCAGACTCAGGCATACCTAATTCACACCCTGTGCATATGATGAAACTGTGCCACCTCCTGCAATCTCCAACATCAGTGCAGGAACAGGTAAACACGTTGCTGATGCACAGGGTGACTACATAGAAGTGTATTAGTAGTATCATGTTGGTAACAGTACAGTGTGCTGATATGACTGTGTGTATATCCCAGCATGCTTGATGCAGTAACCGTATGACTGTCCTGAATTGTTATCTGCACCCATAGTACGTACCAAAGTGTAACAGCTGCACATAATTGCATACCGGTGGTAAGGATGTCAACAGATACCACATACATGGGTAGCACAGGGGGGAAGCTAATGCAAGTAGTGATATGCAATGATGGACATGTACAGTAATGGTGGCAAGTTGCCCACAACGAGTATGCAATGTGGATGTTTGCGCATGTTGATATGTGTGCAGTACCAATGTAATCCAAATCACAATTAACTATGATATAATATCAGTTCTACCATGGGCATTTGCGCTGTGCATTCCTGGGTACATGTTGATAGTGCCTACATATTTGCACTGTTACCTACTGTTAGTGTTACCCCTTCTTTGTTGTACAATGGACTACTTCCAGCCCTGCTTACTGTAGCTTTGTTTGCATGCATGTTTGCTTGGGGTTCCCTGGAACACTGCTTCCACCTGCAATGCAGAATTACAGTGCTTCTGTGGACTCCTAGTGACATCTGCATAGCGTACAATTCGTATGTCAAGTTTACACATGACAGAACGTCACTGTCTGTCCTGTTTGCATATACGTTGCCTGTGACACATTGCACATGTCTTACCTGGCATTTACCCACGTGTGCAGTCATATATGCCAGTGCTATGAAACAGTAGCAGTACACCCACACATACACACCGTCAGTATGTTGTTCCCCATTGGCCCTATGTGTTGGTACTCACCATGGCAATCACACTACTAGGGTAGCATGTGCAAAGGTAACCTGTGAATCACCTCTATGGTCCAGTTGTGGTTTATGTGAGTCATGTGGCAATGTCACAGCTGCCACATGTATGCAGTCAACCATCACCCTTGGCCAGGAATGTACAACACATGTGTGGGATGCCACCACATAGCCAATCTGGGGACTGAGCACTCTGAACCCAGTAATGCCATACCCTGTCAGGTGGCATGTCATACTACAGTGACTACAATACCAGTCAGACATAGACCCACACTGACAGCAAGCTAAACACACTAGGGCATACGTGGGGACTCAGAATAGCATCCTGCCTGAGCATCACACACCTCCACAGCTGGCACACAGGCATATGTTACGTCGGAACACAGCACATGCCACACATGGCACACACATCCCATGTGCCACACACTCACAGCCTGTAGGGCTACACAACACACCTGCTACAGATGTGTCAGGTACCTCTCTTGGCCGCTGCAGTGGGGTCCCGCTCAACAGGCTGTACATGGTGAAGTCACAGTGATATGCCTCTGGGGCACTATGGTCCACCACAAAACACATGCATACAGGTCAGTCAGAGGCATGGACACATATGACTCAGTCATTGACCATGCCACTATGGATGACCTGAGACATACCTCCCTGGACTACATGATAGGGAACATAGAAGGGATCTCTCAGCATGTGGCACGGGCCAGTATGAGCCTGATCTTGGTTGCCATCATATCCTCACCAGGTATGCTACCACTATATGTAGGAAGGATGTTCTATGTCTACATTCTGCTCAGTCTCCAATGTCATTCATAGGGTATCCACTGGCTGTCAACGTGTGCTTACATGCTAGGGAAGCCACAATGATGTGCGAGGGGCAGCTTGCACGTGACACCCATGGCCCAATGTATATTGGCGAAGCCCCTTGATACACACATACTGCCTTGTGCTGCAGGACACAGATTACATAGCCACCTCCACGGGTATCACACAAGATAGGACACTAACAGTGATGCTACACAACACCAGCAGTGTACACCGCAAGATGCATGCACTAGACACTGTCCTCAGCACGGTGAACTGCAATGTCTGTGCAGTACCAGAGTCCTGATTCATGGCTCACAGGTGCAACCCATCACTGCCAGGTTATACCTCATACCATGCCTGTCATCCCCTACACATGTAACACTGGACAGGGGGGTGGTATCCCAAGGCCCCACAGATACACACATCTCCAGGTTGTTGGCACAGCACAAAACATCAGGGCCTATTCATGTGCAGCTAACAGTGTGTCAGACGGCCGTCTGGTTCATAGCCTGGCACACACAACCCTCCCATACACAGGAAACTCACCTATCCTCCATAACAACACTGGCAATATGCATGTCTCAAGAACTGTCTTTATATGGCTGGAGTGCATCCAGCCAAACATTGTGCGTGAGCATTACTGTAGCTACAACACACTATTTATTTATTTTTATTTATTTATTCAAATTTGTTGACAGGGAGTGTCCGACTGGATGTGGGTCCATTTTCAGCGGAGGCCCGGGGGGAAAAGCTCCACAGTAAAATAAACAGACGGTAGTTACATTGGATTACATAGCGATTAACAATTTAACATAGAAATTACTTACAACATATTTACAGATGAAGAACATAGTACATCAGTAGACAACTAGAATCTTTATCTGTGAAGTACATAACAGGCATTAACAAATGTAACAATGAGAAGTTCCTGTGTATAATAAGTACTAGGCTTATGAGCATCTGAGCTTGCTATCATCAAGGTAGTTAGTGGAGGTGAAAGAAAGGTAGTAGTTGGATGGGGTGGATGATATTAGAGTGGGAGTTGCAAGGGCATAGCCAGCATGTTTTTAGGTGCGCTTTTAATAAAGTTTTGGAGTTGGTGCATGATGGTATGCAGGTAATTGTGGGTGGGAGTGAGTTCCATAATTTGGTGATGGCGCAAGAGAATAGTGCTTCACCAGCAGAGTTATTGGCTTTAGTGATCTGCAAGTGATTTTTGTTGCTGGATCTTAGTGGTCTGGTGGTGCAATAGGGTTGGAGTAGATTCTGGAGGGATGGGACATTTAGTGGATGGTTTACTAGTTTGTGGGCGAGTGAGAGTTGATACCACTGAAGGAGGTGAGGGAGTTCAAGCCAGCCCAGTTCAGCAAGTGAGAGACAGTGGTGACTACGGTAGGATGCCCTGTGTGAATTTGGTGATTTTGTTGCAGCAGGCCTCTAGCTTGTTTAGATCACATTGCCTTAGGTTGGTATATACTGGAGAGGCATAAAGTAGGGTGGAGATAAGGTGGGAATTTTCTATTGAAATCTTTGCTGCTTTGGTGAGAAATTGTTTATTTCTGTATAATGCTCCTAGTTTTTTGTGGACTTTTTTTATGGTCATGGATATGTGAATGTCAAAATTTAGTTTATTGTCTATTTCCACTCCTAGCAATTTGGTGTGTTCAGTTGGGCATATAGTGGTGTTGTCTTTTGCTGTGATGTTAAAGTGAGAGTTGTTTTGAGTATGTTTGGTGGGTTGGAAGATGAGTAGTTTAGTTTTGTTTGGGTTGAGTATTAATTGGGCATCGGCTAACCATGTTTCAACAGAGGAAAAGGCTTCCTGTGTGAATTTTTGCAGTTTGGGTAGGGACTGGGCTGAGCAGATGATGGTTGAGTCATCTGCGTATTGGATGAGTGTGCCATGTTTGGTGGCAGAGGCTAGATTATTGGTGTAAACAGAGAAAAGTAGGGGTCCAAGGATGGATCCTTGGGGAACACCTATGGTGACAGGTAGTTGGGGAGATATGTCATTCTGCCATACAACGGATTGTTGGCGGTCAGATAGGTAACTCTGAAACCAGTTGGTGACTGATTGTGAGAAGGATAGGTTATTGAGGACAGAGATAAGTTGTTTGTGTGGGACCATGTCAAATGCTTTAGATAGGTCTAGGAAAGTAGCAGAGGAGAGATAGCCATTGTTTTTATGCTGAAGGATAGTGTTAGTAAAGGAGAGTAAGGCAGTGGTGGTGCTATGGTTTGGTCAGAAACCATGCCGAGTACTGGAAAGGAGGTTGTTAGTAA